>NW_019091224.1:1212217-1764276 GCF_002217175.1 Folsomia candida
AAGGAGAGAGATCATCCAGGATAATAAGATTATCCACATTTAATAAAGTCTGGATTTTTTATCCCAACAGGTATGTAAGCAATCCCAGTTAATTTAATTTAATACTGGTAAATATTACCTAACGTTAATGGAATAACGACCACTGATGTTGAAAATAAGTCCGGCCCTTTTTTTCTAATAACGAAAATCGGTAATGATTTTCGTAACGATGTTTGATAAAATATTTGATAAATTTTTATTTTTCATAAATTATATTTTGAAGTCTAAATATGTGGTAAGGTATGCAACATAAAAAAAACTATTTTCACCGAGGAAATCCATTATTTTTAAAAACATGTTTAAGAAAAGTCCCCGAAAGTTTTGGCATCCTTGGTCTCTCCGGGTCGCTAAAGTTAACGGAGACCACGCCAAAGTTGACTGTATACCCGTCGTCCTGGAACAAAAATTGGATGGCCACGTTTAAGAACTTTTTATCACAATTTATTTACAAGTGCTCAATAATATCCGAATCTGTGTGATGCACATTTATCAAACTCGCTGATGTATTTACGAAAAAATATTATTATATTAACTTTTATAGACAACCTCCAAATCTTTAGAATTTGGATAGAAAATAAAAGTTTTCAGAAAAAGTAGAGTTAAACTGTACTAAATCCAGATTAACGTTAAGTCCATGAAGAGTTTTTTGAGTAAATTATCAGGTTCGCCTAAAATAAATGCTGCCCTTTTAAACGTAAAGCTTCTTAAATGCTATATTTAGTAAATTACGCAAAGTCCAAAGTACTAAGATTTACTACGGTTTACTTAAGTTTACGGTTTCTTTAGAATTCAGAAACAGCATTTTTAATTCAAAAGGATAACACTATTTTTAAGAGGACCTCAGTAAAAGTTCCTTCAAAATTGTATCAACATACCCATTCGAAATCGTCGAGTAGCGTCCACGCCGCGTACATTTGGACATTAACACCATCAATTCGCACCGCTTTTAGCATCTCGTTGATGTAAGAACGATAATATTCTAGCCGGTCGTAATCCTGGAGGCCATCGTCTGGATGACCTTGAAATCCATTTTCCAAAACGTAAGTTTCTGGATTTCCATACCTCCTTTTTATCCAGTTGAGCATTTTTCTAAAACCCCAGGGAACAACGTAGAATTGCCAACTGGACGAACTGTTCGCGCCGCTGGACCATTTGGGATCAGAGGAAAGTTTAATCCCGATAGGATCAGATAATCCATCTGAGGCTTCGTGGTTTGGTGTCGGTTCAATCAGATTTGTCGTGTAGTGGGCAATACCACAAAAATCCCAGGTTCCTGAAAATTAAAATTATTTCCTGACAATGATTAAATGTGAGATGGTTATTTGCCGTGACTGATTCACGCGCAGAGACTTCACCCGTAGAAATTCCTGTATCGAATTCTGCCGTAATCGATAAAAGCTCTATGCATATTGCATTCTGCATAATCTTTGTCACATAATCTTGCAGGACATTTCCGTCCGTTTTTTTTTCTGCAGAACTTTGTCTGTATAAGTTTCTGTAGAAATCGCCCAGAAAAACCTTTAAATTTTTTGGCGTGGAGCACACATATTTTTGCGGTTTATTGAATGCACGTGGTGGAATTTTTAAGTATTGTTTATCTTAAAAGTAACATAATTTTGGCAAAAATTTGGACTTTTCAAAACCATGTACCTTTTCGAATTCTAACCGGATTTCAAAGAGTAAACGGCTACACTGCCGTTCAATCATTGAACATTGAACATTAAACATTATTGTTCATTGAACATTGCGGTTCAATAATTTTGTGAAAAATGAAGAACGTAGTATTCAGAGTTCAGACGTTGTTACCAGTACCAAATCATAAATAGTGCAAATATGTACATATGTACCTCGCAGTTCTGCAGATTCCGCCAACCTGAATTGTAGCGGTGAAGATACGACGCCATGTTTTTGGCTGAGTCGCCCCAGAAATTCGGCATATTCGTCGGGATATTGTCCAAAGAAAATCGGAGATGCGATGATTCCGCACTAATCAATTAATAAATTTTATGAATGATCCGATTGCAAATTTTTTGATATTAGTAAGAAGTAAACAGTTTACGGAAATCTGCAAGGCGAATTCGGCCAATTTTACGTGACTCGGATTTTTTGGATCCTTCGGGTGAAACCATTGAGTGAAAATGACCATTCCAACTTTCCCGCGTTGATGGGGGCGAAATATGGCGTCGTATAAGCGATACGCCTTTGCGTGAGATTTTAACACGTTGTGGACGCAGAGTTTGGCTTCCTCGACATTCCGACGACCCGGAGCTTCGCCCTGAATAAATCCGCCATAGATTTGAATTCCCATTCTACCCCTATCCAATGTCTCTAATTTTTGAAATTGCGAAATTTCACAAGGTTTGAGATAAACGCAACTTTTCGTACTTTAATGCTAAGGTAATTTTTGGTACTAGAAAAATCTCCACTTTAGCAAATTTATTTCGGATTTATTTATTAATTTTGAAAAAGTTACAAATGAATTAACACATTTTTAAATCGATATTTTTATAGTATCAAAAATTAGATTTAAATACATTAAAGTATGAAGAGTTGCATTTATTTCAAAATTCGTTAAATAGATGCTATTTCAGAAATTTGTATGTAACGATATTGAATGGGGGTAGAATGAGATCAAATTGTCATCCAATAAAACCTTAAAGACTTTTTTTTCTTTTAATGCTGTATTCTTTTAAACTAAAAAAACTAAAAAAAAATTGAGCCGAAAACTGATTAATCTTACCCCCACTAGATAACCCCAAAAGCACATTGCATTCGGCTCGTTGAACGTGACCCATTTCGATACCCGATCCCCGAACGTGCGAAACGCGAGATGTGCGAAATTCACAAAGTGCGAGATCACATCGTTGTTTGACCAACCACCAATTTCCATAAGTGGTTGCGGGGAAATAAGCGGGGAAATCCATTATCCACATAGACCTGTTTGAGAAAAGCCCCCGAAAGTTTCGGCGTCCTTGGTCTCCCTGGATCACTAAAGTTTACGGCCACCGCGCCAAAGTTGACTGAATATCCGTCCTCCTACAAAAAACCTATCAGTACAGCTTTGCTTAGCCCGAACCAGGATTGATTACTAAACCCATATTTGTCAGTAGTTTCCCAGAAAATTATGTAGTACTATTTTATTTTTACATTTAGCGTCTTAATTACTTGACACCAAATTCTAAAAATCAACCCTTATAAATCGGTAGAGGTCACCCCTACTGGTCCCACCAGATGAATTTTTTCCAATTTATATTTATATTCTTCCATATTGAACTATTAGCAACCACTGTGCCAATTTTCAGCTCGATTGAATGATTTCGAAAGATCGGTATGGGTCAGCCCGTAGGGTCCCTCCAGATAAAAATTTGGCCGATATCAGTTCATATTCTTCCATTAGGACCCCTTAACAAGCTCTGTACCAAATTTCAGCTTTCCGCGACAATTTTGAAATTTTGGTGCATATTACCCCACCCACTCATATGACCCCCACCGGTCAACCACTTGACCGATTTTGCTCATCTTCGAACTCGGTTCCTAACTTTGTCCAATATGCATATGGTAAAAGTTTCAAGTCAATCGGTCAACCCGTTCGGGAGTTATCGAAAGACAGACAGACAGACAGACAGACGGACGGACATGACGATTACATAAGCCCTGGTTCGGGCTAAAAGGAGAACTAAGTATGTGCAACCTTTAAGAATTTTGCAAGTCCAATGTGGGCGTGTTGATAAAAACGCAAAACTTGGTAGATATTCCTAATTGTTGAAATGTTATCATTGTTTACAAGATGTGCCAATTCACAGCTTTGTACAAAACTTGCAAAATGTATTTTCTTTTCGAAAGAACTAAACTGTTTTTAAGAGTTTCTAAGCTAAGCTAAGCATACCCATTCGAACGAGTCGACCAGACTCCATGCTGTGTACATTTGTACATTAACGCCATCAATTCGCTCCGCTTTTAACATCTCGTTAATATAAGAGCGATGATAATCCACACGGCCGTAGCCCTGCAACCCATCCTCGGGACGACCTTGGTATCCATTTTCCAAAACGTAAATTGGTGGATTTCCATACCGCTTTTTTATCCAGTTCAGCATCTTTCTAAAACCCCAGGGAACCACGTAGAACTTCCAACCGGTTGTACTGTTCGCACCGCTGGGCCATCCCGGGTCAGAGGTCAGTTCAATCCCGAGCGGATCCGTTATTCCAGCGTCGTCTGGCATCGTCGGTTCAGCCAAACTTGTCGTGTAATGCGTCATACCACAGAAATCCCACGTCCCTGGAAATGAAAATTAAGCCTATTACTCAGGACGGATTTTTCGCGCGAAATGCACGTTCTTTCCTTTGTAGTGCAATAGTCCTTCACTGGGATTACTTGAATTTCACTACAAATTTAACTACATGGGAGTGTTTCTTCAAATAAATTTAAAATTGTTAGTTCAGCTACTTTTCCCCGTTTTTGCAAAACTTTTTCAAGTTTAAAATCTGTCCTGAGTACAAGGCTTAAATGTCGAATCTCATCTCGTTTTGGCGGAGACGAAATATCCGTCTCATATTTCATCCATACCTGTTCACTTCATTCATTTGAGTGGTTGTGATGGTGAATGAGGATTTCATTTCATCTGAAGGAAAATCTTTCCTTATGAAGGAAAGATTTTCTGAGTTTGGACGAATGAAAGAACCTTTCACTCCTTTAACTTGTCACCCAAAGCCTAAAAGTTATGAATGAAGTGAATTGAATTTGAAAGGAAATGACTGCATGTGAATGAAAATCTTCATTCAGAAATCAGGAGAAACTTTTGAATGAGCTTAATTTTTTTGAACAGGTATGATTTCATCTCAACTTAAATCTCATTCTCATCGAAGGAAGTTCAACGGATGGCCGGTCACCTCATTTGCATATTTTGACGCATTCGACATAGAGTTTATTCAAATGGAAAGCCTGCCTCGCAAAAAATGGGCATGTTGAGATTTATGCAAATGTGGTGACACGCCTAAATACGAGGATAGTATGTACGTACCTCGCAGTTCTGCAGATTCGGCCAAAGTGAATTGTAGCGGTGTAGATAGGACGCCATGTTTGTGGCTGAGTCGTCCCAGAAATTCGGCATATTCGTCAGGATATTTTCCGAAAAAGATTGGAGACGCGAAGCCTCCCCACTAATAAATTATTAAAGTATTTAATGAAATAACTCAGCTCCAAAGTAAATAGACCGTTGCGAACGAAATGTAGCAAATGGGTGAAACGAGTCGTTTCAAACGACACGGTCATCGTGCGTCGAAAAGATGTCGATTTTTGAAATCCCCGCCCAAAACCACGTTTAAAACGGTCAAAACAAAAAATTCGACATCTTTGACCGTCGGCATCATTACCGTGGCGCCGTGGCCTTACGATCTACAAAGCCCGTCTTAAAAATTAGAAACACGTTGGCGAAAACCGCATGTCGAAATTCGAATCAGGTCTAAAGTTATCGTGCATACGGACGGACGGACAGACAGGCGGACAGACAAGACATTCCCATCAAGAGATTTCGCTTCGTTTCACTTCACTCCTTAATAAACACATAAACGGTTTTTGCAGATTACCTTACGGTAATCTGCAAAGCGAACTTGACGTGCTCCGGATTGGCGGGATACCATTGGGAGAAAATGACCATTCCAACTTTCCTGCGTTGATGGGGACGAAATACAGCGTCGTATAAGCGGTACGTCTTTGCGTGAGATCTTAAAATGTTGTGGACGCAGAGTTTGGCTTCTTCAACATTCCGATGTCCCGGAGCTTCTTTCTGATTACATAAATATTTTCAAATATTTTTGCAAACCGAGTAAAAATCGATCTGCAGAATTTTGCAGGAATCGTCAAAAGCTGAATATTCTGCAGAACTGTTGGGAACATAATTTTGCAGAAAATGTCAATGAGTTTTATTTTGCAATTCTGACAAGTCAAAAACAGTTTATGCTTAATTCTGCATAGACTATCCGGCATAATTTTCTGCACAACTAGATTTTCATAAAATTTTCAGCACAAAGTTTCTCCGTGGGAAATCAAGCAAAAGTTGTGCAAAGATGGGGCTATTTTGTGCTGAAATTCTGGCCGAATCTGTACCGTAAAGTTTTCCAATTTTTTTTTTACTCTTTTCACATAGTTTGCAAAAAAAAATCGGACCAAAGTTTTGCAGAAAATCGGGTCAAATTCATGCTTAAAGCAGACTATGTAAATAAACTGAAGGCATAATTATGTACGCACCTTACCCCAAGTATATAACCCCACAAGCACATCGCATTTGGTTCATTGAACGTGACCCATTTCGATACCCGATCTCCAAACGTGCGAAACGCGAGATGTGCAAAATTCACAAAGTGCGAGATCACATCGTTGTTTGACCAACCACCAATTTCCATGAGCGGCTGGGGAAAGTCCCTGTAGGTAAAAAGTGTATAAATATTCTTATAGAATCAGGTAACAAAGCGTTGCCGGCTGGACGGCAGTACATATGAATTTACCGAAATGGTAATAAATCTATAAATTTATATGGTCCATTAGTATGCAAAATTGGTAATATGTTCGAAGGCTTCGGAGTTATTACCGGTTTGGAATTTTTACCAGCATTAAATTCATTTCCCGGGTAATAATAAATTTATTCCCGTAGCGGTAGTGTCATATTTCTTCCACACTGGCGGGTAATACTTGGTTATCGGATTATTCAGAGTGTTCAACTTGTGAGAATTAAATTTCAATTTATTCTATTAACAAATTTTGTAAGTTGAAGTTATGAATTTACCAGTGGTGGAGGGTAATGATGGGTTCGATTAGTGTTCTCAATGGTCCGGTCCGGTCCGGTCCAGCAGAGCACCGGGACCGGACCGAAGACCGATAAGCTTGGACCGAAACCGGACCGATATTTTTTTACTGGACCGAGACCGGACCGGGACCGAACCGGTGTTATCGGTCCGGTCCCGGTCGGACCGGTATAATTTTTATTTGTAATAGAGCCGCACCATGCAAGTGTTAAGTTATTGGTGCAAATAACATGTACATAGGCAAAGCAACAACAAATATAGAAAAAATTGAACGAATGGTTATATTTTTTAGTTAAAGTTGTTTTACTTAATTTTGTTCTCTGTGCGAAAACATGAGGAGGAGAAATGCATAAATTATGGCAGCATAAAAATTTGTTCCAATTTGAATTTGAGAAATTCTTGTAGACAACTCAATGATAAAAAGTTGGCGTTTTTGATATTTTTATTATCTACTGCTGAAATTTTATCTACACCAACCAGTTAAAAAGTATGTTAAAAGTAGAGTATTTCCTAAAAAATTCAGAAATTCGAAACTGGTTGAAACATTTCGTCTTGTAAAGTAATAACGAAAACTTAATTCGCTGCTTGACAGATAAAATAAGTAATTATGGATTTAATATCATTAACAAAATCAGAGGTACCGAGCAGGTCAATAAATGTGTTTTGGTCTGTATTATTTTCGAGTTGGGTTAAGCTTCCGGGATACACTGTACTGTATGCTGTAAGGCGGATGTAATAACGAAAATAAGTTTAGGAAAACTAAATTTTTTATGTAATCTTTGACACCAGGAAATACTGACCTCAATATACAGGGTCAGAAGTCAAAAACTTAAAAAGAATAAAAAACAACTTGCGTCGCGGTTCATTTCCTTCGTTTACTACCTACACATTATTAGCTATACATTTTACCGTTTTTTGTGTAAAAAATTGTTTAAGAAAGAGATATAAAGCATTCGGTAAGACGATGATAATCTTAGAAAGATGGGCTGAGGCTCACGGGGTTTTAAGCCAGTGGTTTAAGAGTTCAAACTGAGGAGGACAACCTTCACCGACAGAATCGACGATCCTGATGGCATTTGAATTATTTTTTTATTTTAAAGTTAAGGCTCCCTTGTAAATATGCTGGTTTGGAATTTGAAAATGTGTGTCTCAGCCTTCTTTTCTTCGGTGTATTCAAATGCCGATTTTGAAACATGTTCATCTCGTGAATTTGTTAAAAAATGAAGATTTTATAAATGGCGTCTAACAAGAGACAATTTTTATGTTCACAAAATTAGGCGGTTAGAATTTTGATTTTTCTCTTCCATGAAGAAACATTTAATTTTCACTATCATTTTTTTCATCCATTCTAATCCTATTTTCTCATGGTCAGAAAAATCAAAATTATCACCTCCTAACTCTGTGAACCTAAAAATTATCGATGTTTTCATGCAATAAAATCTTTATTTTTTGAAACACACGGGATGAGCAAGTTTCAAAATCTCTAATTCAATACATTGCAGACCAAGTTGAGACAAATATATTCAAACTCAAAACGCTCATTCAATGGTACAAATTAATGATTTATGGGTATTGTCCCGAATTTCGATCTAATATGAAGTTCTTTGTATGTATTTAGAAGACGCGTCGAATTATCTACTTACAAAGGTTACAAAAAACATCGAACGAACAAAAACACGCTGCCCGGAATTTTATTTAAATGATATTATCAAAAATATTTATTACATGTCGTTTAATTACGTCCACGTTTCGACATGCGACAAAAAATACATGAGTTATCACAATGGGGCGCAAACCAATTATGCCGGGATTTTAATTTGAAAGACCAACTCCTTATATGTACGTGTGTAATTTCGTGCGGATCAGTGATCACGAATATGCAAAAAAATGGATGCAAACATTTCCCTTTTTAGCATGTTAAAATATCTGCAAAATTTCTTAAATTTTTTAAATTTCCTAACATTTCCTAATTTAAATTTCCTAAAATTTCCTAATTTACATTTCGTCGTTTTTCTTAAATTTCGACACAATCAAAAGTTTAATTGTTTTATTGCCTGCAGAAAAATGTTGCTAATGACAATTTGTTCTTCTTGCAAAAAAACCTGCAATATTTTTCATTTGTAAATTTTTTAAAAGAGAAAATTGGTTTTTTTGTGAATTTTTTTAGCTTAAGCATCACAAAATGAGCTATTTTGCGTTTTTGTCAGATCTGGGAACAACACATTGAGCAAATACAGAGACTGACCAACGGTAAATTCTATAATTTGCCCCCTTGCTGCATAAGAAATGCATACCAAAAAGTGTTCAAATTGTAAACAACCATAACAAGGAGCTAAGTCTTCAATTTTGTCACCAAAAAAAGAAAATCTCCCAAATTTTCAACAAAGTGCACTCATGAAATTAATTCAGGCTCAGTGCCAAGCCAGATAGTCCACTTATTCAAATTGAATTTATATATAGAAACGTGTGACGAAGCTCAAATGGAAAACGTAAGAGAAATGCCTCATCAGTGGTAGCACATAATAGCTGTAAAATTTTTGCTGTCAAAAATTGGTGTGCATATTAATTGTGGTAACTTCATGAAATGCATTAAATCGCTTGCGTTAGTTTGCGTTACCCACACAACAAATATGGGCAACTATCTCATTTTAAGAAGAATCGCCCATCCATCTTCCCAAGATCATGGTGTTATTTAATTCTGTGGTCAAAATCCTATTAGAATTTTGACACGTAAAAAACGATTTAAAACGCTTATCTAATCCTAACCAAATGAAACCTAGTAATAATTATTAGCAAAGTTTTATGTCATCTTCCTAGCGGCCCCAAAATTGAGTCATAAATTTGAATTTATTTGTTTTACTCAAAAAGTTAACAATGGTAACAACTTTTAATTAACTAGTGAAATTAAGTTCAAAAGTTTAAATTCGGTCGCCACACATTTTTTCTGCTACAACAGTTCCAAGAGACTGCGCCTCGACACATTTCAGCCAGCTTTTCAAACAAATGCATTGTTTAACAGTATCCACTTTCATATTTAGACGCCGATGGCTTAAGATATCGGGACCGTTAGAAAATAGACTCTCTACCGGAACTCCACTTCCAGCAACAGCGAGAAAGTCCTTTGCCATCGCAGATAATTGAGGAAATTCCTCTGCATGAACCTGAAAAGTGTATGAAATATATTAAGCCATAAAACATTTGGTAATTCATATATTCATATCAGAGGTCGACGCCGTGGGTGGTGTAGGAAATTGAATTTATCGGCGTGCCCAGGCAGCGTCGAACTCTGATTCATACAGATATAACTGGTATACATTGTATGCTATACAAACCTTCCACCAACCCAAAGCTCCACATGAAAGTAATGAAGAGTCAACTGTTTTTTCCGAACAATACTTGTCAAACTCATCTACAGGCTCTAAGCGTCTCATTTTGCGGAGTTGCTTCTCAAAGATATTCTCTCTCACATCGGCCGTTTGATCCTTGTCTCGCGTACCTTCACCTTTTTTGTATGACGTTGCCCATTTTTCAGTCAGTCGCCTAAGTGACAAAAAATTTTCTCAACTACAAGTAATCATCAAAAATTGTGTTTTCTTTAGTTTCCGTTTTATTACTTTCTGTATCCAGAGATTGCGTCTATTCCAAATTTAGAAGCCTCGTACCATTCAAATTTTAGCCGAGGATCAAACACTAAAAGAAAGCGTAAAACAAACTTTCGATTTGATTACAATGTCGATAAGAACCCCCAACGGTGTTAAAACCGCTCTCCCCGCTCACGAGTTTTTAGCTTTTTTAAACCGCACTGCGGTTTATAAAAGTGCTCTTTCTTCCGCTCAAAAATAAAATCTACTTCAAGATGATTTTTTCGCTCTTTTTCCTACTTGTGAGTTAAAAAGCGGTTTTTTCAGACATGTTAATGGGGAAGTACTCGATTTTGATGCTCCTTGCATATGTTGCTGTACTAGGCGAGCGATTAAACATCAAACTCATTGTTTTAAATTTTTTAATATTTTTTTGGAATTTCCTGCATTCTTCGGACGTCATCGAAAAAATTGAAGTTTTACAAAAGTTGAGTTCGATGTTGAGCATCGAAAAGGAACTAAGGAGTAGAAGGTCGCAGGTTGTCACAACCAGATTTTGACGCCTTTTGGATATGTTGTAGTACCATATGATTGTACGAAAAGTGAAGAAGGATTTTACTCCATGGCCCCATTTGCGCCCGCCACACCCCCTCAAACGGGCAAAAAACACTCAACTAGCCGGACTCAAACCTTTCCCAAAAATCCAATTTTGCTCGGATTTTAAAAAAAATTGCATATTTTTGATCCCAGATAGTTGCTCTATCATATTCAATAGCAATAAAGGTTACATCCTTAAACGGCTAAAAGAAAATATTGAATTTGTTATGTTCTTATAACCTTTTTGACGGAAGTCTGCATTTCTAACCTCCAAAAATCTCTGCATTTGTTCAATAATAGACCAATCTAAGTCAGATAGTCTATACTTCGTCAACGCAGCGTGATTTTGTAATGTCGCAGAGTAGGGCTGTGAAAAATTAACGAATAAATAAATAAATAATTATCCGACCACCCAAAAAAATTATTCGTACTGCACAAAAGTCGGATTGTATTGCAGACACCATTAATTTGTGTATGGACGGGGACAAGGTATGGTACGTGAGTAATAAAGTGAGGGTTTTGAGTTTTCCCATTTTCAGAAAAAATTAATACCACGAACAAAAATGTGTCATAAATTGCTTGCCGTGCGAATTTTTTTGGGTGGACAGATTATGATTGTACACTACGTAAATATATAAAAGCTATGTAAAAGGCTTGTACCTGTTTCATTTTCAGCGCACGTGTGATCATATCATATGTACTGTTCCACCTCGTCTTGATATCACGAATGAGTTCGAGATGTTTAATATTCATAACTTCACATTGACGCCGAAAGGCCTCAAGCCGCTGTGGCGATGATCTGATTTTTACTACTCCGTGGCGTAACTATAGATATACAAGTAGAGTCGTAATTAGTGAGACCTTAATGTGCATCTCAAAACCGCTCACGATTTTAATTCTAAATTTTTGCACAGGTGAAGTGCAATGCACCACGATTTCCTGGGTGATATTTTTTTTATAAAATAGCCCGAATTATCCTGAACAACTCGAAATCTTTAACGCTGCGTAACAATTTTTTGTAACAAAGTTTTTGAATAACGCTTATTTTAAATACTATTCAAAAATTGGCAACTGTCATTAGGAAACTCTTACTCATAAATACTTCTCTTAAAGAGAAATGTTTATGACGTCAAAATGTTGAGGCGCGCGATTCCAGTTTGTAAAATTAAATCAGAAAAAAAACTTATTAGCGGTGGGAGAAAAATGACGTCCAAGGTAAAAACTGTAAACTTTGACTTTACTGGCATTTTTGAAAAAGAGGAACGTCATCCAAGCACAAAGTTTCTTGTCTTCACATATATGAACAAAGATTTTGAATTAAAATCTTAATCCCTGATCTGATAATTGTGACCTTTACTATTCAAAGGGATCCCTGAACATCTTAATATGACGAAGGTATTCTATACGAATATGCTGCTTTATTATTGTACCTTCGTGATGACCCCCTCGCTGAACCTGTCTGCGTCCTCCAAGTCAGGGTCGCTATCGACTTCCATGGCTTGCTCGCAGGCAATCTTCTCCAACTTATCAATAGCTGCTTGACAAATGAGATTGACGATATGTGGAAGGCAACGAATCCTGTTATTTTCTTGAGTGAATTGGATTCCCTGTAGAAATAAGTTATATACATAAAAAGTTCATTGGACATCATAAGAGCGAAGTACGTAGGTTTGTATTCTTTTAAATCCTTTGAGGACGAAATACGCAAACTGCATAAGTAATTTATGTATTTATGTATGTTCGAAAACAACCTAAGTGACAGTAAAAGCTATAGTTTTTATTGTCACTTAGGTTGTTTTCGAATTATGAAACGAAGTCACTTAGGTTGTTTTAGAATTAGTCCGACGTTTGGTATTTTGTGAAAAATTTGGTAGTAAAAGGTTTTTTAATTTCTCCCCAAATTTTGGGATTTCCCCTGTAGAGATATATATTTTTGAACCACCGAACTTTGTAATCGAAGCATTTTCGATTTGTACATATATGCAATAAAATCTTTTAGTAAAAAAGGCAAGGGGACCAGATTTCATAATCTACATGGAAAATGAGGAAGTGAATACAAAAATATAAATCCAAAACCCATATGCAGTAGCAAGTTAATTAAGCTTGATGTACAAAATAATAATGTTGAAAACTGAGTTGCTGCTATTTTAAGTGAAAAAAGTCGAAACTTGGTAATTGGTTCAAATAAATATTTCGTGTTTTATAAGAAATCATAAAAATTTAAATTGAGTTATGATATCAATATGGTAGACACAAGAAATTTTATAAACAAGTTATTAGTTCGAAATGGGTCAAAGTTGTGAAATTTTATTTACCCTGCGCTTGAGCTTCCTTTCCAATGCTTCCGCAAAAGTGTTCATATTGCCAGCGTTGTCCGCAGTTACACCAAGTATTTTGGAAGAAATTTCGTATTCATCCAATAAATCCATAAATGAGACGGCTAACCGTTCTCCAGTATGCGATCCTTCTAATTCTAGAAGGTCTAGAACTCGAATTTGTAAGTCCCATTTGGTGTCGATCCACTGGGCAATCACTCCTAGGTACGACTTTTGGTTAGCCGAAGTCCAAGCATCAATTATAAAGGAGATTTTGCTGTCAATCGCCTATAGAATCAAAACAATTGAAGTTATCAACGTCAATACTAATATGCATGCAAGACAACTTTCGTAAATATGTATTTATTATTGTTATGTACCATTAATTCACCCTTAAGTTCAATTTTCTTTTCGAGGTAAAGTTTCTCAACATCTGACTTGATTGTGTTGGCACAAGGAAATGTTGCCTGACTATTGCAGTACTTAATTAGACTTTGAAAGGAAGGTTTTTCAGCGAGTCGAAATGGTAGATTCTCTAGAACCGTGACTTCCATTATTCGCTTACGCAAGCCGGCCGCCGTGAAGGGCTCGATTTTATCAACTTGTTTGGAACCTTCAGTTTTCACAAATCCGTCCAATGTAGCGTTTTTTGCGTTAAATAAGCTTGGATGCGTCGCACGCAAATGTTTCACTAGGGCGCTGGTTGACCCATCAGACTTCTTGTGATATTTAGATCTAAATATATGTTCGAAATCAGTCGTGAATGGAATTACAATTATATTTTAGCTCACCTGCATATCTTGCAATGATAATTTCCCGATTCTTCTTCGTAGTCGAAATGTTGATAAGCCAAGGAGCGCTTTTTCCTCGAACTTTTTGGTGAGGAAATTTCATCCCCGCTCTCCTGGATTTCAGTTTCACTTTCACTCATGGTAATTTATTAGCAAAATTTTTGCTATGCGCCCTTGACACAATATTTTTATTTTTATCTTAATAAGCAAGCTCAAAAAACTGTACGGTATAATCCAAACATGTGTGGTGATACGAATAAAGCGCTGTTGTGGCCGTCTCAGACTGCCTTATGAAAATCTTTCTCTTAAAAGTTTATGCTGTGTAATGTGTATGCTGAAATTCATATATACATTTTAATTTTGAATTTGATGTTTCGCCTATTTGCAAAATTAAAACTGTTTCGGATACTTTGGACCATTGGAGACAATTTTAATATTTATACTTTGACCTTACTGCCCTATTATCCATCCCATAAGTTCAACAAATGACTTTATTTCGATTGGTCTTAAGAACCCGTTGTCACGAATTTTATTCGCAATTTCTGAATCACATATTCTTACTCATTGCAAAATAGAACACGCATGTGTAAAAATATCAGACCCTGAAATTTAGATTAACATTCACGACTACGTATTTTTAAGGAAGATGGAAATGCAGTCATGGCTTGACCTTGGGAATCTGATTGCCGGTAAATAACGTCAAAGTTTAAAAACGTATATACTTATATAAATTACATCTTTATATATTAAATTATTTATTTATGATATTTTAATTATGTATATATTTTTGTTAACGGTCTAAAGTTCGGAAAACACTTGCATGTTTGGAAATCGGTGAAGCATTCCATTAATGCCCCAATTTGAGAATCCAATCCTTGTAAGAATTGGGTACCTTGGTCAGTTATGTACATGGTTACATAGTTTCGGAATTCTGAAAGAAAATGCTTCAACCTTAATTGATTAACCTTATCGGTCCGACCGGACCGAAGCTTATCGGTCCGGTCCTGGAGGGTCAGGACCGAGACCGGACCGGAATTTTTTATCGGTCTCGGTCCGGTCTAAGCCCAGGACCGGGACCGGACCGAACCGGAGTTATCGGTCCGGTCCGGTCCGTGGACCGGACCATTGAGAACACTAGGTTCGATATTGTTTTCGATGAGGAGATCAATCAGATCGTTGTAGTATTTGATTCCTGCCGGATTTATGTAATCGACCCGGCCCGTGGGTAGGATTCTGCTCCAGGAGAGACTGAAACGGTACACTCCCACCTAAAAGATTATTAACTAAATACAGATGTTATCTGCAAACTGGTTCCTTTTCGAGTTTTCGGTTAAATAAATTAAATAACTTAAATAAATGAGACATCGTGTTTTCACATACCCCAAAATATTTTAAGAGTGCGACGTCCTCGCGATACTTGTGATACGAGTCGGCTGTCTCCCGTGCTTCGGTCAGCAATCGGGGATGGGGTCCGGTGAACGAATTCGTCCCAAATGTTCAATCCTTTCCCTAGCACGAAGAATACTTTTTTAGTGAGGATCAAGTCTTATTAAGTAATGCACTCTTATAAATCCAGTACTGAAATAATGCCGAGCGATATTTAAGTATATATGACTCTAACAAAGTCACATTGAGAAATAATTCCCTATAAGAGTGGCTTTCGGTAGTAAAGTGTTACCATTTCAGTAGAAAATTTCTACCCACCTGTACAACCTAACTTCCATGCGGGAGCTACTTTTTTTACCTCGAAATCAATACCTGCTTGACTTCTAAAAGTGTGGATTAACAAGTTAATATACTTAATTAGTTACCATCCTCCCGCCATGCGCCTTCCGTCTGAAAATGGGTCAAAAATTATTATCATGTTCCAACTTGAACTGTAACCCCGGGATAAAAAATCTTGTAGTTTTTCCGCTAATTTACTTGATAACTTGCAGAGGAAAATCCCCACCGAAATTGTGGCGGGAACACGTCAAAAATAAACTTGTCGTCACCACTTGATCCTGACACCAAGAACACGAGAACTATAAAGATTTTATTAATTCCCGACATGATCGCAGATCCATGGAAGGAAACAAGAAAACATTTACGTGTAACGAGTACGCCAAGATAAGTACGCCACCGTTAGGGGAGGTCCATAAATTATGTCACACGAGAGCGGGGAGGGGGGTCTAAGGCTCCAATGATATCGTGCCTAAGTGACACATGTCAAAGGGGGGAGGGGGTCTAGAAAATCGCGATTTTTGCGTGACATAATTTTTGGACCGTCCCTTAGTCAGTCGTGAACATAGGAAATTTCCGGAATAATTTGTTGCCATTATTTGTAGCCATAAATTGCGTCTAGAACGTAATGAATGATACATATTTTACGGTAATATACGTCAATTGTTCTCGTGAATAAAAACAATTCTTGTCGGCCAATATTTTAGATGCTAGTTTGGTTCATTGACAGATTAATTGACGAATATTTAGGAATAGTAGTTAGTACATGTACATAAAAAACACGGGCACGCCAAGTTTGTTCCTGCCAGATGCTTTTTTTGCAACATGTCCCGTCAGGTTTATGGAAAGCACTTTACGCCGACGGTTGTTTAAGCATGGAAGAATAATTTTAGAACCACACTCTTAAAAATAATTTTATCCTTTAGAAAAGTAAATGTGATCCTGGTTTTTAGTTAGTTTACTTTATATAGAATTCTTTAGAGTGGATTTACTTTTTTGAAAGAGCGAGTTTAGTTTTAGGAGTAAAAGCTAACTGGAATGTGGGCACATTTCGCAAGGTAGATGGGAAAGTGAGAAGCTGCAAATTGTGAAATAAATATTTAGTAGTGAAAAATTATACTACTAGAGAATTGCAAACATGTTTAGAACATCTTTTACCTATGTTGCATTTTTGTACACAAATAGTCATCGCATGGACATCTCATGAAAAAGTGCATGCAAAAATTGCATAGAAAATTGCATTAGAAAGCGCATGGAAAAAAATGCATGGAAAATTGCACCAAAAAACGCTCGAAAAAGTTCATAAAAACTGCATGAAAAAGCGGATGAAAAAAATACATGTAAAATTGCATGGGAAAGCGCACGAAAAAATGCATGGACAATTGCATGAAAAACCGCATGAAAAAAATGCATGGAGAATCGCATGAAAAACCGAATGAAAAAAATGCATGTAAAATTGCACCAGAAAACACTTGAAAAAGAGCATAAAAAAATGCATTAAAAACTGCATGAAAAAGCGGATAAAAAAAAATGCATGGAAAATGAATCTCAACAAAGTCTCAACGTTCCTCACCCGGGATTTTGCTTACTCGCAAAATATTTCTGTCAGCAGGTTCGAAGAAAATAAGAAAACATCAAACAATTACAAATTATGGAAATTCTCTTCCAACTGTAATAATTTCTGACTGAAGCAAATTTTCTCTCTGATTAGCATTCTTTCAACGTTATTAAAGGAATGTAAATGTTGTTTGTAAATATTTAAATCTGACCCAATTAAATTAAAATTTAATATTTAGTTCCTATTTTATGTCGGTTTTTGGTGGGAAGGAAACCAGTAATTAATTCGTGCCGTAATTTGTAATTAGCAGCAAAGTCGTAGTAAAATTTGGTAAATATGTACCAAAATTTATTTAGCAAAATTTTACTAAAATATGGAGAAAATTCGCAAAAATTGTAAATACATATTCTGACCTTCCCATTTTTCTAGGAAATGGAGACGCTAAAATTCGATGGTGACCTTTCTGTCAGCGATGGTGGGCCCTGTTTCGTCTGCGGGTCGGGCGACCTGGCCTCGAGGGCGCAGCCGCGTCGTCGCTACGCCGAGCTGACAACGCTCTTCAAAACGCTCGTGATGACGACCGACCTCCGCAAAAAACTCGGCGGCACATCCATCTACGCCGACTTTGCACGAATGTCGAATCCTGCGCCACATGTTTGGCCACGATCAAGGACGTTTGCGACCTACGACAGGAAATTGTGACGCTGCAAACACAACTTGACGAGCTTTTGGACGGAGCGAGGACAAAATTGGGTCAGATTCCAGGTCAGCAAAAAGTTCGCAAATTTTTGAAGTAAATGCAAAAATTGTACATATTAGCAAATTTTTGCAGGGTCGCGAACTAGCGAGAGGAATTCTTCTCCCCGGAAGAGAAAAATGCTGATGGAGGAGGATGAAGTCGAGCTCCAAATTAAAGAAGAGTTACAAGATTGCGAAATAATTCCAGATATTTTCGATTCCATGGAAATGGAGCCATCTGAAATAATGCAAGATGCAGAGATTGGAAATGATACGACGTAAGTAAGATGTAAATTATTCAGGAAATATTTGCAGCAGTTTCCATATCTTGGAAATAATTTCGTAATGCTGACGTTGGTAACTTTTAATAAGTTTACAAAAAATCGTAAGCTATTTTTCTGTAGGTATATTTGTAAAATTGTGCAAAATTGCATTCCGAAAAATCTACAATGTTCCCAAGGAATTGCTTCAATTGCGATAAATTACGTGCTAACTGAAGAAATAATTTTTTGCATGCAAAATTTTGATAAATTTGCCATGCAGATTTATCAAAATTTTGCTTCTTAAAAATGCAAGAAATTTTAACACTGTATTTCGTAGATCTGGGGAGGACGACGACGACGACCACACACGACAGGGATTACGTTCCGTCCCCCAACGCTATGAAATCCTTGTGGAAAAAGCGTACCAAAAAGTTGCGGAAAAGCGTCTCCTCCACCACCCTAAATCCAGACCTCTCCACAAACACGACGTCACAAACTAGCGAAACCTTGCATTTTGGTGGAGGCGACGACGACGACGACGACGCCGCGTCCTCCTCTTCTTCTGACGAGGAAGACGACGCCCCCGGGGCTGAAAACGTGGTGGAAAAGATACCCCGAAAAATCAAGGACTGGGAAAACGTGGCCAATTTCGAGAGCATGGAGGAAGCGAGAAAGTTCATTTCTGAGAGGAAGGAATGCGTCTACAAAAACACGTACCACACGAAGGACGCCGTGAACGTGATCTACGTTTGCAGGCAGGCGAGGTCCTGCTCCTCCAAGTGGAGGATTAGGCACCCCACGGGCAGTGTCCTCCTACACGTGGAGAAAACAGTCAGTGAACATGACCATGTTCCGAGGAAGGGGAGAGGTTAGCAATTTAAAGCTAAATACATAAATCATCCGGTAACGAGATTATTACCAGGAATAATCTCGGTGATCCAATTGATCTCAATTAGTCAACTTCCTCGCCACGAATAAAAAACGCTGGTTCGGTGTGTGGTAATAGATTTCAGTCGGTAGAAACTTTTTTTTCGTTGTCACGCCGTAATAATGCCAACCGCGGATTAAAAATACACTGTTAAAAATCTGGTATAGTTAGGCAGGTATTGATTGCTCGGTATTAAAGTTGTTACCACTTGGTACTAAAATTATTATATCGAACAGTAACAAATTACTACGGATGAATTACTATAAAAATTTGAATACCGAGCTACTAACACACATTAAAAAATATGATTTGTATGTAAAATATCTGAATTTGTTATAATTTTAGACGCGTATTTGTTTAAATTAGTGGCTAAGAAACGGTGTACCGCTTGGTATAATTTTAACACCGGACTTCTTACAAAAATTTATTATACTAATCGGTCATAAATTTATGACCATGGCAGCAGAGAGGTTGTCACTGCGTGGTAATAATACCTTGTTACCAGATTATTTGAGATGCGATAAAATTTATACAAACTAATTTTTTCAGGGATCCCGGCGGAACTGAAGGAGGAAATTGTGAGGCTTTTGGAGAGTGGGACCAAGAAGCCGACCGCCATTCTCAGCACCCTCCAACGCGGAGGGATCACTCCTCCCACCAGATCTCAATTAGTCAACTTCCTCGCCACGAATAAAAAACGCTAAAAGGGTTTCTTACAAAGAATGAAGAACAAATAATTTCAAGCTTAAAATAATGTTTTGGTAGTAGATTTTTGATGTAATTTATTTATGCTTATTTCAAATTGCAAATAAAATTATTGTAATGAAATGTGCACACATGTTTTAAGGTGGAAAATTACTAAATGTGCAGGTGCGTTTATTATTTTCAAATATAATTTAACACCAAAAAGTAAATTCAATTCAAGTGTGGAAATTTCCAACTAATTAAAGACGGATTACATTATGGTTTTAAAATGTAATCTGATAATTAACATATTAAACACCGGTTCTCATCTGAATAATTAATATTTGTGCTAGAAAAATCTGCATGAAAATGAAACATGCAAAAAATGCATGAAACTTTCAACGTTTATTTCATTTCAGAGCGAGTCTCACATTTCTCATGAGGGATTTTGCCCTCGAATCTCGTCTCCAATATTCCTCCAAGCAGTCAAAAACATCAGCAAGTTGCAAAATAAATTAATAAATAATTATAGAAAAAGTTTTGTGCTCAAAAACTTTTGAGGTTTCAAAAACCAAAAAAAAACCATTCCCCATCTAATTTAAAAAACATATTTTAGGTTTGCAGAGCATATTTCTCCATCTTTATCAGAAGGTAAACTTTACTTAAAATTTAAGTCTTAAATTACAAATTAATTATTCTCGTATTTAGTTATTAATTACTAAGAAAACTTGTAACACGGATATTTAGTAAATATTATTTACAGCAATGAGAACAATTTTTTTAATGTTAAGGCAAATTGGGTTCCAAAGTTTTGTAAATTTGTTCAAATCAAGGGCCTCTTTTTATTTATACAAAGTTGTGCAAAATTATCTACAAAACAAACGATGTTTACAAAATACCGTTGCTGTAATTGCGTCGTTTATTTGTAAAGTTTACATATTTAATTAGACTACATTAAAGTTGATTAAATTATTATGCAAAAAATGCAAAAAATTCGCAAAAAAATAGTCTTTGATTTAATTTTTTCAGGCTTTTCAACATCAAATGGCGACCGATGATGGTGGGCCCTGTTTCGTCTGCGGGTCAGGCGCGCTGGCCTCTAGGGCGCAGCCGCGTCGTCGCTACGCCGAGCTGACGACACTCTTCAAAACGCTCGTGATGACGACGGAGTTGCGGAAAAAACTCGGCGGCACATCTGTCTACGCCGACTTTGCGACGAATGTCGAATCCTGCGCCACATGTTTAACCACGATTAGGGACGTTTACGACCTACGACAGGAAATTGTGACGCTGCAAACCTAACTGGACCAACTTCTGGACGGAGCGAGGACAAAATTGGGGACAAATCGGGACAAAAAAGGTTGCTAAATTTATCCTTTTCTTTTAGTTAAATTAATTACAAGAATTTGATGGAAATTTGCAAATTTTTGCAGGGTTGCGAAACCGAAACAACCAGAGGATTTCTAAGCAGAATTGTGTGAATAATGGTGATTTTTTTTTTAATTTCTGCATATTACTCATTAATTTTGCAATAATTTGTCCGTTTTTCCATCAATATTTTTACACAGATTCGACGATAACTTCGAGCGACGACGTCGTAGAAATTAAGGAAGAGGGTGACGACGATTTATTTTACATGGATGCCGAAATAATTCCAGATTCGGTGGACTGCATGGAAACGGATCCATTAGGCAGTGGAGCTAATGATGATACTAGCAATTCGCCAACTAATGAGATAGAGTAAGATAACTTATCTTAGATAAGGTACACATATATATAAAATGACAACGGACGTCTCCCTGCATATGTAAATATGTATGCTCTCCAATTTCTATCAGATTAGTGTCAACCGACGACAAATTCAATTTGTATGAAATTTGCGAAAGACGCCATCTCCCAATGGGCAGAGATCTTTGCATCCGAAGAGAAAAAAATGCACACTAAAATTGGAAAAATGTTTACAGTTCAAGATGTGTTTTCTCCTTTTCATGTGCAAATTTATCTGGCACACATGCCCATTTGGAGGTCATCTATGTATGTATTTTGCAAATTTCAAATTTGAAATTTGATGCAAATTAAGTTTCAAAATCGGAGAGCGAGACTTGTATGTTTTTTTTTGCAAAATTGCATTATGTACTACGTAATGATTCACAATATTTCTGTGAAAGATTTGTGCCATATAATTCTGAATTTGAATTTCTTCGCAGATCGGGAGATGATGACGACCGCGACCCCGACTATAATCCCACCCCGTCTGAAGATATTTCTTTTAATGTTAGCGTCACCCAGAAGAACAAGCCGTGTCTGCAGTACGGGAATTATTCCTACATCTCCTACAAGAAACGGGGCGTTCGGGAGTATTGGAAATGCAGGACGACAAAATGCCCCGGCCGCATGATCAAAAGTATTAACGACACGATGAATGACGCCATCATTTCACAGGAACATACCTGCACCAGATCCGCAGTCGCGTGAGTATTTAAAAATTTGGAAATTCACGCAGGACTTGGCAACTTTGTAAAATTAGTAAATTTCCGAGCTTTAAGACATTAAAAAAATTGTATGAATACTTTAAAGGAAAATTTTTTACAGTTTTTTAATAGTTTTTTTTAAATATTTTTTTAAAATTTACTCAGATCAAGGGCGTCTCTTTATTTTCTAAAATCATTTTACAAAATGCACCGATTTTACAAAGTTGCCAAGAACTACGTGAATTGCGTCATAAATTTGTAACAAATTTGATCTTTTAACACCAAATTTTAATACACTATGAAAACCATTGAGGTTAAGCTAACGTAAGTCTTTGTAACCTTGTAAAATCTCAAAAATTTTCACATTTTTACAAAATTTTCTGAACAAAGCTAGCCTAAAATCTTTACTAAGCTTACGCAGTCCCAGAACCTAACTTTATTTTAATTGTGAAATGTTCGTAAAATTTACGGATTTTACAAAGTTACAAAAGACGGCGTGAATATTTAATAATGAAATTCAGCTCAATTTGAATATTTGCATTTTTATGCAAAATTTCAGAGTCCAAGTGGAAAATCTGAGGGAAGAATTGAAAGTCGAAGCACTAAAAATTCCGCTCCTCGGTCCGAGTAAAATTATTTCGGCCGTGAAAGCGAAATATTCCGCGGACGTGGTTCACGCAATTCCACGCGACTCAACCCTGCTCAGACACATTCGACGAGTCAGAACATCTTTCGGTGTAGGAAACGATCCTAAAAGTAGACAAGAAATTGGCTAAAGAAAAGCCAGAAAACTTTATGGAATATTAAATAATTTGATTCGAATTTGTTAAAAAAAAGCTTTAACTACAATTATAAATCATAATTTATGATAATAGCGCTAATTAATTGGAGTAAATATGAAATTTTTACTGAATATTTTATACATTGAATAAATTAATATAAAATGTACGCATATACTATGTGTATAATTTAAATATTTTGCACATATGTAGGTCTATGGTCAATTCATACCTGTTCATTCACATTCATTCATTTGACTGATTATGTTAGTGAATTAGGGTGAATCTCTGATCATATGAATGAAAATGAATGAAGCATTCCCTCATTTCAGACGGAACGGAATGAAAGGATTTTTAACTACTTTCGTATTTCACCCTGTCCTTAAGATATGGCGCGACGTAAGAAATGAAGTGAAATGAAATTTGAAGATGATTTAATTTCATTTCACTTTTTGCCCGTCGTATTTTTAATTAGATTATAACGTATCCGTACAGAATCGACAATTAAAAATATACCCAACCTTAAGCTAAAGGATGGGACTCAGTCTATTGACACTTTCACCGTGTGTAATGCTGACAATTCTACTTAAGGCATCTTGTGAATTTATTTCTTTATGCATTCGTAAGTTGTTTTGTTTATTTATTTAAATAATTGTATCCTGTAGGCAATGTATTCGGAATGTTTAAAAATATTGGTAGCTTTATCCTCCTAAATAGTTCAAATTGTTTATTTATTTCGTAGAGATATCTTCATCAGACACAAAAATTGAAGGAATAAGAGATGGATTACTTACACAGTACATTGGCTTAAAGGAGGATCAAATATTTGGTTCTTGGCGATCGAGTATAGGAATAACCTGGGGATATTTTATAATATCATCAGTCACGCATTTTCTTTGTAAAATCTTCTTGACAAAACTGGAAAAAATGGTGCATGTTTATTAAATTATACATCTCAATATGTTTTTTACTTATAACTTTATTTTTCAGGAAACTATTTTAGGTTGCAATTTCATAGGAGTTTTGCTAACGTTTACCACAATCGGATACCGTTTGTCATCCTGCTTGGTATCTGTTATTTTAATGATGATATTTATTGGTAGACGTGCATCATCTTAACAGCTATGGATGGTTACTTGTTACATTGTTACTTCTTGGCTCTCATTATTACATGGTCATGCTCGTATTAGTTTACATGTCTAAATAATTTATGATTACTATGCATTGATAATTATGATTGTATTCCTAGATGATTTCTGGATTAACAACTTCTATACAACTATCCGTGGCCCGTAACGTGATGAATGGATGTATTCTCAGATGCATTAGTTTAAACGTTGACTTAAATAACGAACGCCGACGATTCTGCTTTTTGGAATGTATGAATTACTTATTTTACTTTCCCTTATTATTGTCGGGTCCTTTCGTTTCATTTTGCACTTTCACGAGCCAGGTTAGAATTCCTTATATCAATTACACTGGTATAAATGAAATGCTTCCCCTATTTATTATACAGATGTATGAAAATCGCAACAGAAATACGCACACCTGTATTGAACTTGCAACTTGCGTGCTGGTTTCCCTTGTCTTGCTTTTGATACCGTATTGCGCGTATGCGGACATATACACTTACGCCCCGACCAATTTGTACTTCTTGACCATATGGCAACTAGGTGGATTCGTTGTATTGAGAAGTTAACTTATTCTTATACATTGCAATTTTATGTGATTCAAATTATCCTCATGTAATTTCAGGTCAAACATTTATTCTCCTCCAGGCGATAATACTACATCTTCCTACTATTAGAGCCAGCGGAGACGGGCTCATTTTGTATCCGGTGACTTGCAAAATACCTTACTTGTCTCTGGCACCTTCTCATGCGTCTAAAATAGTTGATCCAGGCTTTCATCTGTTTTTGAGGAAGTAATTGAACAATTTATAATTTATTTTTCGGTAATTTATTTAACCTGCTAAATTTTATATATTTATCGACAGATATGTTAACAATAATATAGAGGAGCAATTATCGTGCCGAGTATTATTTTTACCAGCATTTAGGGGCCGTTCATAAACTATGTAACGCTAAAATCGCAAATTTTTACTCCTCCCTCCCTCCCTTGTAACGCTTGTGTGACGCATCGAGCCACCCACCCCCCCTCCCTCGTGACGTCACGAAAAATCTCAAATTCCCCATAAGTTCTGACTACCTTAAGTTAGCATTATAAAGCTATGTTTTCAATTTTTCATGGAATTTCTAACCAAAGAAAAGACTAAAGGAAATTTGATTAAAAGGCTGCGGCAAAAAAATTCTACAGAAAATTCAGAGTTCAATATTTATCAAAAATCTAGTAGTAATTAACTATGCTTTTACAGTACACGTATGTATTATCCAGCCAAAATTTATTTGTCATTGGTTTTTAATGTATTTTCTGTAATTCACTCAACTTGAATTTTTCTTGCTAAATCCTAGATTCAAGATTCAATTATCTTGGCTTTTTATGCTATTCCACATTTTTACAACTTCCTGACAGCATTGTTAGAGTTTCATGATACTACTTGCTTTTTGGATGGCTTTCCGAAGTGACTCGTAAAGTAAATATTTTTTATTTGAAATCTTATAACAAAACTAATTTAAATCAGCAAATTTAAATCAGAATATAATTTTAATAAGAGTAAACTAAGTATATGAAAACCTGCGGTAAATGAAACCACAAGTTTTGTTCGGGATTTTTAATTTTTGTAATGTGACGTGACGATGGTCTCATACCACCCTCCCTCCTACGTGACTATGCGTGACGCAAGCCCCACACCCACCCACTCACCTCCAAGCGTTACGTAGTTTATGAACGGCCCCTTATAAGGAATTGTATATGTCTAGTATTCTCGTTTTTGTTTGTTTTCATTCATCACGGTCCTTCAAGAATCTTTATCCGGGTGGTTCTTAACTTGGTGACGCGGGTCACAGAATCTGCGATTCTTGGGTTCTTCAATACTAATTACACCAGGACCAGGCACCCAGTCCACACTTTTTTTAGATTCAACTTAATTAGTATAACAATTTTTTTCGGGACTTTAACAAACTTAATAATTATGTCAAATTTGGATACGACACAAATTATTATCCGAAAGATATTACGTATTAATAACAATTTTTTTAGGACAACTGGGTGTGATTTACTGGATTCTTTTTGGTATCCCGTTTTAAGAGGAGTTTTACCAAGTAAAACTGGAATTGATTTTGTGGTAAAACATATAAATGTCTTAACATTGGATAAACCATAATCCGAAAATTTAACATTTCGCTACAGGGAAAAGAAATTCTCTCCATTAGTTGCGCGTCCAAATCGACAAGAAAGCCTTTTGATGTCTTACCAGAAGGGCTGGCAGTGGTCACTGAAACTGAGCCAGTAACTATTAAACACTTGGTGGATTGAAATAAACTAAATATAGATACTCATGTATATTTCTAACAGGTTTGGGAATTAGAAGCATCCATAACGTTAACACAAATATCTGACATATTTTCGCATAAAAATAAGGACATTGAAACATTGTTACTGGTATACAAGAATTTAAGCCAAATCACAAAGAGAACAATGTCTTAACTGATAACTATGATAAAAAACAGAACTACCTACCTTGGTCATGGATTCAGGACTTGATTCCTACCGCGAGAAGCCCTTCAGACATTACTGTATGGCACATTTAAAATGTTTAAAAACTGCAAGATTTTAAATAGACGACGATATTGCAGGTTGGGATTTATTCATCAGAACGTGCCAAGGTGAAAATTGAAACTAATGTCCCCTTGCTGAGAGAAGTAGATCTGGCATTGTCGTCAATACAAGAATGTTACGCAAAGAATCCTACAGTGTATAATAACATTGCGGATATGATAGGAACAGACGGGATTCGGTCAAGTGATATGCATCAGTTGCGATTTACTAAAATTGATTAGTCCAATGGTAGAGATTTAATAAAAACTTTAATCCAATAGGTACACCTTTAATTTTTCGATTGTGTATTAGTTCAACAACTTCATAAATTCGTGCAATAATATACATCTTGTAAACCACATGTAAAACTCAGATTTAGATGTGCACAATTTTATTTCCCATAAGCATGCGAATATACTTATTCTGCAAATGGGAAAGTCTCATAATATTTCGGCATAATTGTATAATCGCTTATTGGTTCGGTTGTTTCCATTTTTGTTTTTGCGTACAGCAGGTGAACGTTCAGCGCTGAGTCTTTGATCGGATTCACATGAAAATAGTCTTCGAAAGCATGACAGACATGTCACAATTTTTTTCGCTCCAGAGAAGGAATATACGATAACTGTTACAAGCATTATTCCCACTATAATTCAACTATTCAATTAATTTTCATGTTACTCGGATAGTGTAAAGTTTATATATGCATATATTTTTTTTAAACTTACAGGGACATTTCAGCAAAATTGAATAAATCGCTGAAAAAATCATTCACAGCTTTGAAGACTCCCTAAACTTCCTCCTCAACGTAATTCACGTACGTTTCAAATATTGTTGTGGAACCCTTTATCTCTGTCTCAAAATTTGTCACTGTATTTTCATAATGTTCTACAACCAACTTCGTAGATACTTTTGCAATCTGGGTAATATTGTTCCGCATCGAAGTGGCATGACTTAACAAACTACTAAGCGACTCGCTCATTGTAATCCGTTTATTACTAGATTCCTTTGTCGAATGACAAACATAATTACGAACTTGCACATTTACTACTAAGATACAAGCAAAGTACACCAGTCTTGAAAAGAAAGAATACACCGAACTGCGCATTTGAGGAGTAGCAGAAGACACGACTATTTTCAAAGCTCACTCGTTTCATCATTTCCATTGCTACTTTGTTGGATTGAACACTCGACTGTGCTCGGTTGCTGTACATATTATTCATTACAGCCTAGCTTTTGATTAGTGAATTGAATAATTTTGTAAAGCTATGTAATGGCCGCCACCAAAGTTCATACAGTAATATTGTCCATAACGTGTTTTATTTGTATTTGGTGTGTTCCGAAAATAATATTTTTTGAACATTTGGTTACAATAAAAAAAGATTTCTCCAACTTTAGTCTTGGGCATCATATTCTCCTTGAGTCCCTTGATAGTCGTGTGTTTGACCTGGAAGTTGATTTGTCGCTACTAAATGTACATCTACAGATAATTAGGGGTATTTATTCTGGACACATCAGACCCATGGGTAATTCTTTGTCTGATACCAAAAGGGTCTACTTTCTTGTTAGGGGTTGGGAAAAAATGGATTGGTTTTCTTGGCAACGTTTTTGCCACAACATATCTATGAGCTTAGCTAGGGTAGAGGCACACATAGATATATTCCAACTCCAAGAAAAGTTTGCAACAAGTGAGTTAGTTTGTATAAATAATATATAACGTCGATAAACTCTCCTTTTTTGTTTGGAAGATGCTACTTTCAATGAGACATGGATTGGTGGGAAAATTGTAGATGGAAGTTTAACATAGTCTGATGAAGATGATGTGCGATAACTGTTTGACATTCATGAAATTTGTTTTGCAATGAAGCTCTCTTTAAAACAAGTGATCCAAAAAAATTGTACTTCGAAAATTGCCTTCGGGCTATGTCATTGTATGTACTCGTTTTGTTCTCAAATGGAATTTTAATAAGCAATATGCTGGTTGCAAATAAATCTTTTACTAAGCGGAATGGCTAGGTATAACCACTAAACCAACAAGTTTGCAGTAAAGGAAATAAATATCTTTGAGCCCAGTATTCGCACAGATGCACAGAATTTATTCATATGCCAGTGTTTTCGTGCGACTATGTAGCTTTCCCCTGATGTTGCGGTGCGAGTAATGCTGGTGTGGGATCAATTGCGGGTTATGTATGCTGTTGATCATGATTTCAACAAGGTCATGTACTAGATTTCTCAAAAACTTTCGAAAATGAGTATCAGAGTTGATTAGGGTTTACTATAAAGTATTGCAAGTAGCAGTATATGTATATTAGTGGGCATAAGTAGTTATAACTTTGTCAAAAAATTATACATGCAATATGCAATAATTCGCAGTAGTAGAGCATGGTAATTTTTTTCATATTTCCTTGCACTTTTTGTTGAATAGTGCGTTAGTTCGAAAATAAGAATAGAAGAAATGGTGTTTACTCAAATGCATATCTTTAATTAATTGAACTATAGATATTTCTAAAAAAATCTTCAGCTCCAAGCGGATTATTTTTGACGTGGAGTAAAGAAGTCAGTGTTGCTAATTTAAAATCACTAAATAGTTAATAGTGCTCGATGCGTTTATCACCTGATGAACTATTAAAAATTACACGTAATTTTTAATTGTTCATCGTTAACAATTAAAAGGATCAGGAAGCATGACGAGTCATAACGTTATGGCCCATGTCACTTTTTGTCAAAATTTAAGCTTAAGATTCCAGTTTCATAGTTACACAAGTAATGAAAATTAGGAACTTGAAATTAAATAAACCGTTGCAAACTAAATGTAGCAAAGGGGTGAAAACACACGTAAATGTCCTTGTGGCACACCCACATCGTCTTTCAATACTTTCCCGTCATTTTCCCCAGTTGTCTCACATTCCCCCACGTCTTATTTCGCCCCGTTTCAACATAACTCCCGCGTACTTTGAACGTACACTGCTGTGCCTTTCGATAGACACCCCACATAACATAATTCAGTTTATCGACATGGCGTCGTCTACATGGTCACACGGTCATGGCACGTCGAAATGATGTCGATTTTCGAAGTCCCCGCCCAAAAATACGTCTAAAACAGTCAGCAAAAAAAATTTAGACGTTTTCGACGTGGCGTCGTCTACACGGTCACGCGGTCATCGTAGGCCAACATGATGTCCACTTTTGAAATCCCCGCCCCAAAATCCGTCTAGAAATTCGGCACATATTTGACACGGCGTCACTACCGTGGCGCCGTGACCTTACGACCTACAACGCCCATCTTCGAACTCATCCGTACTTTAAAAATTAGAAGTACATTGGCGAAAACCGCATCTCGAAATTCGCATCCGTTCTAAAGTTATCGTGGATACGGACGGACGGACGGACAGACAAGACATTCCCATAAAGGGGTTAACACCCCTTAATAAGTACTCTGTAGGATTTGTTCGTACGTAGGGTATGCTGGGAATGTTGTTGTACCTTTTGTTGGCACTATAACACGATATGAGGTTTATGATTATTCAGGCATTTAGTTAACTATATATGTAATGCATATATATGGTGTATTATTGGGTCAAAAAATAATAAAGTTTGATATGTAAGATGTGTGGTTTTAATATTCTTGGGTGTTTGACATTTGTATAATCCACCGAGTCGAATGGTGCCAGCGAGTAATGCCACTTTTTAGCCCGAGTCAGGGCTTATGTAATCATCATGTCTGTCTGTCTGTCTGTCTGTCTGTCTGTCTGTCTGTCTGTCTGACTAACGATTACTCAAGAACGAGTTGACCGATTTGGATGAAATTTGGCAGAAACATGTATCTCGGCAATGCAACGACCGAGTTCGAACATGGGTTCGATCAAAAAAGATTTGGACCAGTGGGGGTCATGTGGGTGGGTGAGGTATAAAATTTCAAAATTGTCGCAGAAAGCTGAAATTTGGTACACATGTAGAAGGGGGCAAATGAGGAGCTAAGTTCGAAGATGGGCGAAATCGGTCAAGTGGTTGACCGGTGGCGGTCATATAGGTGGGTGGGGTATTATGCACCAAAATTTCAAAATTGTCGCAGAAAGCTGAAATTTGGTACAGAGGTTGTTAATGGCTCCTCATGAAAGAATATGAAGTCAAATTTGAAAAAGTTTTAACCCGAGTCACCCGATCGGGTGACCCATACCGATTTTTCAAAACCGTCCAATCGAGCCGAAATTTTGCATAGATGTTGCCAATGGCCTCTAATGCAAAAATGTGAAGTGAAATTGGGAAAGTTGTTATGCATAGGGACCCTATCGCATGAAGTTGTCTTAAAAAGATGAAATTCGGTACATTGATACTCAAGGGCCTTTTAAGAACGAATATAAGGTTAAAAGCGAGCATGGTGTCTCCAGAGAGACCCTTCCGGGTGACCCATACGGGTTTTTGAAAGATATTAGTTGCAGCTGAAATTTGGCACAGCGGCTAAAAATGACTTCTATAGAGCAAATACAAATTTGTAACTTCTAAATTTGAACGAAGCGACCCCAACTGGTCCTTGTAGGCAAGGTGAAGGATTTGCAAATAACTTTACACATTTAGTGCTAAGTAATACAACATTGCACCAGCCCCCACCACGGGGGTGATAATAGTTGCTCGGAGAAGTCGGACACGGTAACAATCGGATCCTATCCCTGACTCGGGCTATATGAAGGCTGCACTGGAGGTTTATTATATTGACACTGACAATGAGCCGGTTCTCTCACAGACTTTCTCTTTTTATTCCTCCGTTCATAAATGCGGACGACACCATTCCGGGCGACGGGTTGCATGCATTTGTTATTTTTACACATTCCTACTACTTATAACTACTTCTGTGTAACTATTATTTTAACACGTAATTCAATCCTGTAGTTATGATCTTGTATCTATATATCTGATCTGATAGCGATTAAGTTACAAATACGTCCCTTTCTATAGGATATTTACCATAATCAGAGATTGTGTGCAATAATATTTCCATACATAAACATTGAAGTCAAGCTCAAACAAGATACCAGTAAAATTATACTCTTCCTTAAAACATAATCCTCCCAGCAATTGTGTGGACATGTATGACATGTTAAACTATAGATTATTAGTTGAGGAAGAGATTAACATGTCATACATGGCCAAACAATTGTCGGGAGATTAGTTTTTTAAGAAAATGTTGAGATTTCTTTCAAAAAAAGTACACATTCCCTAAAAACATAATCCTCCCGACAATTGTGTGGACATGTATTTCATGTTGATCTCCTCATTAACTAATAATCTATCGATTCACATGTCATACAAGTCCACACAATCGCCTGGAGAACAGTTTTTTTAGAAAATGTTGAGATTTCTATCAAAAAAAGTACACATTTTCTTAAAAAACTGTTCTTCTGACCATTGTGTGGCCATGTATGACATGTTAATCGCTTCCTCAACTAATCATCTATCGTTTAACATGTCATGCATGGCCACACAATGGTCAGAAGAACAGTTTTTTAAGAAAATGTGTACTTTTTTTTGATAGAAATCTCAACATTTTCTAAAAAAACTGTCTTCCCGACAATTGTGTGGCCATGTATGACATGTGAATCTCTTCCTTAACTAATAATCTATCGATTCAAGTAGATATCAATGTGGATCTATTTGCCACCGCCACTATTGGTCGCTTGGCGCTGCGGTCGCTCTACATTTTGCATGTGCGAAATATTTGCATGCAAGATTTTGCGAGCGTTTAGTTTATGCAAATTATTTATCGTGCATCTAGCATGCATATGTACATACGTGATGATTCAGTCAGTCAAGCGATGAAGAGAGAAAGAGATAGAGAGAACAATAGCGTGTGTGAGTACCGCTATTCTCTCCCGTATGTAAATAGCTCAATTGATCAAGTTGTTCACTCGTTTTGTGAGCACCCTTGACAAGAGCGAGATTTATTCCCAACATGTGCATTTGTACATGAGTTTATTTAGGGTTGGATCATGTCCTACGCCCATTTTTCTATGTTACATATATATGCCCCCCATTTTCTTTGCGCACCCCTGTGGTTAATGTGGTTAGAGTTTGTTAGGTTAGGTTAGGTTAGGTTAGGTTAGGTATTTTTGTATTGTATGTTATGAGGCAGTGTGGGATTTCTTGCTTACGTCATCTCTCGCGTTATTGTGTCATATTAAGAATTACTAGAATGTACTTGTCAAAACGACATTGAAATGAAATATTAACGTTTTAAAATGTGCTACATGTTAACACATGTGTTACACATCCTACACATGTGCAGCACATTCAACAAATGTGCCAACACATGCAATAACACCTAATTCTAAATGACCTATTTATTCATAGGAAAGATATGTTTTATCACACGAAATTGAATTATGGTTTTATATTGCTGTGTATGTGCTATATTTTCAACACATGTGCTACACATGTGAAAGAGGTGTTGCACATGTGCTAAGTGATAGGCTTATTTTGTAACTTGATTAGTAACCGTGAATTCATTAATAATTTAATTACACTTTGGGTCACGTATGAGACAAATTTATTTGCTAAATTCGATATAAATACGACAAAAGTTACTTGTTTTTTTTTAAATTTACTTCTGCTGACCTTTCTACGATAATGTGTACTAATGCTTGATTCCCTTTTGAACATGATGTTACTTAAAAAATAAATAGTCTTTTACCTAAATGTTATTTCCGATAAAGTTTTGATTTATTTTACAATTGAGAGTTAGAATTGAATTTCTACGCAATTCGCAGTCGCATTTTCCTCCGATCACACCCTGTGTACCACTGGCGGAGGTGGTCCGATAGCTCCAAAAAATTGGTAGGATCCTCCCCCTGGGTCATATGTATGAAACTGCAAACCTATCTCGATTTTTACAATGTGTTTTCACGTTATCATTCCAACGGACAGACAGACGGACGGACGGACAGACTGACAGACCGGAACATCATTCACATAACGGTAGCTGAATCCACTTAGTAAAGCTTTACTCTATTTCGAAAATTACGTTACTTTAAAAATAAAATGATGATTGTCAAGTTTAATTTTTTTCGAAATTTTGATTTTTTTTTATTTGAAAGTCGGAATTTCTACTAAATTCCAAAAACCCATCTCGGCATAGATGCAAGGAGTACATAAAAAAATATTTTGTAATTTCATCAACCCGTTCCAGAGATAAGTGGTGCCCTACGACTACCATTTTAAACTACATAAAGTCTCAGAACTCCCCAGGGATAATTTCGGCGCGAAAAATTTTCCGCAAATCATGTTCTTTCCACAAGGTGAACATAATGAAACACTTTAATTACACTTTTGAAATACTTGTTAGACACCCTTGTCGAGTCCCATAATTCTTACTTTTATGCAACATTTAAATATTTTGTTACTTTTGTATATGATAAATGCATTGATCAATTTCAGAAAAGGTAAACATGGAAAACGAGTCTTATTCTCGTCGGGAGGAACTGGATAACCATTCCCCACCCTCAAAGTCGCCAACCGAAAATGATGTTACGAGTTCAGATGAGGTCGGATTTAATGAACTCAGTAAATTATCCAGCATATAAATGTAAAAATGTATCTGTAAATTTCAGTTAAGGTTTTCAAAAATTTACGTCGTTATTCTCGTTCGAAAGCCCATACTCATCCGTCACGACCACCGTCGCAATCTCCACCACCACCACTTACGAGTTGGACAGGGTAAGTCGGTGATGGTTTTGCAAAAGGAGGTGAGTAGCAATATCTGCATAATCGTCCTCCAGTTTCATGTCTAAATTAACTACTATTTTTGTATTTTCGGTGAAAACTTTAGTGAAACCACGTGAGACTTATTCACGTGATTCACAAATGAAGACACCCAAGACTCTGTCCCCCACCCCCCGATTCCCGACTGTACAATCCTCCTCAAATATGCCGATAGAAGATCCAGATGCGAGTTTAGGGGAATTTAACTCTTGTTCGTAATTATCCCGTCTACATATATGAACATTTTAATGTGCAAATAATTAAAATGGTTTTATATATTATCAGATAATGTTCAACATAACGACGACTCTGTATCCTCTTCTCCTCGTCGCGTAAAGTCAACATCATTAAAGAGTTAGTTATGCATAAATCCTTTGTTCACAATGATTTACGAGGAGTTTCGGGTACAAATTGTTTAACCATGTTTTGAAAATGTCCATATAAATTATGTACATTCTACCTCCTCTTCCTCTCGGCGTGCAGATTCGGCGAAAAAACATAATTTTTTCGCCATCAATATACTACCCAACGCACAACCCCCCGCAAAAATGACGACTGAATCTGAAGACAAATCTTTAGGTGATTTGTTTGGTTCTTCCTGAAATACTCTAAACTAGAAAATAATAAACCCTCCAAACGAATATAAAAAAGTAGCGTCAGCGTGGTCAGTTTCCTTTCCTAAATTTCCTTTTCTTTCCTAAGTTTCCTTCCTTTCCTAAGTTTCCTTTAAAATGACTCCCCATATGAAAATTAAGTGTTTCTTGACCCAATGACCCCGACGACGACGTCAAAGGTCAAAAATATTGTCGTCGTTGAATTCGTGGCGAAATTTCCTATAAAATGACTCCCCATATGAAAATTAAGTGTTGTTTGACCCAATGACCCCGACGACGACGTCAAAAGTCAAAAATATTGGCGTCGTTGAATTCGTGGCGAAATTTCCTTTAAAATGACTCCCCATATGAAAATTAAGCGTTTTTTGACCCCATGACCCCAACGACGAGGTCAAAGGTCAAAAATATTGACGCCGTTGAATTCGTGGCGAAATTTCCTTTAAAATGACACCCCATATGAAAATTAAGGTTAAATGTAAGTTTCGACCACACCCGTGGTCCGATTGACCCCATTATCGAACTCGACCGAGAACTAAAAATTAGAAGCACAATGGCGAAAACCGCATTTGATTTCATCAAGGGGTTCTGGAGATATCCTGCTTACGGACGGACAGACGGACAGACGGACAGACGGACGGACAAAACGATCACAATAAGTAGCTGACGCTACTTAATTATGTGTGCGACTAATATAGCTGTTTTGAATGTTACAGGTAATGTTCCTTCTTCGTCATCCTCTCCTCGGTCACGATCACTGACACAGACCTCCTCGTCCTGTTCTTCTCGTCAGGCTGAACCGAAGAAAAAGACTTTTTCCCCAATCACCCAATTAGTGACTCCACATTCCCCCTCAAAGATGACGATTGGGAATGAAGATCAGAGTTCAGGTGCGTGCGTTTATTAAGGGGTGAAAACCCCTTTATGGGAATGTCTTGTCTGTCCGTCCGTCCGTCTGTCCGTCCGTCCGTCCGTATCCACGATAACTTTAGAACGGATGCGAATTTCGAGATGCGGTTTTCGCCAAAGTATTTCTAATTTTTGAAGTACGGATGAGTTCGAAGATGGGTGTTGTAGGTATTAAGGTCACGGCGCCATGGCGACGACGCCGTGTCGAATAGGTGTCGAATTTTTTGTTTCGACGGTTTTAGACGTATTTGTGGGCGGGGATTTCAAAAATCGACATCATTTCGGCGTGCCATGACCGTGTGACCGTGTTGACCACGCCACATGTCGACAAATTGAATTATGCCATGTGGGGTGTCTATCGAGTGGTATAGTCGTGTACGTTCAAAGTACGCGGGAGTTATGTCGAAACGGGGCGAAATTATACGGGGGGTAATGTGAGACAATTGGGAAAAACGACGGGAAAGTATTAGAAGACGATGTGGGTGTCCCACAAGGACATTTACGTGTGTTTTCACCCCTTTGCTACATTTCGTTTGCAAAGGTTTATTATGTATTGGCTTTTTCCTGTACTTTTGTCTGTCTAAATTGATAAAGAGTTTAAGGTGCGACTAATTTTTATATGTGTATACTTTATTTCAGGCAATGACGACATAATTGTACAAGACAATTCCCTTTCAAATTACTCCTCGTTATACTCTTCACCAGCCGAGATGTTCACCGGAGATGAAAGTGATGGTTCCGGTGAGTAAAACATCGTTAACTTATGATTTAGAGCTTGAGAATTTATTGGTTCTGTAATTTTATTAATTATTTAATTCACTTGCAGATAAGGATGGAAACGATCTCGATTCCTCTTCCTCCTCATCCCTTCAAGTGGAACCAAATGAGAACAAGACTACTTTGTCCTCCATCCCCCATTTAGTGATTCCACATTCTCCTTCGAAAGTGACGAGTTAAAATGAAGCACGAAGTTTACGTGAGTTATATTGTATTTGCTTTTCTCATAATTTTTGCATGAGAAAATTTATACACATTTTAATTGTTGCTTGTCTTTTCAGATAATGAGCAAACTGATTACGACGACGACTCGTCTCCAAAGAAAATATAGGATTGGATAATTTTAATTAAATATTTTGATTTTCGCCATAAACTTTTCGCCACGTTTAAAGTAGATATAATTTTTACTTAACACGAAGTTTAAACTCGGAATATGTATATGTAACCATTTAAGTATTGAAATATTGAACATAATTTTCAATGGCACATGTATTTGCCATGTCTTATGGTTATCGAGATGTCTCGCTGAGATTTGAGATGAGACGAGATGAGACCGAGATGAGACAACTACCGTCTCATCTCGTCTCGGTTTGGATGTCTCGGTAAGGATTCGAGATGAGATGAGATGGCCCGTCTCATCTCATCTCATGGGAAGCCCTAATTGCATATATTGCATATATTGCATATATGACAGACTTTGTGAGTTTGTACTTTTGTCACCTTGTATAAACTAAATATCTCTACTAGATCAAATCACTAAATTATTATTCCTGACATTCATACTTCAATTACTCTTGTAGAATACCATACTTTTCGTCAACGTTGATATGAAGACTGGAATCTGTTTCATGCCACTTTGTTCAGGAATCAAAGACGAATATGATTGGTAGTCAGACGCAACCTGAAAAAAAGCATGTTGTGTTATGCAACTATTATACGCATTGTAGATATATACAAGATGGATACCTTTCGGTTTACTGCAGTCATAATAGTTAGCAAGTCTTTTGAAATTACGCCCTTGTTGACCACCTTAGCAAATGAGTCGATGAACCAGGATCCTGTGGATTCAATTCTAAAAGAACAGTAATCTTTTCATGTAAATTAGTAGTATCTTAAAATTCTTATGAATAGTAATTACAAATTTGCTCATATTTGTTACCCGGGAGCGAGCTTGAAGCAATCAAGAAATCGGCTGAATTCGGAATTTTGTACATCTTTGGTTTTATATTTTCAGAATCACCAGTATCTGAGCAGAGAAAGAACCAATCCCCCGCCTATTAACACTCTCGAATAGCATAAAATATACATCATTATACGGAGTGATCACCTACCATTGTATTGTTCATCTTGTTGGTTTAAACGCTTTTCATTTTGACTAGCCGATTTCTTGCGCTTCTTTTGAGCCGGAACATTGGCTGGCCGCAAGATTGTCCCCCTATCCATCTTGGATCCCTGGCACGCCTTTCGATGAATGTTAAAGTGTGTTGAGTAAAAATGTCGTAATTTAAAAACATTAAACTCAAATTATTTTATTCAATTCTGCACAAGGGAAAACATGATTGAACATTTAAATGTCATATCATCCACCTTTGTTCTTTTTTCCCCCATCCATACCTGCACAAGAAAGACTTTGGGCTCGCCTGCCAAGGTGAAGCATTTATTGGCTTTGAAGGAATCCCAGAGCATTTCAGGCTTGTATGCCATGTCTTTTGCGTAAATTATATTCCGGTCCCCATGTGGAAACGGCTATAAGAAAGCAGTCTTGTGTTGAATGGTCTCGCTTCACCTCTGCAAATGTTTATACATGTAGCAAATATCAACGGACTGGAACGTTAAGTTAATTAATTTATAGTACACGTGCCTGCTTGGATAACGTCATAAATTTCAGATTACTTAAGGTCTCGGTAGTGTTTAACGACGAAACTCAATTGTCTGCAAGTGTCTTTGAGATTTATAGTGTGATTTACAACTCCCTTCCGTTTTTCAAGTCGTAGTGATTTAGCAAATACCTGGGTAAAAAATACATTTTTGTCATTACTTGTTGTTATCGTCGTCCTCGTATAACATACCCTACCTTGTGAGTAAATATTAACGCTCTCCCTCGTTGAGGGTGAGCCATATTATACTCATCGTTCTCCGTATTCTCAGAATGGATAACCTTTGTCGATGGAATCTTTTTTTCACCTGAAATTGAAATACACTCAGGAGCTTGCAAATTTTCACTCTTATGTAAGACTTAAGACTGGTTTTGTCAATCACAATTTGTGTTACCTGCGCTTCCGCGACTCAGGTTTGTCATCAGAGTTTTTAAGAGATAAAGGGGTGGTCTTGTTGGTGTTTTCCTCCATCGTCAATAAGTGAGCACTGTATATTTGTTTTGCGTTTATACAAAATAAACCAGTTTTGCGGGAAAAAGTATTTTGGCTTCCTAGTTCCTAATTATTATGTATTAATTAATCATTGTGTAATTAGAATTGTATAATTAAATATTACACTTTCGTTCGTTTGTTATGATCTTATTCCCACAAGGTCACTTTTCCTATTAACCCTGACTATCAGCTGGTTCTCTCTCACACACTTTCTCTTTCTTCTAAATCAGCCTGAATACGATTCACAGCATTCCAGGTGGCGGGTTGCATGCATCCATTGTGTATCTTTTTTTGTTTACGCATTCCTGCTACTTGTACTATTTCTGTTCATTTTAACATTTGGGGTGTATAAAACTAAATAGATGCAATAATCTGAGTTTTCCTTAACAAAAATTAATATATTACATTATTATATTATATTATATTATATTGTACAGATTCATTGATAAAGTCCAAAAAAGTAGAACAGAGTAAGAATTATTCGATTCGACAAGGAGATCCACCAACTATTTCAAAAGTGGAAACTACTGGCTTTATTATGTCCCTAATGTTGAATGTATATGATTTTGAGTAAAATTTTGGCGGTCGAAATTTTCCCTGGGGGATTATGAGACCATTGAGTATTGAAAGTGTGGTACATTGGGCACAGCTTATCTGTGGAACGGGTGGATGAAATTTCAAAAACTTTTTTTTGTTACCTTGTTTGGGTCAATACCCCGAGGTGTTTTTCGAATTGAGTCGAAATTCCAACTATTAAAGGTTTTTTGCAATGGCGCAAAAATTTGTTTTTCGATATGACGAAAAATATATGGCCAAATGTTGCTCGGTTCGATCTGCGCCGATTTTTGCTATTTTGTACATCTTTGGCAGTAGTACAATACCTAAGTCACTCTTTAAGTCGAAATCGACCTGCGTGACCTTGTTTCGAAGGTCAAAAGGTCAGGAAGTCAGAGGTTGCAGAACCCCATAAATGGGATATCGTTTGAAATGGCTTGGCGAGGGGATTGAGAATATAAATACTTTGTGGGGTCTGGGACCACCCCCGGCAAACACAGAGACAATTCCGGAGCAGCCAGAAATTAACAAAGCAGCAGATTAGGAGCTAAAAATCGAAGTAAATTTGAGAAACTCAAAAAGTTTTTCTGTCTGTAAAACCGTTCCCCTTAAATTTCTGCATTTTGCGAGTTTAACATAATGGACAACATCTTTTTGGGACAGGTGGATAAAATCATAAAATTGTTCACATTGTTACACTCGTTACATCTACTTATACATGAAGGTGTTTTATGAAATGTGTAGATTTCAAATTTCAGGTGCGAAAGCATCAACCACATGCAGAAAATTTAATCACTTTTTAAATGATGGAAGTAATGAGAAATGAAATTTGAATGAACAATGTTCATTGAACATATAGAAATTGAATGTGCGAATTGAAGACGATCCACGCTTAATCCCACAGTGCCCCTAAATTATCATAGTTCCCCAATCCGCGAATTTGGAACGCAAGTAAAGTTGATGGGAACACCAGAAAACAAATTTGTCCTGAGAAAATGTTTGCAATTGTTGTTAATTAAAGTTGACCAACCTCATCGTTGCAAGCTCCAAAAATATTGTCAATAAGTGATCCCGCCTATGTAGGTAAGCTTGTCGATTACAACGTCAGTTTTTTTGTAGCATTTAGTACTTAAAAATTAATTTTCCATCCCACTTTCGAGTTTATATTTTTGTAATGTTGTCGGTGTGTCTGAATCTTGTTTGGAATAACATCTACATACATAACTTAACGAAATTGATGTTATTCATCAAAATATTTATTACCGAATAACTGTGTTCATCTTGGTTTTGTTTTCAGTAATTGAAATATGCCGAGACGAAGTCGTTCGTTGAAATGTTGTGCACCATTTGGAGCACACATTCATGGAGCAAAGAAGATCGTCGGGATCCGAAATTTGAAAGCTGAGGCAATGACCAAACTAAGACTTTTGTTACCGGAAGCTGATGTGACGGAGATCGTCAGCATTTGTCTAGCTTGCAAAAAAGAGTTAGATAAGCAGTTTGACCATAAATTTCTTCCATCCATTGATTTAACGAGAACTTCACTTCAGACCACCATAACAAATCGGTTTGGTCGAGCGTCCCCAATTTCTGTCGCGGCTGTTCAAGTTAACGTCGATGTGGACCAATTAGCTTCAGTTATCGTATGTATAATTTGAAACTTGAACTTGATTTTAGGTTACATAATAATTAACGTCCATTTTTTATCTTTAGACCCTTTCCTACATAATAAATGCATACAAAAAAGGGTCTAATTTTAAAAAATGAACAATAACTAGTTGCATTTTTTCATGGTGGTTTTTCTATTGCAGGTCACCTCTACTGGGTCTACTACTAGAAAAACCAGTCTCGACCCATCTGATTATGGTTTGCCAATTTTTACGGACGCAACTGATATGGACCATTCAAATGTATCCACCAATCCACCCATCGTCAGTTCATCTTCACCTGATATTGCAACTTATCCTCATTCATCCCCATCCTCTATTATTTCATCGTGTGTGTCAGAAGGGAGTGTGTTCATGGATAGTCGAACGTCAAAAGAACAAGCCAACAAAATCTTTGCAGCAGCAGGTGTGTCACCATTTGACCGTAAAAGAAGGAAATCTCGGAGATATCTGTCAAAAAAGTTAGCCGTCACAGGTCTCAATTTATCAAAACTTCTTCTCTCTGCGTCCAAGCTTGATGTTCAGCCATCGGCATTGAGACAACAAGACTGTTCCCATTGCGAGCAGCTGGTTGCAGGCTTGGTTCAACAATTTCCAAATTTGCCGGACAAGAAAGAGAAGTATCGTCTTCTTACATGTACACCGAAATTATTACATGCCAACGACGTAGTGGACAAGTTCAACTGCAGCAAATACATGGGACGTGTTGCTGTTAATATTAGGAACACGTTAGGCCCCTTCTCACACCCAAACTACAAGGAGGTTGGACACTACAAGATAACAGAAGATTTGATTTCAAAGATTCATGAGTTTTACCTGCGATCGGACAATGGAAGGATTATGCCTGGTATGCGGGACACGGTGAAAGTTTGGGATGTGAATATTAAGGTGAAGGTTGCTCGTGCCAAACATGAAATGCTTACTAGCCAGACGGATCTGTACCTTGAGTTTTGCAAAGAATTTCCAGACATAGATATTTCCCTCTCAAGTTTCGCAATTCATAAACCGAAGCAATGTCGGTGGCCGGGGAAAAAAGGGTTTCAGAAAACGTGTCTGTGTGTCCATCATCAGAACTTTCATCTTTTATTGAACGCCCTGAAAGTTTCAACTACGTCGGCAACTTTTCTCGAGCAAGTTCTCTGTTCCCCGAGCACAGAAGAGTGTTATCAGCAGATGTGCTCTGAATGCCCTTCGTCAGAAAAAATTAAAAATGCCATCAAGTTGTTATCACGGGATCAGTCGTTGCCGACAGGTAGTTTTGGGCGTCATTCCCCTTCATCTTTGAACAGTGACAGTGTTCAAAGTGATGACGAAGATGACGATGAAGAAATCAAATACCATCAATGGTCTAGTGAAGGTCCCGCCGACCTTAGACAAATAGTGGGTACTAAAGACGAAGTATTTGACCTAATCAAATCCAAGATTCCTGCCTTTGCCCGTCACCACTATATTCTAAGGAAACAGAACGAGTTTTTCCAGCATCTTAAAGTGAAATGTACAAATGAAAACTCAATGATAGTTCACGTTGATTTTGCTGAAAACTATTCATTCGTGATTGGTGAAGAAATTCAAGGTTACCATTGGACAAATAACCAGATGACGATCCATCCATTCCACTGCACTTGGGCTGATGAAAACCGGGAACTTCGAAAAAAACTTTTATGGTTTTGAGCGATTGTTTGCAACACAACGCCACAGTTATCGAAGCCTTTCGCAAGCGATTTATGAAATGGATAAAGCAACGCCACCCCGACCTGAAGAAAATTTACTGGGTCTCCGATGGGACAGGGGCTCAATATAAAAATTACAAAAATTTTGCTAATATTATGGGGTATGAAGCCGAGTACGGAATCCAATGCGAAATGCACTTTACAGTTAGTTACCATGGGAAATCAGAGTGCGATGCTGCATGTGCGGTTCTCAAGTGCTGCCTAAGAAGGGCGAGCATTAGGGACAGGAAGCTGATCACAAATGTGCTTGAACCTTATGCTTACTGCCGAGACAACCTGCAGAACTACGACCACGAGTACTGTTTGGTGCTTAAAGAAGTAGATGAACTTTCACCCGGCTTGGACGAAATCTATTCCCGTTTCAAAACGCTTCCAGGTACAAGAAACTATCACTCCTTCATCCCTACGTCGGAAAACACTATCGAAACGAGATTGTACTCCTTGGCAGAAGAAAGAAAAAATCACAATTTTTCTGTCCGACAGCAAAAAGCTACAGGTCCATCACCAACTAGTGATCTTGTTCCACCGGCGCCGGTAAATTTAGCAACGAATTGTCGGGAGGGAGGCTACATTGCATTCGTTACTCGCTGTTCCATGCTGCTTGGATTAATTACCAAAATAAACGAAGAGGAAAAAACTGTTCAATTAATTCCGATGGTGCGAAGTGGAAAGGGAAATAGTTTCAAATGGACCTTAGGTAATGACGAAATTATTGTTGCTCCAGATGACATACTAGCCAGTGTTTCCCCACCTACCACACGATCTGGGACGATCTACAAGCTGCAGAAAGACGATTACACTGTAGTTCAAAACCTAAACTCACAACGAAAGCGATCTATTCCATAAATTTGTTAGCAAATTTGAATGCTTTATTAATTCTAGTTACGGTATATGCTAAAAATTCACTACTAAATATAACAAAACACTTCGAATTTTTTAATTTGCTACTTGTCTTAAATACTATAGTACAGTTGGAACGTTATTCGAATAATAAAATAATTTGGTAAATTATAATTTTGTGGTCGAAGTTTGAAATTTGTACGCATTTCATAAAACACCTTCATGTATAAGTAGATGTAACGAGTGTAACAATGTGAACAATTTTATGATTTTATCCACCTGTCCCAAAAAGATGTTGTCCATTATGTTAAACTCGCAAAATGCAGAAATTTAAGGGGAACGGTTTTACAGACAGAAAAACTTTTTGAGTTTCTCAAATTTACTTCGATTTTTAGCTCCTAATCTGCTGCTTTGTTAATTTCTGGCTGCTCCGGAATTGTCTCTGTGTTTGCCGGGGGTGGTCCCAGACCCCACAAAGTATTTATATTCTCAATCCCCTCGCCAAGCCATTTCAAACGATATCCCATTTATGGGGTTCTGCAACCTCTGACTTCCTGACCTTTTGACCTTCGAAACAAGGTCACGCAGGTCGATTTCGACTTAAAGAGTGACTTAGGTATTGTACTACTGCCAAAGATGTACAAAATAGCAAAAATCGGCGCAGATCGAACCGAGCAACATTTGGCCATATATTTTTCGTCATATCGAAAAACAAATTTTTGCGCCATTGCAAAAAACCTTTAATAGTTGGAATTTCGACTCAATTCGAAAAACACCTCGGGGTATTGACCCAAACAAGGTAACAAAAAAAAGTTTTTGAAATTTCATCCACCCGTTCCACAGATAAGCTGTGCCCAATGTACCACACTTTCAATACTCAATGGTCTCATAATCCCCAGGGAAAATTTCGACCGCCAAAATTTTACTCAAAATCATATACATTCAACATTAGGGACATAATAAAGCCAGTAGTTTCCACTTTTGAAATAGTTGGTGGATCTCCTTGTCGAATCGAATAATTCTTACTCAATAAGTAGAGGCATTTTCGTTTTTTTTTTAACAATGAGGAGGGTAACATGAGACGCTTGAGTTATGGCCAAACAATGACCTGCGTTTCCCATCAAAAAATATTCCTCCCGACAATTGTGTGCACTTTTGTTGACTGAAAATTTTATTAACAATATTAGTTGATGAAGAGCTACACAATCGTTGGGAGAATTATGTTTTGGGTTTGGGGGAATTTGAGATGTTTTTGCAAAAAACGATACATTTTCTTAAAAAACTGCCCTTCTGACAATTGCGTGGACTTGTATGACATGTGAATCGGTAGATTATTAGTTGAGGAAGAGATTCGCATGTCATACAAGTCCAAACAATTGCTAGGAGGATTATGCTTTAGGGGATTTTGAGATTTTTTTGACAAAAAATTCCGCGAAAGCATAATCCCTCTGACCATTGTGTAGCTCCTCATCAACTAATATTGTTAATAAAATTTTCAGTCAACAAAAGTGTACACAATTGTCGGGAGGAATATTTTTTGATGGGAAACGCAGGTCATTGTTTGACCATAACTCAAGCGTCTCATGTTACCCTCCTCATTGTTAAAAAAAAAACGAAAATGCCTCTACTTATTATTACCGGGCACGAGACAAAGGCATTCCACTTAACGTTTACCCATTCGACCCAAGCGTAACTTTTAGTGTCACAAGCCCCGTCCCAAATAACAGATCTCTAAACTTAACGAGTTTCGTTCAATTCGTATTGATTTGATTTGTAGAATAATTAGATGCTCTTAACAACACAGGTAAAATACTATAATATGTTCATGTACAATAAGCTCATAAGTTCTTGGATTGATGATGAAGGCGAATAGAATGGATAAATTAACGACAAACGGGGAAAGCGACCATGAAAACAAATTTTGGAGAACAGGTCGGTAAGATAACCTGACCTTTTTTAATTGGAATTTAATATAGATAAAACTTACTTGTATCCCCAATAATACAGACTCGACAACAATACACCAAATAACGCCATCCCACCGGTGGACATTGACGCAGATGAGTGCAACATGAGTCATCCTAAACGAGGCAGAGCTTTGATCTTTATTCAGGAGGTACGGGATGTGTTGAAAACCAAGAGTTGAAAGTTTTAGTTTGTAGTAGGAAGAATAAAGCTAATCAGACTGCTACGCAGAAATTTGATGAATGTCTTGAGCTGGATAAACGACCAGGAGCCAGCAAGGACGCTGATAACTTGATGGAGGCATGTGAGAAACTCAGGTTCAAAGTAAAAGAATTTAAAAATTATCGATATGAGCAAATTTCTAAAGAGATCCAAAGAGGTGCGGAAACAATTGATTCATAAATTTAAAACAATAGGGCTTATATTGTTCATCATGTCCTTCAAAAATTATAGAAGTGTCAAGGGACCATTCATATGAAGATGGGTTGTTGGTGGCGGTGTCAACACACGGAAATAAAAGAGAAATCTATGCCAAGGACAAAGGGTATAAGCGAGAGATGTTATTCCTCTAAGGCGGATAAATGCATAAGTTTGGCTGGGAAACCCAAGATCTTTATCATCGAGGTATGTCGAAAAATCTAGACGATGCCATTACTACAATTTGATTAACTTTGTTCCTAAACATATAACTATTGTTACGGCCGGGGCTTATCAACTTCAGAATTATCTTCTCGTGATAACTGGTTTTCTGGTGATCTGACCTCGTGCCGTAATGAAACTTATACCTAGACTTGACTTGGACTTCTTGGACTTATTCGTAGACTTATTGGACTTTATACTGGACTTATGCGTAGACTTATTGGACTTTATACTGGACTTATGCGTAGACTTATTGGACTTTATACTGGACTTGGACTTGAACTGGACTTGGGCTTGACTAAAGCTGGCCTAAATCTTGCCAAAAATGCTCTATCCAGCTTGAAGTAAGGTAGACGCAAATAAATAACTAAAAAACTTTTAATTAAACTCTTTCTGTTAATTAATTTTAGTATTTATTCGAATATTTGACGACTACAAAAAGTGGAGCTTCTTACTTGCTCTCTTACTACTTACTTACTTCGCACTCTATCTCACACTCACTCTGACAACGACAAAGGAGACGCTCTTTTCATACCTCCTTTCCCACCCAGTCATCACCATGGCAACGGCCACCTCTTCATGGGGCAATTGCACACTTACATTCATACTTATACTTAAATACTTAACCAAATTATCATCTAAAATTGCATGAAATTTATACGTAAAATTATTCATTATTAAACTTATGCCTCGCCGTGACATTCTTATGCTTAATTCTTAACTAAATAATTTTATAAAAACTACAGGGACTTTTACGCATAAATTAACCATTATTAAACTTATGCCTCGCCGCAACAACTATGATTTTGTAATAAATAAAAAAGCGGCATAAGATTATTATGTCCAAATAGGCTTGTCAAGGATTAAAGACGGACAATGGAACATTGTTGGGTGCAGCCGAGCACCAGGGTTCCAAACAAGTTCAAAAATCAATAAATCAGGAAGCAACAACAGGAACAGTGCGAGACACAACTAACGGTAGGCAGTAATTCCTGAATATCAATCAACTTGAACCGTCCAATTCATATGACTTATTTTGTTGATGATTACCTTTGCATGTTTCATCGTCTGTTGTCTCAGGTATAGTAAGTTCCCAGAATGAAAAAAGTTACAAAATTCAGAACTTGTTGGATTTTCTTGTTGCACTCTGTTCCGTACCAGGTAATATTGCATTAAGTAGAACAGTTTGTAAATTATTCAAAGAGTCAAAATAACTCTACGTTTATCATAATTCCATGTTAAAGGACATTGTGCATGGGGCAATGCTACCAGGGGATCATGGTTTATTCATGCATTTTCCAAAGTAGTGAAAAAATGGTCCGACTCGAAAGACCTACTGTCGATGATGACTGAAGTCAATGGGAAAGTATATTGTACATTATTATTTAATCAACACGTTTTATGCCATCTCGATACATTAATATCATGAAAATATGTTTTGTATAGGTGGCATTCCACTATGAATCGAAATCATCTCAACCCGACATCAATGGTATGAAACAAATGCCAGTGATAAATTCAACCATGTCGTATTCCACAAGAAATAAGAAGCGACAATCAGCATTATTTTGAATGAATAATTATTTACAACAAAATTACGACGTATTTCTAGTTATTAAGTAGCTTCAGCTACTTTATGTGAAGACTTTGTCTGTCTGTCTGTCTGTCTGTCTGTCTGTCTGTCTGTCAGCAGGATATCAGGAGAACGGATCGAGATAATCGAAATTGGTTTTCGCCATCATACATAGGACCCCAGGGGGAGGATCCTATCAACTTTTGGGGGCAACCGGACCACACCCCCTTTGGCGACAGGGGGTGTGGTCGGGGCAAAATGAGATTTTTAGTGCAATTTAATCTATAGGTGAAATAGAGTAAAATTATGTGTTCCGGAGTTGTGCCACACCCCCTCGGCGCCAGGGGGTGTGGCTGGGGCAAAATGAGATTTTTAGTGCAATTTAATCTATGGGTAAAATTAGGTGAAATTGAGTGAAATTAAATGAAATTAAGTGAAATTAAGTGAAATTGAGTGTTTCCCCGATTTTGCCGCACCCCTTCGGCGCCAGCGGGTGTGGTTGGGGCAAAATGAGATTTTTAGTGCAATTTAATCTATAGGTGAAATAGAGTAAAATTATGTGTTCCGGAGTTGTGCCACACCCCCTAGGCGCCAGGGGTGTGGTTGGGGCAAAATGAGATTTTTATAAAAAATTAATCTATAGATGAAATAGAGTGAAATTAAGTGTTCCCGAGTTGTTCCACACCCCCTCGTCGCCAGGGGGTGTGGTCGGGGCAAAATGAGATTTTTACAAAAAATTAATCTATAGGTGAAATAGAGTGAAATTAAGTGTTCCCGAGTTGTGGTGGGACCGTTTGGGGTGAAGTACGTCTGAAGCTACTTCCGTATGCGCGTTTGCGACGGTTTATTTCCATTCATGTCAGTCAGGCGTTAAAATGTAATCGACACTGTAGTATAACGATAAAATATGTTCTGACTAGTGTGCCGCTGCAAATTAGGTGAGGTAACAAAGAACTACAAATTATAAATTGCACAAGTGATATTTACATGTACTATTAATGTCGTGAGTAGTATATACCTACTGATTTAGAATAATTTAAATGAACATATTCATGTCATTATTTGTAACCTCCAGTAACTGATGACGAAAAAAAAAATAATAATATGATTAAGCGAACCAGTATAATTAGTCAATATTAATGTTGAGACATAAATACATTTTGCTACAGGTTTATGTTGTCAAATTTTATGTCTGTTTTTATGGAATAAAGTTCACACTCGGCATTGACATTTTTTTTGATATTCATGTGCATACAGTTTATTCATTTCATCTGCACAAAAACGAAAATATTTATATTAATAAGTTACATCGTAACGTCGTTTACTCAAGAATGTAGATTGCAACATTTTAAAAATGTAATTACTCGAAACCCTTACAATTCATGGCGTTAAGTAAAACTCTGGTAATAACGTGAATACTTTGTACACAGTCTCCATAAAATTTGGGATTATTGGCTCCATCATTGTTTTACAAATTGCATTGTTGTGTTGAGATTTCCTATGGTCCGAAAATACTTCATCTCGGCGTAAAGTTTTGCATATAGATGCTAGCAGAACGACAGTGTGACGTTCTGTCAGTAGCTTGCCCTTTCCTCTGCCTACTTGTTAACAGCTCCTTCCCAAAACAGCAAGTGGCGACTTGACAATCACCTCTTTTCGTGACCTTTTTACATCTTTTCACCCTTCAGTTACAATTGTTTAGTCTAGTGTTAGAATTGATAACTTATAATTAGCTGTTTTTCGTAAGTGTTTAAGCGTGTTTACAAACTGTGTACAACTTCTTTAGTTGCAAGTTTAGAGAAAAGAGTGGTTATGTTTTTTTCTTCTACTTGTTAATTACATCGACAACGATGCTAACCCGGATTTACATCCGATGGCCTACGGATGTTAAGGTCCATTCTATTCGTGACCAAAGCGGTCATGAATTTGAACTGCTTTTTGTGCCGGAGGACGGTTAGTTTATTGGAGTTATATTTTTTTGGGAAAACTGAATAGGTATAAAATTTCAAAATCTACCTACACCGCATTAGATCCGGACTCATCCCCTTCTCTCGTCGTTAGGAGACTTCTCGTCCCCAAAGGTTTCGATGTTAATAACATATTCTTGGAAGATCGCAGTTGGATCAGTGATAAGGCTCAAGTGGTGTCTCATGAAGGTGAAATACAAAATTAATCAATGGAGAGAGGTTTAAATTTGTATGATGTAAAGATGAAAATGTATGTATAGATTTTGAGCACATGAATGAAGAGGGATTCGAAGGAACATGTCGAATTGAAAGTCAGAAGTACATGAGGATGTTCAACGATGAATATTCACAGATAAAACTAGAGAAGGATAAAGATGGTAAGTTGCTATTCTAGGTTTTAAACAAACTAGATGAATTGATGCGGACAGTTATAAATAGTTCTAGTAGATTCAAAATGTTTTGTGCTCCGTAAATTTCATATAACGCGTTCTTATCAACTGCATTGAATGATAATGCAACATTAGTGTGGTTACAGTCGTATCTATTTTTTGTGACATGTATCTCGTGATATTTTGATGCTAGTAAATCTGTAGTTCACATAATATTGTAAAATACTGTCATGATTCAGGATTTGTTAAAGTTTAAAATAATAGGACTGGCAAAATATAACTAAACATTTCCATGCATGAAAATTTGTATTAACATCAGACAGGGCGAAGCTGGTATGCATGAAGAGCCATATCATCGATTACGACATATGACAAAAGAATCAGAGGTCCAAAATCCTGGCCGAAAACGGAAATCTTGCAGAAAAGCAAGGAAAATAAATTATCTAGAAGACTCAGAGTCAGAAGACGATACCGAAAAGCCATTGAATAAAAAGGGAAAATCTTATGCAAAGGATCAAAAAACTCGAAACAAAACTAATTGTTTAGAAGGAAACAATGCCTTCAAATCACTAGAAAGGTAACGACAATTCTATTGTTATACATGTTGTTCCACGCCGATGTTGAGAATATTAAACTTTTGTTTTTATCCATTTGCAGACTGGAAGTTCACCCTAAACAAGGTCAGGAAAAAGAACAACCATCAGACACGCCAGTTCGTAAAGACACAGTCAACAATACAAACGCACAACCGACAAGTTTCCTGAAGGGTAATATGATTAAACCTTGACGCTTGTGAAACCGATATGTCAACATTGTTTGTGATTAATGCATACGTAGGTACAGAGAAGTAATTCATAATTGCATAACACGAAAGACCACACTCGAATTGATACATAAATGCCGGATCTGTGGCAAGATGTTTGGGAGGATGAACGTTAGAAAAATACACGAAAAGCGACATATTAAACCCATCCCCGAACCAGTTCCCGTCTCACTTGAGGGATACTGAAATGCTGACTTCAATAATTTTGCACAGATAAAAAAATTTACCAATAATTATGATTTCTGGTACCAGGTACATGAATTTAAGTAGATGGGAAAAACCAAGGCCACCCGAGCACCTTGTGAAATACAGTTGTATATACTGCAAACAAGGATTCACAAGTGTCAATGGTGGAAAGCGAAACGAAAAATGTCATTTTCATTCTCGTAAAAAACGAACTAACGTAAGGGCGGCGCATGAAAAACGACATATTAAACCCATCCCCGAACCAGTTCCCGTCACACTTGAGGGGTACGGAAATGCTGACTTCAATAATTTTGCACAGATAAAACATTATACCAATAACTATGATTTGTGACACCAGGTACAGGAATTTAAAAAGATCGAACCAACCACGGCCACCTGAACACCTAGTGAAATACAATTGTATATATTGCAATCAAGGATTTACAAGTGTTAATGGTGGACAACAACACGAAAAATTCCATTTTCAGACCCCTAAAAAACGACCAACAGGAATAAGCTATAGGAAAAGGTTAACAGCAACCTCATCCCTCCAACCGTAAGATTAACCATGATCCATAAACTAAACTGTTTATGGATAATAAAAATAATAATAATAATAATAATAATAATAATAATAATCATAATAATCTGTTTTTTTTGTGCCTAGGATAAGGGATGTCATATCTAAATACAAGTCAAGAAAAACGAATCGTCCATTAACGCACAAATGTATGTACTGTCCAAAATATTTTGCATCCGCCAATAATCGCAATGAACATGAACATCTGCATACCGGCACACACAAATTGTATGGTAAGAAGTTGTACAAGTCTGTCGCATAAAAGTTTATAAGGACTGTAAGTTTGTCATGTCATTTATAGCAAGAAAGGTGCCGTCCCATGCAATTTATGCACTTTCGTTGCTTCTGGATTCTCTAACCTAACCACTCATAAAATGAGAAGACACATTGCACTCGACATATCGCAAATGTAATAATTCACTACTATAAATAATAAGTGTATTTTTGTTGCAAACTAAGATTCATACTTATACCCACAGGACTGATGGGGCGATGAGACTTGTTAATCCTTACAACTACGATTATGAGAGAAGACTGCGAGGCGAAGATCCATTGGATCCATCATCCTCAAACTTCAAGACTAAATGTGACAACACCATGAAATGGATAAATAAAAAATACCGCATGCGACAACTAGATCGTAAACCGGTTTGTGAATATTTCGCAGCGTCGTTAGGACCAAATAATGATGGGAACTCAGATCCTTTCGAATTTGCCTTTAGTGGGGACCCTGGCGTTAGGCATGAAATACAAATTCAACTGGAAGCGAAAACAAAACTCTATGGGGAACGAATCCTCATGCTTTTTAAGCTACCGGGCACTAGTGCCGACGAGAAAAATTAACGTGTTAGTTCGCATCTATATAAAGCGTAGCTTCATCACTTTCTATGGGCGTAAGGTTCTATATACGCGTCAACGGCAAATCATTCGACTATCACATCATATGGCCGCACTTGTCATCACTTGTCCGTGCCCATTTAGATGGCGAAACATGTGTACGTCTTCATTTGTGGAGAATTCAGGGATCAGACCATGAAGATAAAATGGATTCTGCATTCAAACAAAAGGCTTTCCTTATTGTGAGTATGCATGAAACCTAACCTAAACTTAAGAGAAATGAGCTAATAGAATCCGTTGTATTGTTTCTGAACTCCAGGAATACGCTCTGACGACGGAGAAGTACAAATGCCGTGAAGGACACAATGTAAAATTCCATAACATAATACGCGAATTCTAATCTTTCCTTAATCTTCCAGTCACAGATCAAAAAGATGCACTTCGTTTCGGCCTTACTGGACGACAATTTGTTTGTGGCAAGAAGGACTGTGAATGTCCCGCGTATCTGCACCCTGACGCAACATATTTCAAGGTTTTGAAGTTCAAAAGCAAAGTTCCAATAAAGGTACAAGGATTAAGATTGCATCCACAAAAACCAAAGATGTCTTGGAAATCCATCAAAATACTTCCATCCAAGTTGAAACCCTGTTTTGAGGAAAACCATCCCACGATAAATACCATAATTAAGAAAACATTGGATAAATACAAAGGTGACCAACGATATAAAAGCGAAGCTGGTTGGACGTATATGCTGTTACATCCTAAAAAGTCCGACCCGGTGCAACAGCTCAAGCAATTTGTAAACAAATCAAAACCAGCACCGACTCTAATCTCATTGTCCCATATTACTATGGAGTGAGCAGAAGGGAAGGATTTGATTATCATCATGAAACCCAAATATACCCCACACTTCCAGGAATCATGGCCGAGAAAGCTCACATGCCCATTCAAATTGCGACATTACACAAAAAAAGTTTGATTGAAGCCAGGAAATTGGAAGCGATATGTTTGGTGAGTATAATATGACACAATATTTTACCCATGTTGTAGTTTTTGAACAATGTGTATCTCAGGTAATGTGTCTATTACAAAAACGCAAGAAAATGAAGGGACCTCAGTTTAACCCATTGAATAAAAATGTTCCTGCGTTGTATGTCGCGAAACTTACAGACGCAGAACTTCTGTCTGAGGTTAGGCTCGCCCTTACAGGCGTTTATCCCATCAATGTAGCAGCTTACCCCCAATCTGTCAAACTTTTTGATGCTGATTTCCCTATTAGTTTGGATACCCAGATTAAAAAGGACCAGATTAAGGACGTCACTGATTATTAGCAGTACCAAATGATTTCAAATGAAAACTGAATAAACATGTCGGGAGTGACCTACGTACTGTTTGTTTATTCGTAGTAATTTAATAAATGGATACGTTAATGAATAATATGTGTCAAAATGACGTTGTGTATATGTAAATTTGAAATGAATTTTTTTATAATTTTACCGTGGCTAAGTAACATAAATTTGTAAATTACTCTTTCCAAAAAACATAATTTGTCAAACGAATGAATGTTTAGATTTTAATATCCGAAATCTTTGTATTATTTGCCTGATGAAGATGACAGTAGTTCATTGAAAGCTAGCAGTTTACAAAATAAAATCAAGCAATGATCCCCGAAACCGCAGAAATGTCTGATCATAATATTCTCGGAGGATGGAAAAAGTTCTACGATAACCTTAGAAAGCTTCGCGGCGAAGCAAATGAAGAAATAATCTACGATATAAAGAGATTGGAGTCATCATATAAACAAGAGATTCATTTGACAAATCATATTGTGTTCCTCAGACGTTGTAAGAAACACGGCATCATACCGAAAGGATTACAACTTAAAGAATTTCCGAGAAGATTTGGACCCCATGAAAAAATGAGTAAGATGCAACAACAAACTGAATCAAGACTACTAAATTGCATGATAAACATCAACTACACCAAGTCAAAACATGCACAAATTGATATTACAAAATTAAGATCAAGCATTCGTTCATCAATCCCATCTTTGTGGAACTGGCTTTGCAATTTAATGAACACAATGAGAAATGCCGTCCATTCAAAGATAAGCCGAACTCAGAAGGAGAAATTCAAAGCATTGATGGAAAAAAATGTGGATCACTTTTTTGGTAAAATTTATCAGAGCAACAAAGACCTGCTTTGCAAACCAACCATCAACAATATGTCATCTCGTCCCCTCACAAAATTTGAAGAACAATTGCTCAATTTGGGACTTAATTTCTCGCTACCAGTAAAAAATGTTGGCTACGCAATGTGCGACACTGCTGCTACAATAGAACTTCACATGATGAATATGGAATTAACGGATAATCAGAAAAATAATATCAGAACCGGAGTAGCGAAGATAATGTCTCAAAATATACAAAAAGAGAAAATAAAACAACGCTGGGAAACATGGATAAAAAATTCCATCAAATCACTGCTAGAAGATGAAACAATTTGTATTACGAAAGCTGACAAAGGAAATTCTGTAGTTATCATGGACAGAAATAAATATATGGAGAAAATGTCAACAATGATTAGAACAGGACCATATACACTTTTAAATCATGACTCAACTCCACTTTATGCCAAACGGGTAGCTGAAAAATGCCAAGAACTCACAGAAATGAAACTTCTGCCAGAAAATTTGCTGGAAAAAAATCCGAGGTCACCAATTATCTATGGAGCCCCAAAAATCCACAAGAAAGATATTCCTCTTCGCCCAATTGTTGACTACAGATGCTCACCGACGTATAAATTGTCCAAATACCTAGCCAATATTTTCACAAAAGTTGCATCACATCATGAATACACCATCAAAAACTCTACAGAATTTGTTGAAGAACTAAAGAAAAAGAAATCTAGATTTGGTGATAAAAAAGTTTCGTTCGACGTAACATCACTTTTCACGATGGTACCAATTCCAGAGACTCTTGACTACATCAAAGAAAAATTAGAATCATATCCAGACCTTGAAAAACGGACATCTTTACCCATTGATGATATCATGTCACTCTTGAAGTTATGCACATCGTCGTCGTATTTCCAATTTCAGGACAAATACTACCAGCAAAACTACGGTACTACGATGGGATCACCACTTTCTCCAATAATCGCCGAATTTTACTTACAAAAATTGGAATTAACCAAAATCAAGAATAACAGAAGTATTTATTTTTGGAAACGTTATGTAGATGACGTATTCTGCATAGCTAGAAGCAGAAATCAAGAGAAAATTCTGCAAGACATTAACAGTTTTCACCCCTCCATTCAATTCAAAATCGAAGAAGAAATTGACGAAAAAATTCCTTTTCTGGATATAGTAGTTTATTCTAAAAATGATTATTATTTAGGTCATTTTATACACAGAAAACAAACCCAAACCTGTCAATACCTGAACTTCCGGTCATATCATCCACGAGCGCACAAAATCGGAGTAATCGACACCCTGCTGACTCGAGCCATCAGACTTTCGGATGAAGAACACGTGAACGATGAAATTGAGCTGACAAAAATAATTCTAATGAAAAATGAATATCCTGCATCCTTAATTAATGACAGATTGGCAAGAGTGAAGAACAAATGCCTACGACCTCCTAATAACAAAAAAGATGAAGAAATTAAGCAACGATTTATACTTCCATGCGGTGGAGAGGTAACATCTAAAATCGCTTCATATTTAAGAAACAGGTTGGATGTAGATATTGGCTACCTCCCCGGTCCAAAAATAGGATCAATTGTATGCAATGCCAAGCAGAAATTTCCAAAACCAAGAGCTGGAGTGTACAGTATACAATGTAATTCGTGTCCTGCTGTTTATATCGGTGAAACAGAACGAGACTTCATGATTAGGATTGCTGAACATCAAAATGGCATCAGAAGAGGAAGCACAACTTCGCCTGTCGCCATCCATATGCTAGAAAATGACCACCAACTAGATACAAATTCTTTTAAACTCATTGTCCCAGAAAACAGAAAATTCTTCAGGAAGTTTAAAGAAGCTCTGCACATTAAAAACTTACCTAACAAAATTAACATTTCCAACGGACTCAACGTCAACCCAATATGGTGCTCAGCACTACTAAATTTTTTATAATTTTACCGTGGCTAAGTAACATAAATTTGTAAATTACTCTTTCCAAAAAACATAATTTGTCAAACGAATGAATGTTTAGATTTTAATATCCGAAATCTTTGTATTATTTGCCTGATGAAGATTACAGTAGTTCATTGAAAGCTAGCAGTTTACAAAATAAAATCAAGCAATGATCCCCGAAACCGCAGAAATGTCTGATCATAAATTTGAAATGCTTAATTTGAAACAGTTACACGTGTTACGAACTTATGCTGAAGCGTAGGTCCAGGTTCATGAGCATGGGATATGTAATTGGTTATAATAACTTCCATTGTCCCACAAAAAATAATCCTTCTGACGATTGTGTGGACATGAAGTTCATGTTGATCTATTCATCAACTAATAATCTAACGTTGAACATGTTATACACATGGCCAGAAGGATTATGTTCTGGGGGGAAGAGAGAAGGAATTTGAAAAGAATATCAGTATTTCCTTACTTTACTCATCTGCGGGCACGTTGCATGAATGTTTATTCGTACTAGAAGCTAAACAAATTGACCATCATGAAGTATACGAAAAAACACAATGCAAGAGACAAACAAAGCAGAAAAAATGTAACATGTTAGTGACCAAAGTATTGGTTGGCAGATGTTTCAGATAAATCAGTTGCAAGATAACGAACAAATATCTGACATGAATATCATTTATGGTGGTGGTAACCAAAAATGCAAAAATGCAAAAATGAATTACATGAGTGTAGAAAATGGTGTCAACCAATTAAACTGAAGCTTAAACTGCTTGTAGTACTGTTTGTATGATTTTATTAAAATTTTATTAAAATAAAAGTTGGTGTCAGCATGTAAAATTTAGGACGTCCTATATTTGTGCCATATTTTCATGACCATTAAACGGAATGCCCGAAACGGATGACCTCCATAATGGCTGAAGGCGCTGTGGCGTAATAACAAACAAGATTCAAAGTTAGCAATATCATGCGAAAGTTCTAAACTTGAAATCGTTAATATCATCCTACATCCCAAAAAGGCATCCAGTAAAATGACCCACATGATCAAGGTAACTTGACCCCACAACTACTCCAGCAGTGCTAATGGCAAGGACGCTTTTTAATGCCTGTATACGTAGGTATAAATAATATCAACCGGTGCATAACATACTTTAAGGGGAACACTGTACCATATTTGCAGAAATATGAATTGATTGCCGGAAAACAACACAGACCAAGCGTTACGTTACGGCATCCTTGTAAACACCAAGCCCACGATTCCCATAATTGCACCACCCTGTCGAACCCAAATTGTCAATAATGTATGCCAAGTTAGTAAAATATAATAATCTTCAAACTCACAGATCCCAATGAGGGCGTCGTGCTTCCAATAACCACTTTATAAAAATGAGAGCATAAGTATTCCACTGTCCCGCAAGTCAAGTACACTGCAACGAACTGTTGTTTGCCAACAATTTTCAGAGCAGCTAGAAAATGGCATGGATAATGTTATACTATGGATAAGGCGAGTACAATTAAGCTAACGAGTACCACGAATTAAAGATTGCAACGTCAACATGTTGACAGCCAGGTGCGAAAAAGAGTAATGACTGAACGTAGAGAGAAGCATAGGCAGACATGTTAAACCTAAAATTCAAAAACATATTATGAAACAATTTCCAAGTACATTAATTTAGACGCCATGTGTAACTCACGGCCGGTAGGAGATGAAGTGAAAAGTCTAGTCATCAAACGAGATGATTCACCTCTCCAAGATATCAAAGACCAAACAGTTGGTTGAAAAAATAGGCCGGAAAATGGTGTCCCCTATCAACAGCCTTGTCCACCATGGTTCGGGGTGGTCTATGATTCGCTCATTTAATTGAAGCTGATGTCCCCCAGCTAATAACAGACGTTCTCGGATCACACTTTTCCGGTAACTTTCATACTGCCATACCAAACAAGCGATAATGCTGGATGTTCCGACCTATGATGATTAACAAAACTCAATGGAGCTGAGTTGTATGGTAATAAACAAATCTTGTACTTACTACGGTCGTAAAAGCAATTGGTTTTAAGAGTTGATCCATAGTTTTCCTGATGTTGGCAAAATTTATGATAGGTTTGATTACGAGAATTTAGAGTGGGATGGGAAGAAAATAAAACCAAGTTAACACTGTCTGAACAATAGAGATGTAAACTACGTGCGAGTATCCCACCCCACGGACTGTTATGAATATAAATGTATAAAATATAAATAAGTTTTACACAAGAATGAAATAACCTCACGATGGAGTAACAAACAAGTCGTCGTCAGCAACAACCAGAAGTTACACCCTGTATTATAATTTTTTATTGCTTTAGGAAACCCACATAACAGTGGTACATGTAGTATTGCGAGAATGTACGAGACTATATATAAAAATGGAAAACTGGTGAGATAGTGTAGACAAGCACCGTAATCTACAACATAAAATTGATGTTGCATATATAAGCATTTTGAATTCGAAAATACATACGAGCTGTTACACAGCGTTGTTGCCCGTAGATCTCGACGTAATGAAAAAGGGGTAATAGGAATGATCAAATTGGCTAAAAAACGACGAATAACAAAGAACTCCGGGCCAAATGAAAATACAACTATCAACAAAGAAAATTATTGTTGTACGGCGAAGGAGCAAAAACGGTTCCATATATGAGGGATTGTTTAGCAATTCCAGGATTAATATTTTTGGATCCTTGTTCACCTCCGTTTCTCCTCTCGATACGAGAGGACTGCGCCTCCATCAGCTGGGCGAGTTGTATCGGAGTTCAACATTTTTCTATCCTTATCGAAACATGGATGATTATGCATGTCGCTATGGGCGGAATGATTGAAATCGTCTACATCCTGTTCGCCGGAATTGTGAGCATGTTGAGCTATTTTGCTGTCTTGAACCGGTAAATCCACACACTAGACCACCTTTTTGAAAATGAAGATAAAATTGTAATGCAGAAAGATTAATTATTGTTTTTTTTAGACATACTGGAGTAGCTGAAGTAGCCGCAGAGTTCCAAGAATGTACGAAGTTTTACCGAAGTATTCAAGTTCTGGAAAAAATGTTCAATGGATTTCTCATGGTTCGCCTAATTCCCGTCTACATTCTCCTGATGCCTGTATTACAAATTCTTACGCAGTATGTGTCCATCATGATGCATGACGAAATACCGATGCCAGTCTTTCTCATTTTCCCCCTTGTCTGGGCGAATGTCATCGTTAACAATATATTCGTCTTCACGCTCGCCTCCTGGGTGAATAATGTCTCGATAAAGATATTGAGAGAACAAACCAACGCCATGATTCGGCGTGGGTGGGGTGGGCGAAAATCCTCCTTGATTAAAAGTGCGAAGGCGTGCCCAGCTCTAAAAATTAAATTCGGTTCCAATTTTATCGACAGTGGGACCCCGCTTGTGATTCAGGATTTTTGCCAGGCTCAAACAATGTCCCTCATCTTGATTAGTGCCTCACAGATGGGACACTAATATTAGCAAGTGCACGCAGAATGTCACCTTTGTTTGTAAAGATCCAATACATAAATTCACCCGATAGCTGATTTCCTATTTTCTTGTATCCCATGCTGTATAAAATATTCGTTTTTTTATTGGAATCTTAATTATATACATCCAAATCAGCCAGTGATGGGTTAGACATCTGATGGACATCTTTTGCTTTAACTAGATAACCTGACCTGAAATCGACCTGAAATTCAAAATTTAAGCTTTCAGTGACCTTAAAAATTTATTAAAATTTTATTTTTGTCGCAATGACGTTTTTTACGACACAATATGACCTGAATAACTAAAATCACCCGACCGACCTGAAATTCAAAATTTAAGCTTTCAGTGACCTTAAAAATTTATTAAAATTTTATTTTTGTCGCCATGACCTTTTCTCGACACAATATGACGATCGGGTGATTTTAGTTATTCAGGTCACATTGTGTCGAAAAAAAGGTCATGGCGACATAAATAAAATTTTAATAAATTTTTAGGGTCACTGAAAGCTTAAATTTCGAATTTCAAGTCGATCGCGTAATTTACTTTTGGAATCAGAGTACATCAGCTCCTGAGTTTCCCTTATAGAGATTTCTGGGTTGAAGGTGGAGTTTGGGACCATATGATAAAATACCCTGGTCACGAGGTTGAAAAGTCGGCGCAGAACGCAAAATTTCGATGTTTGAACGCCGATAACTTTGCTCTGGAGCGTCGTACGAAGTTCAAAGTCACACCCCCTCATATGGGGATAACTCCTCCCCCAGGGGGTGTGGTCACACTAGAATCACATAATGTTTATTATCGGTCCGCAAACTACGTATCAGGCACAAATAGCTCCAAAAAACTCAAAAAATAATTTCTGATATTTTCTACCATAAGGCGGCCGCAGTGTGGGATGGCTTCCGTTTGTGCAGGCGTTAAACAAGATTCATGTTTTTGGGAGACGACTGAGACACCGGGCATCGGGGAATTTTTTTGATAGATGCAGTTTTTGTTACCTCATACCTTTGCAATATACCGAAGATAGTTGATTTTGGGTGATCTTCACTTCCATAATTTTGTCAGGCCATTTTCTTGTAAAAGTCGGCCCCATTTTCATAGTAAAAACCTATAAGTACAGCTTTGCGGAGCCCGACCCAGGGTAATGAAATATCGCTGTAGGTCACCCCAAACGGTCACTCACGATGAGAATTTTGTCAATTGCACGTCGTATCCTTTCCTTAAAAGCCACTGGCTTTCCTTATGCTAATTTTCATCTCCATTGGATGACTTTGAAAAATCGGTATGGGTCACCCGTTGGGGTCCCTTCGGATGAAAAATTTTCATATTTCACCTCATATTCGTTCATTAGAAGCAATTAGCTATCTCTGTGCCAAATTGCACCCTTCTACCCATGAAATAAGTATAAGCAAAACGTACATAAATTTTCGTCTTTTTCGACATTTTCGTCTTACTTCTCATACCTCATCCTTGCTTCTACCTCCATTTCGAATATTCTACATCATGGACCCCCACCACTCAAATGACCCCCACCGGTCAACCACTTGACCGATTTTGCTCATCTTCGAACTTGATTCCTAACTTGGCATGTTCTAAATGTGTGCCAAATTTCAAGTCGATAGGACAAGTTTAAAGAGAGTAATGAATGAATGAATGAATGAATAAATTTATTGATCCCTTTTTGGGGCCACTCGGGCCCATAAAGGAGCGTATAATGTAGTACAGAATAATAATAAAAATGATAAATTTGCTAAATTATTAGATACGATATTGTTAACAATATGAGTTCCAGATTTTTAATTATTGATGTTGTTTACTGCGTGGAGTGTACGGAAGAGTGTTAGTTGTGGAGAAGAGTGTGTAGTGCATGTTTTTGAATGCATAATTGACTAATTGCGGATTATAATATATAATGGAGGTGATAAAAGAGGAGTGGGAAGATAGGAAGGATAGAAAAGCTGCTATTGTTCTATGGCACTAGTGTTGGTCGTGGCGGTCAGGGTGGTCCAGTTAGCATCGGAAGGGATTGGGCGACGAGGTGGGGAATGGCTTGGGTGGGTCTGGTGGGGCCAAGCGGAAGGGGCGTGGTCCGAGGACTTGTGCGGTGGTGGAAACTGACATATTCAGCCCTGGGGGCTGACACAAGGACGATGTCGCTGACTGGTCTTCGTCTTGCCGGGGGCGTTTTAGTAGTCGAATTTGAGCCTAATCATGGCCAGGGATTGAATAGAGTGGAGGACTAGTGTGTAAGTTTGGTAGGATGCATCGTCTTTCAGTTTTTGCTCGGTGAGTGTGAAGGTTTTGTTGGACAAAAATGCATCAACCACGTCCATCTGGAGATATTCCATCCAGGGATGGTCATCGCCGTATTTAGGGAGTCTGAGCGTTGTGTTGGCTTTGTCGCTCCAAAGGGTACGGATTTGGTGAAGGAAGGTACCGATGCCCTCCATCACGTCCTTGGCTGTGTCGACTATTTCTGCTGCGGACCATGCCTGGGTCACTGGTTGCACCCCCGTTGGGCGCCCTCTCGTCGGGGGGAGGAGGCCGAAGAAGCATACCAGAGATACTGCAGGTTATAAATCAATGTGAGATGACGGCATGGATATTTTTATGTTACTCGAGGCTCTTCTTCCTAGAGAAGAGTGAGAGGAACAGTCGGTGTGGGGAGTGAGGAGGGGCAGTAATTACGGATGTGAAAGATTGCAAAGTAACTCTTGGTTTCCATCTGCTATACACAGTAGAGAAGACTGGTGTTTGCTGTTTGATGATTGGGTGACACTCAGAGCAAGGGGCGAGTTCTCCTGTGTTGGTTTACGCTCAGCGGTGATAAGAAAACTGAGAGGCACTGGGTCGTGCTCATTCAGATGAAATCTCCATTATTTGGTTTAGGCATGTGATGATGAATCTTGAGAGCCGGAGAGCTTCTAATTTGGAGATTGGGTTAAGCATTTGATAAACATCCGTAGGATGTTGTGTGTGGTGACTAAGGAATGCTGACCGGGCTTGCATATGCAGTGGACACTGTAGGAGAACGTGGGACAAGGAATTTAATGCCTGTTGGTTGCATATATCGCATACCTCATCGTATTTGATCTTAATCATCCCGAGTGGCGTAGAGTAACGGCCCTGTCCCAGTCTGCACTGTGCTATAATTCTCAGTGCTGGTAATGGGATGGAAAGGTTGGTGTATGGCGCTTGAATTGGTGGGTCCGCGAGTAGACGGGAGTAGTAGCTAAATCTTTGTGAGAGTGAGGTACGGGTGACATCAGCTTCGAGTGTCGCTTGGGTCATAGCTTTGGTGGTGTGATGAATGAAACTGGTGAGATCAGCAAGATGATTTTGCGACCAGTCATAATTATCTGTGAATGGACCAAGCCAAAGTTTAATTTGGTTGAGCCAATTCATGCCGTCGTCGGGTTCCTTTGCAACTAGTATTTGCAGAGTCGCGAGGCATTGAGATGTGTAGCGATGTTCATCATGCCGCAAGACCTTACATAAGTAACGAAGGGTTTGACCGGCGACTCGGATGCTTAGTGGGTGTCGGTTGAGTTCCAAGCGCATCGCGTAAGATGGAGTACCGTGTGGTAAGCTAAGTAAACGGCGGTGAAGTTGATATTGAGTTTTCTCAATTTCCCCCAGATAGCGTAAGCCCCATAGGTGAGCCCCGTATAAAGTAGTAGAGGTGACCAGGGCGGAAAACAAGTTGAATTTCTTTTGCATAGATTCGAGGCGGGAGCGGGTTAGAATGGACTAAGTGGCTCCTAGGGCGGTTAAACCTTTCTGTCTGAAGTGTTTCGCCGCGTTGCGGAAGACTCCAGAAGAGGAGAATGGGACTCCTAGGTACGTATACTGGTTGACAATTTCAATCGGTTCTCCATTATAGGTAAAAGTCTTTTACCTATAATGGAGAACCGATTGAAATTGTAATGAATAGTTGGCAGTCAAAATTATTGCAGATGCAATCTTGGTAAATTGCAGAGCCGTACCGCTAAATTATTGGGCCTGGTACGTCTTGAGAACCGGGCCTTTTCATAAGTTCAATATATGCGGTATTATTAAAGAGGTTAATAGTGCAAAAAAAATTGCTTGCAGTTTTAACACAGGTATATGTTTGAAAGCAGAGCTGGGAAATAGAAAATTCATTGATAAAATGAATACAGTAAATACTTGTTTTTTTTATTTTGAAAAATTCTAAGGCCCTGGAGTTATGAATTAGGGAAAACTTACTTCCTAAAATTCTATAAATTTTTAGAATACGTATTTATTATTTTCTAAAAATACAGAAAGATTCAAAGAGATTGAAAGTTTTGAAAAGTAAACATTCTGTTGAAAAATAATTTTTAAATTCCACCAGACGGTTAGAATGAAAAGACGGTGACAATTTTGAATAACTGTTCTTTGTCCTGTTAACATGAGGCGTGGGATGGGTCATGTCTAAAAACTAATTTTCATATTCAGTAAATTCCCTTGGATTTACGTAGATACTCAATACAGGGCTATTTATCCTATTTGGACAGCAATGAAAACCGACCAAATTCTGCGCGGGAAGATTTTTTTTAATTTGTTAAATTTTATTCTGGATCTGTACTTCCTGGGCATCAATAAAACGTTTTTTGTCCCAATTTGGTTAAATAATGAAAGAGAAATTGCCTTCAGAAGTCGAACCTGTAAGAAATAAATTTTCCGAAGGGAGATTGTCACAAATGGAAATTGTGGAGAAGTTTAAATTAACCGGGTATCGTGCTTCCCCTTCCACAAGATCTAAGGAACTTAATTCCGTTCGAATTAGAACAAAAAAGTAAATTACCGGGACTACCATCGACTGTAAAGTTTCAGCGCCCTGTAAAGGTGTCGCGTACCGTTTTTCGAAAATCGACGCTCTGACTAGACGATAAAACCCTACAACCCAAAGTAAAAGTGGAACAGGTGTTAAAATATCTCAGCTGCATGTGAGGAGAGTCATCAATAACAAACTTTAATAAAAAAAGGTCAAAAACGGACCAAAGTTCGATCGTTTTATAACTTAATCTCGAAAATCTTTCGAGAAACAACCCAGCATGCAGCCGGGTTGAAACATAAGTTAGGAATATCGATCATTCTTATTTCCCAGATATTCGTGTAAGATTCTGAAGCCACTCCTTTAGATTCTTTATTGGTTTCAAATGCTAAAACTAACAATTAAACTCGGACGAGTTTTAATTTTGAGTGCTTTTTCGGAAACCTTTTAACGAGAAGGTGAATATGTTTACAATCGAAAATATAGGAAAGGCAATGGAAACTGTGATATAGGCTATATCATATATCATATCATATATAGGCTATATCATATAGCCTGGGTAGCTACAAGTCTTGTGAACACGCTACACAAGCAAAACAAATTCATCAACGCCGACTGAGGTTTTTGGGTCAGTTTCAGTTTCTGTCCAAATAGGATAAATAACCTCTGTAATCAAGATTAGCATTTTTCTTAAAATTATGAACATGATTTTCCAATCCTATTTTGTTATTTGTTAAGCATCAACACGTGCGAAAATTTTATACCAATCCTACATAACTGTATTCTTGATTTTGTGTAAGGGTTTCATATAAAAAGCACGATATCAGGAAATTTGCTAGCTTTTTTTGCTTAAATTTCATTCAGTAAGGTTAAAGTTATGCATTAATTAAAATCTGGTAATAATATCTGAAAAATCTCTAAATAACCTAGTGATAGTTTTAGCCGATTTTAAAATTTGTATCTGGGATTAAAACCTTACAAATCTTTACGTCTTAAAAATGTTTTTGAGAACAAAACTCCATCCTTCTAGTTTTTCATGCCACTAAAATGCTATTTTTTTGTAACCAATTTTTACATATTTGAATTCCTAGTATTGAAATAATTGTAACCTTCTCGTGCCGATATGAGAATTATTTTAATATTTTGAATAACAATTATTTATTTTGGTTACTCTTTGCTACGATCAGTAGCAATTTTTGCCTTTTTTGCTAACCAGTTAATAATAATTTAACGATTTTCATAAACTAAATGCCAAATTTTCATAGGTCTCATTTATTATTTATTATTTCACATGCGTTAAAAATGGAACGGGCTGTCTAAATTTAAAGATTTCATTTTGAACCAAAGTTTTTGCCAACGAGTTATTTTTTCTAGAATAATCTTGAAATGCCCTCAAATTTAATTCCCAGAATTTTTTTTAGTCCATATTTCCTAAACATTTGAGTGTGAATGCGTGCAAAGCACCTGAAATATGTAAAAAAACTTAAATCTTTAATAATTTAGAAAGTGCAAAAAAATGATGCTTTCATGGATTTGGATTCTCATGGGTTTAAGGAAGCGTTTAAATATAATCAAAAGTAACCAGATTCATCATCTAATCCCGTTATTTGATAATGGCACAACATTTCTAATTTTGTAATCTGGGATGGAAACGTTGCAATTAAACAAAAATCTTTTAATTGAAAAAATATATTTTACCAGATTAAGTTTTTCGTTTTGTTAAAGAAACTACAAATAGCAGTTAAAATTCGGGTGCAGTTCTTGTCGAGCCAATTCCAGTTTCAATTGTCCAACATTTATAATTTTAGCAAGTGAGACAAAAACACATTTTTCTTTCCCCAGTCACTTGTATCTCGTTTGCAATGAATCTTATCAAACAGCGTTTACATTGGAATTTAAATTATTAACAAGGTTTCTCTTTTTTGCATGCATTTTGTTTAATTATAATTAGCACGTCGTTTTAGTAATATTTCGCAACTGACTTGTGAGATAAGCTTCAATTCCAAAGATCGGCCAGGAAGGTCAAATTTTGTTTCGGATTTAATTTAAATCAACGCGAAATAATTATAATAAAACAGAAGGACATTCTCGACCTATTAATAAATGAACCTATCTCGAACAATGTTTAGTAATTCAAAAGCTTGGCAAAATACTCAAAACCGAAAAGAACCGCTCGACACAAAATCTGTAAGCTCAATATTACGTTTTCGAAGAATGTAATTAGACTAGATTCTTTGCCCTAGAAATATGTATTCTTGTAAAATCGTCAATCTACAAGAGGACCATAATATCTAGTGTAAAGCGAGCGACCTGGCCCGGGCCCCACCGGGCACCAGGCCTGGTATTTGGTACCACCGTGTACCATCGTTGGTACGCCACTGGTAAAAGACGTTCCTTTGAGGAGTCCACCGCCATTGCGTTTAAAGAGAGTAATCGATAGACGGACAGCCAGACAGACGGACAGACGGACATCACGGGTACATAAGCCCTGGGTCGGGCTAAAAATGAGAGCTGTGAATCCCTCATATTCGGCTCGTGCCATTTTGTACTAACTGTTCGGTCATATTATTGATATGCAATTATTGTTAGTAAATTAGTTACTACTTACGACGACATAAAGAGATTTAAATTATTCATGCGTTTTCTTACCAAATTAATTTTATTTAATCAGTCCGGCGAATAAGGGGGCACACCATATTCATATATTAAATTATTTATTTATTATATTTAAATTATATTTTTTGTCAACGGTCTAAAGTTCTGAAAACACTTGTATGTTTGGAAATCGGTGAAGCATTCCATTAATGCCCCAATTTGAGAAGTCCAATGCTTATAAGAATTGAGTACCTTGGTCAGTTATGTACATGGTTACTAACCATGTACATAACTGACCATAAAACTATGTAAACTATGTAAACTAGGTAACCATTGGTTACATAGTTTCGGAATTCTGAAAGAAAATGCTTCCTTAATTGATTAACCTTATCGACCGAAGCTTATTGTCCTCATTTGGCATTTATCTACAACACCTGGAAATAAACGGTATAAAAGCTTAAATCCCACCATACTTATAAATTAGTAAGCATATTGCTTACCATGCATTATCTTTTCCATCACTTTTTCAGATTTTTCTCTTATTAATGTATTCATCAGGAGGAACGAAAAAGTATCTGCAAATTATAAAATACATAAAGTCAATGATTAGAAGAACAAGCGTCAGACATATTTATTTACCTCAGCTCTTCATCTTGATACCAAAAATCAATTATCAATCCTTCCATGAAATACGCGAAAACAAATAGTGATATAAAAATAATGATATTAATGCACACAAAGTCGTGAAAGTCCATCTCGCCTATTGCTATTTAAAAGTGGTATTTATTGATGAATGTTTATCTTTTCAACAAGTTTGCAGTAAAGGAAATAAATATCTTTGAGCCCAGTATTCGCACAGATGCATAATGAATTTTATGCTATAGGAGTAAATAAATGCAAACGATATTTAACATACGTTTGAGATTGAGCTATTGACATGTGCATATCTTACGGTAAATCGCCAAGTAGAGACGGGGTAATTGGTTGTCATCGTGACCCGAGTTCTTCCCCCAAAGCGTGTTTACGAATAAAGCTCTTCTTCCCTTTAGCCGAAACGAGCAGTTTTGAACAAGCTCGTCTTGCACCTCTCGAACTTATTCATACGCCAGTGTTTTCGTGCGACTATGTAGCTTTCCCCTGATGTTGCGGTGCGAGTAATGCTGGTTTGGGATCAATTTTGGGTTATGTATGCTGTTATCATGATTTCAAGAATGTCATGTACTGGATTCTCAAAAACTTTCGAAAATGAGTATCAGAGTTGATTCGCGTTTACTATAAAGTATTGCAAGTAGCAGTATTTATTAGTGGGAATAAGTAGTAATAGCTTTGTCAATTATACATACAACTAGCCTATAAGCCCGTCTTAAAGACAGGCCACATTTTGTTTAACAGTAATGTAACAAAATCAAATTGGAGCGTTATGCAGTTGACTGGACTCCACGAAAATTATAATTACGGCGTTAAATAAGAGCTAAAAGAATTGAATAATGTGGTCACAACAATGTTAATTTTCTTAACGTTGCTAAGGATTTTTTTTAAAGGTTGCTAGGGTTTTTTGTAAGGTTGCTAAGGAATTATTTTAATGTTGCTAGGGAAGTTTTTTAACGTTGCTAGAGAATTTTTTTGACGTTGCTAAGGAATTTTTTTAACGTTGCTAAGGAATTTTTTAACGTTGCTAGGGAATTTTTTTGACGTTGCTAAGGAATTTTTTTAACGTTCAACGTTGCTAAGGAATTTTTTTGACCTTGCTAAGGAATTTTTTTAACGTTGCTAAGGAATTTTCTTGACGTTGGTGAATAAATTTTATGCGGTGGCCATGCCACCGTCTATTCATCATCCGCATAATAATCAGAATGAGAATCAGATTGGGAATCAGAATTGGAATCAGAATGAGAACCAGAAGCATAATCAAAAATCGAATCCGTTGTCTGATTGGCTGAGCTAGAATGCCAACAGCCAATCAGAATGCTGGAATGTCACGGAAAATTTCACGGGACGGACTTTTCGAAATTATAATATAGATATGCGATAATTCGCAGTAGTAGATCATGATAATTTTTTTTCATATTTCGTTGCACTTTTTGTTGAATAGTGCGTTAGTTCGAAAATAAGGATAGAAGACATTTTGTTCACTCAAATGAATGTCTTTAATTCATTGAACTACAGATATTTCTTTAAAAAATCATCAGCTCCAAGCCGGTGATTTTTGACGTAGAGTAAATTGATACACAAATCAAGGAAGTCAGTGTTACTAATTTAAAGTCACTAAATAGTTAATGGTGCTCGATACGTTTATTACCTGATGAACTATCGTAATTAAAATTACACGTAATTTTTAGTTGTTCATCGTTAACAATGAAAAGGATCAGGAAGCATGACGAGTCATAACTTTATGGCCCAGCTCACATTTTGTCAAAATTTACGCTTAAGATTCCAGTTTTATTGTTACACAAGTAATTAAAATGAGTAACTTGAAATTCAACAACCCACAAAACAATGTCATTGGAAACTAAAAACAGCACGCAATTAACGAACGAATTATGGGTCACTAATACTTGTGCATGTAAATATTAGCATTTAATTCTATACTAGAATATTTTATAAGTTTATCAGCATCGCGACAAGAAAATAGTTTAATTTATCTTCGTAAACCTAAACACAAATATTGCATACCTTCTACTTTAACCATGCCATGGTATTGAATTCATCCTTGTGAATTTACTTTGACTATGGCCGAACTATTAGTTATTTACTTGCTGAAAATACAATTATCCAAAATTAATTAACTTTGCCAAAACTAATTATTCAAACATACTTATTGATATATGCTAGAGGATGTGTCAGTTATAGCCGGAATGGGTTGCGGAGTTTTTTGCAAAAAAAGTATAGGTATGATTCACAATCCGAGCACATACCTGGAATCCTGATGCAATTCTCTAATTATAAAGGTCACACATTGCTTTTCTGACCCCCTTATATCCGATTATATCCGTATAATTTAATCCACATAAAATTAAATTTCTCTCCGGAATTTGATCGTTTTACAGTCCTTCGAAATCACATTTTATGAAAAATGTATACAACCCTCTTTCTCCCATTTCTTATCCGCCATTTAAAATTATGCCAAAAACTAAACTCCATTCTGTTCGATTTTGACCACGAATCTAGAAAAATGGTCACGAATAAAAAACCCGCCCGGGTACGAATGTTTCGTCTACAAATCGTTTCTCAATTAGCTTACTGCTTTCTGATCGCGGGTCATCTCTGCTTCAGCGATTTATCGAAGGCTAAGCAGTTTCAAGGATTTGTCTTCCTATGCATATATTTCATCATTTTGTGTGGGCGCTGGAACTTTGATTTGGACGTGGCTACTGTGCAGATAATCAATTCAGCGATGACATTTGAAGCAAAAATGTTTAAAGGTACATATGCGTAATAAAAATTCCCATGACTCCGCTACAATTGCGAACTTTTAGCACGACCACAAACATCACTAATATCTAAAACTGATTATACAGAGACACCCGCTTTTGACCCTAACCTAGGGACGAAACTGGTGAAATTGTTCCTTCAAGTCACTACTACAGTGCTATTGCGTTGAGTTTAGCAATTCCAGGATTAATATTTTTGGATCCTTGTTCACCTCCGTTTCTCCTCTCGATACGAGAGGACTGCGCCTCCATCAGCTGGGCGAGTTGTATCGGAGTTCAACATTTTTCTATCCTTATCGAAACATGGATGATTATGCATGTCGCTATGGGCGGAATGATTGAAATCGTCTACATCCTGTTCGCCGGAATTGTCAGCATGTTGAGTTATTTTGCTGTCTTGAACCGGTAAATCCACACACTAGACCACCTTTTTGAAAATTAAGATAAAATTGTAATGCAGAAAGATTAATTATTGTTTTTTTTAGAAATACTGGAGTAGCTGAAGTAGCCGCAGAGTTCCAAGAATGTACGAAGTTTTACCGAAATATTCAAGTTCTGGAAAAAATGTTCAATGGATTTCTCATGGTTCGCCTAATTCCCGTCTACATTCTCCTGATGCCTGTATTACAAATTCTTACGCAGTATGTGTCCATCATGATGCATGACGAAATACCGATGCCAGTCTTTCTCATTTTCCCCCTTGTCTGGGCGAATGTCATCGTTAACAATATATTCGTCTTCACGCTCGCCTCCTGGGTGAATAATGTCTCGATAAAGATATTGAGAGAACAAACCAACGCCATGATTCGGCGTGGGTGGGGTGGGCGAAAATCCTCCTTGATTAAAAGTGCGAAGGCGTGCCCAGCTCTAAAAATTAAATTCGGTTCCAATTTTATCGACAGTGGGACCCCGCTTGTGATTCAAGATTTTTGCCAGGCTCAAACAATGTCCCTCATCTTGATTAGTGCCTCACAGATGGGACACTAATATTAGCAAGTGAACGCAGAATGTCACTTTTGTTTGTGAAGATCCAATACATAAATTCACCCGATAGCTGATTTCCTATTTTCTTGTATCTCATGCTGTATAAAATATTCGTTTTTTTATTGGAATCTTAATTATATACATCCAAATCAGCCACTGATGGGTTAGACATCTGATGGACATCTTTTGCTCTAACTAGATCTGTAACTTGTTAGTGGCAGAAAGAGTCAGACCTACTGGTTACGCCTTTCAAATGCTAATGCTGTTCCACAAAACTTATATTTACAATTGGCTTATGATCTGGTGTATCTCAAAATCATTCAAAAGTTTATTCGACTTGAAATTTCGTGGTTTATTTGATAACTATAAAGTTATATATGTAGTTATGACACATACTTATCCTTAAATGCATTCCAGATTAGAAATGTCCACAATGGAAATTCCAAGAATTATTTGAATCTATAATTGAGTCCTGGCATATTAAGAAATTCACTTGCTGTTCAGCAAACGAGTCTTGAATACTTAAGACTTTAATATTTTCATGTGTCAAAAAATCTTTCTATTTGTTGTGCATGAACCAAACCATCGTAAATAAATTAGCTTTTATCATCTTGTAGTGGATTTGTTCATAAGGTATTAGAAAAAGCACTATTGCAAAACTAATTATACACATACTGAATTCTGTATAAATTACTGATTAATATAGTTAAATATTTATACGGTTATTAACAACACAGGCCGACCAACCGGTTGGTCGGCCTGTGTTGTTGTTGTTGTTGTGTTGCACTAGGTTGCAACCTAATGCAAACACATGTTTACTTTTCCAACCTTAATTTTCACAAATGTCACATCTAATACAGTTTCAACTTGCTTAGCAATCAGTTCACATGACATAATTTCCAAACATGCAAATATTAAATGTGTAATATTTTTAACGTTCGGTAATTCCACTCTTTCGTAGAACTAGCCATTATCGCATCAAAGTTTCCTTACACAACTTATTACTATTCATTTATTATTATTCCTGTATTACTTCGCAGTCTGCCTTTCCTCCCAAAAATGGCACGATTATCTCCCATCAATTTGACACTTGACTATGTAAAGTTGACACCCATTATCGATATCACCACATTTTCAATAATATTTTCCCTCAAATCTTCCAACCGCTGGGAAGGTCCGCTTGACATTACCTAAACTAACATTCTTTACAAAATTTTCATTCTAACATTGGTTTCACAGCTTTACAATTTAAAATAACTATTGTAATGTAATAACTATGAAACTGTACTTTATTTTACTGTTGTTATACAGTTATTTTATGGTTATTGTCAAGTTGTCATCACAGGCATTCCTGGGTTGTCATTCTTCTCGTGCAACATGGTCTTCAGAGGGATCTCACTTTTCCTGTATTTAGCACCTTATCGTCAATTAGTTTGGATGGGCACAGCTATCATGCTTGTCTTGTTTTCGTCGCTCTTATCGGTATGATTTTACCCATTTAACAAGAGAATCTTCCTGGTGAACATTGTTTTATACTTTTTTGGTTGTCTGATTGACGAAGTTTCGAACCACCCTCTAAAATGTATAGCTTCCCTTTCTTTTAAACTCTTTTAAACTTGTTCAATTGAAGAGTTCTATAAATTCTATATATTAAATTACTCACAATACATTTTTTAGCTGAACAATTTGTGCTGTTTTAAATGTTTCAAGAAGTTGCATTCATAATAGTATACAGTCGAAAACATAACATAGTTAATAAATGAAATATAATCGCAACTGCAGGTCCATTACACCGCAATCCCCAACACTCCAGTCACAAAGACTAATGCGACCCTTGCGCTAATAACAGGAATCCAATCCATTATTGTCGTAAAAGTGAGGATTACGTTAATCACGGTGGCAGCAAGTGTTAGGAAAATATAGTTCCAGAACAACCAAGGCAAACTGAGTCGGACGTTTCTCTGTAAAATAATATATTTGTCTAGACTAATGTCACCCTAATTAATGAATAACGTCATCTTTTTGAAATGTGAATGCACTTCAACTTATAAATTACGTTAGCAACACTAAAGTCAATATGATGAAGATTAAAGTTTACTCTGGATTCAGAATAGTTTACTTAATTAAGATTCTGGATTTTAGAATTTAAACTGCATACTTTTCAAAAGGGGAACATTAAGATTCGTCAGCTGGGGAATCGAGAGAGGCTCCAAAAAAGTAAATGCGTGGAAGTAAATTTGCGGTGTCTGCCATTTATGGACAGGAATCCTCCTCACATAATACATACATACAAGGGGAACGTTATTGTAAGAGTGACACTAAAAATTGTAAATTCGTGTAGGAGCATGCCGGATGAAATTATGTAGATTAGAGCGACGAACATGCAAATAAATCCAAAAGTAATCGGAATTATTGCTGCATAAGGAAAAGTAAATTGTTTAAGTTTTTTTTGTCCATATAACACGAATTCTAAATATATGCTGGTATTTACGAGTATTTCGTCCATTAGTTTGAGCTTCATAATAAAGAGAAGGAATCAGGAAACTTGCAAATGCAATACTTCAGATCTGGAATACCTATTTTTTATCAGCTATTATATCATAATTATTAATACCGATGGAAATTAGAGGACCACGCTGATCAATTTATAAAGCCATTTGTGTGAATTTTTCGACCTAGCCTTTAGTGCAATGGTGCAGCAACAGTAATTGAAATTTATCAGCGGGGTCGACATTCACTTAAATCTTACAATTTCGAGGGTGGCAATAATGGCAGTTTCGGTTTCCACCGAGCAACACCCGCAGCAACACGTTTCTACCAATTTAGATAAAATCGGGGAATGGTGTAGTGTTATTTTTTAAGCGAGTTGGTTACGAAGTGATGTTCAAATCAACGTGCAGGTATTATACGGATCTACGTAGGACGTATCTATATGCAGGACGTAGATCAGCCGGTATTTTTTGACCCGACCAGACGTAGCCAGAATCTTATCAGCTTACATAAAGCATTATCTCCATGAAGCAATTTCTATCTAGTAAAATTGTAGCAGAAATATTGAGCAAATTTCGTCGCAAAATTACTTATCTGATAAAATATGCAACTCCGACCACCCATTTATCAGAGGTTAGTAAGTTGTAAGTATTAGAAACAGCTAACCTTGGTTTATTATCAGTATTAATATCACACATGCCAGTTCACAAGTGTTAAAATATTTTTTACACAAAGTATTATTTGTGACAATTACATTCGTAAATTTCATTATTATATAAATTTCGTGCCAAGTATTTGGTTTCGCTGTTAACATAACTTTCAACCATATTTAATTTATATTTATTTAAGTATTAAAGCTTCTTCCTTATTGTCCTCATTTGGCATTTATCTACAACAACTGGAAATAAACGGTATAAAAACTTTAATCCCACCATACTTATAAATTAGTATGCATATTGCTTACCCTGCATCATCTTTTCCATCACTTTTTCAGATTTCTCTCTTACTAATGTATTCATCAGGAGGGACGAAAAAGTATCTGCAAATTATAAAATACATAAAGTCAATGATTAGAAGAACAAGCGTCAGACATATTTATTTACCTCAGCTCTTCATCTTGATACCAAAAATCAATTATCAATCCTTCCATGAAATACGCGAAAACAAATAGTGATATAAAAATAATGATATTAATGCACACAAAGTCGTGAAAGTCCATCTCGCCTATTGCTATTTAAAAGTGGTATTTATTGATGAATGTTTATCTTTTCAACAAGTTTGCAGTAAAGGAAATAAATATCTTTGAGCCCAGTATTCGCACAGATGCATAATGAATTTTATGCTATAGGAGTAAATAAATGCAAACGATATTTAACATACGTTTGAGATTGAGCTATTGACATGTGCATATCTTACGGTAAATCGCCGAGTAGAGACGGGGTAATTGGTTGTCATCGTGACCCGAGTTCTTCCCTCAAAGCGTGTTTACGCATAAAGCTCTTATTCCCTTTAGCAGAAGCGAACAGTTTTGAACAAGCTCCTCTTTCACCTCTCGAACTTATTCATACGCCAGTGTTTTCGTGCGACTATGTAGCTTTCCCCTGATGTTGCGGTGCGAGTAATGCTGGTGTGGGATCAACTGCGGGTTATGTATGCTGTTGATCATGATTTCTACAATGTCATGTACTGCATTCCTCAAAAACTGTCAAAAACGATTATTAGAGTTGGCCCTCGTCCACTATAAGTAGTGTAAATAACGGTGTATATTATTGATCATTAGCAGTAATTACTTTATCTATACAAAAAGCGATAATTCGTAGTTGTAAATCATAATTATTTTTTCTTCAATATTTCACTGCACAATGTGCTGAATAGTGGGTCAGTTCGATACAAAGAGGGATAGAGGAGATAATTCTACTCAAATGTGCATCTGAAATTCAGTGAACTTCAGATACTAAAAAAATCAGCAGCTCCAAGCGGATGACTTTTCGTCTTAAGTAATTTATGTCTACAAATTTTATAGAAGTCATTATTACTAATTAGAGTCACTAAGGTAATGATATTATCCGCACTGAAATCCTATGTATAAATTTAGACAAAAAGTGAAAAGGGCCATAACGTTGTGAATCGATAAAAGTATGAAGTTAAAGGTATGACTTCATAAGGGTATCGAGATTTCCTTGAAATTTGAAGTGTCAGATGGTTGGCAACGATTAGTTGCGTTATTAGATATATTCAATTGCAATCCCGCTTTTTTCGAACATTTTCTAAAATTTTCTGCCCATATCTTTAATTTCTGGGAGTATTTTTCAGATGATGGAATGAAAAATGTGACATTTCAAAAACTTGAGTTTGTTGTCGGATATCATAAAGGAACAACCAAAGATGAATAATATCCAACAAAGCAATCGTTTTTAAATTAATTTTCTCAACGATTTGTATTTTTACAGCATATGTATGTATGCAAATGAACATGAGTCTAACCATTAAAAAATCCGGCTTCTTCTCTTAATGAAATCCGGATTTCGAGGTATTTGAAATCTGGAAAATCCGCATATTTTCGAATACGAGGTATCCGAATTTGGAATTTGACAGAGCTAACCGTTTACAAACGTTCACAGAACCGAACTTTAAATTTTCCAATCTGATCGATCCGTTCCCGTAATGCTACAATGCACCGTTCGGTTCGGCACTGATCGAACCTCAAAAGTTTGGCGAACACCCTCAATGGACATCAAAAGTATTTCACGAGTTACTAATTATTTTTGTGAAAGGTCGCTTGAGAGTTTCAAAATCTATCGTGAATCTTAGCTTAAAATCAGAATTTTTCAAAATGTCATAACTCTTAAATTATGGCCTTATTTCAAACATGAAACGTCAGAATTGTTTCCGAGCAGTTAAAAAATACTAGGGAGACTATTAAAACTTAATGCAAGTTCGAATGTTTTTGAATAAATTAGTCTTACATTTTTCAAGACTAAAAGTTTTTGATAAGTGGATTTTTTTAAATAACTAAAAATGGAGACGCAAACCATTTTTAGCCCAGATAATTTGTTGACCATGCTAGTTTGAAAGAGCAAGTCTTTAAAAACAACGTTTGGTTCGGCACTTGCGCAGAGTCGCAAAATTCAGCACGTTTTTCGGCGCTGCAAGTTCGCAAACACGCTTGATTTTTCACGCAACGTCCATCGCGAGCTCACCTTTTTTGCTGTTTCTCTCTCTCGCTCTCCCATTCCCACGCGAAGACATTGAACCCGTAACCCTTCACCACTCGAATTTATCATCAATAAATAATGCCGAATTGTTATATATTTAACTATAAATTTTGGAATTATTCACACAACTTCATAATTTTATAGGATTTTTTTCTAATTACGGTTGCATTCTGAGCAAGGATGTGAAATGATTTAGCTACAGAAAAGACAGAAAAAGTGATTTTGATAGTTTCCATTTTGAAAAAAAAAATTTACGACTCGATGAGCTATTCGCCATCGATTTATCAACTGGGTCTGAGAAAATATGTTCTTTTTAAAATCGGATTAAAGCAGGAAATTTAATAGGGCCTTCAGGGAAAAATTTCAATTGGCTAAAAAAAGTATTAAAAACTCCGTCAATTGCGAGAATATTTACGTGCATTGAAGAAAATGCAAAACATTGGTTCGCCTATTTCTGAGCGTGAAAAATTTAAAATTAGTCCGGTCAAAATCGGAAATAAAGATCCAACGCCTTCTCATTGTGAGAAGAACGTACAATAATTGGGACGTATGAGTAATTGATATAAAAATAATTTTGACACAAATATCTACCTGTTCTTGGGAAAATTGAATTTAAATTTGAAGTTAAAAATCGTTGCATTAAATAAGTTGCATACTGTAATTTATAATATTTTTTTCTGGTGCCCACGTCTAAAAATATCCTAGCCCCGCCACTGGTGGTATCAGGATACCCTTAAGGATCGAGGCGTATGGAATGGTGCGTTTCGATCGGTTCAGGGCAATGATATAGGATCCGAAACTGTTTGTCGTTAAGACTGGGACTCTGGAAGATATCAGCTCTTCCATCGTTCGTGGTACCTTGGGCATCTCAGGAACCGTTAAAAACGAAAACATTGCTCCCTGGTACAAATTTTCCATTAGAATGTAACACCCAAACAACCAAACGGGTGAGATAATCAGGGCAACGCGTCTATTGGCAAATATTTTCGTAGCATCACCCCTTCCACTTTGCCCCAAAAGCATGGCGGCAACTTCAAATAGGTCTTTGGAAATATATTCCTTCAACCCAAACCGATGACTGAATCCAGTAGCAGAAGCCGAAATAGGAACTAAAATTGATATTGTTATACAAGAAACGACTATGAGAATCCACGTTGCTGAGTCAAAGGGTAGCAAAAACGTTGCAAAGTTATTCGTCACCGAAGTGAAAAAGGTAACAACAGAAAATTTGAAATTCTCAAAATTCACGCTATAAATCCCAAAATTATTTTTTAGCATATGGCGCCACGTTTTATCGGCAAGAATATTGCTGAAGCTAATACTTCCGATCATATCTCTTCTCACGGTCTTGTTGATTACTCTCCAATCGGAATAAGTGAAGTTATATTTATGTCGGAGAATGGACAACGGGCAAAATTCGGAAGAATCTAAGGTATAGAAATGTCTTAAAGTTGGGGTGCAATCACCCTCCTGCTGGATACTTTGTGAACCAAGGTATTGCACTATTCGTCCTTGAAGATTCAAATTTTGCACGTCCCATGCCACATCAATTTGACGAAGAGTGAACGCCAGGGTTAATTTTTCTTCAGTTAACGCACCAACCTGAGATGGGCAGAGTAGGCATGGTATAAACATAGATTCGGGGTAATTTGCACTGAAAATGACTAATTTTGAGGGGCTGTGGCATTTAATGTAACGCTCGTAAATATCTCTGTTATGGGGATTGTCGACATGTGCGAAAATATAATCAGCGGCAGGGGAACGTCGTAATATTGCCCAGAGAACATAGCAGTGTTCCACCAATTTTGCAGGGTTGGCCAAGATAATTTAACAAGATGCAAGATATCAGATAAAAGATACAAGATATATCTTGTATCTTGTGCAACGGAGTTTATCTTATCTTTTACAGTGTCGGACAGATGTCTACGTCCACATAGTCGCGTCAATTTCATTTTCAAATTGTCACTGAACTACTGAACCAATTTTCATCATTGATATATCAAATTCTCACAAATTTAACGTAATTTCATAGCACATTATTAGTTTTCCGCTAAAAAATTTATTTTAGGCCAGAGATGTATTTTAATTCAAAATGAAAACAATTGGATGGACAAAAATCAACGTCCAGTCAGAGAAAACATACAAAAAAAACTGTAATTTATAAGGAATGTTATAACAATTAATTTTTAATATTTGGTTGGGCCTCCGTTCGCTTTAAGGACGGCTTCAAGGCTTCGAGTCATAGAGTTTACCAAATTCTTGGTCACATCTTCAGAAATGGTTTCCCAAACTTCACGAATTCTGGATTTTAGGCCCGGAATTCCTGAAAAAGATTTTTTTCTTATTTCTCTTTCAATGTGGTCCCACAGATGCTCAATGGGATTCAAGTCTGGAGATTGGGGAGGCCATTCTAGCTTCGGAATTTTTTTTTCTTGAAGTATTCCATGGTGGACGTGGCAGAGTGTTTCGGATCGTTGTCTTGTTGGAAGGCAAATCGTCGTCCAAGTCCAAGTTTTCGAACAGATTCCTGGATATTACGGTCAAGTATTCCCTGGTACTTGTATTGGTCCATAATTCCGTCAACAAATTCCATTTTTCCTGCCCCACTTGAAGCCATGCATCCCCACACCATTACCGACCCGCCGCCGTGCTTAACTGTGGGGTTGAGATTTTTTGGATTCAAAGCTTCTTTTGGATATCTCCACACTCTACGACGCCCATCTGACCCAAAGACATTGAACTTTGACTCGTCAGTCCATAAAATATGTCCCAGAATGTTTGTGGCTTGGAAATGTGGTCTCTGGCAAACTTCACTCGTTTGGTTGCATTCCTCGGTACAATAAGAGGCTTCCGGACTGCTCTGTGGGATTTCAAATTTCCCTTATTCAGTGTTCTTTGGATGGTCATAGGACTAACCTGTTTGCCGAACATCTCCTTGATCTCGGTAGATAGCTTTGGAGCACTAAGTGAGGGTGTAACGTTGACTTTGTTGAGCACGTGGCGTACTTCTCGGTGAGCCAAAATGGGTTTTCGACCACTTCTGACCTTGTTTTGGACTGAACCATTAGCTCTAAAGTTCTTAATGATTGTCTGGATGGTTGTCCTTGCTAATTTATACTTGGTCCCTATTTGTCTCTGCGACAGCCCCCCTTTTTGTCCACCCTTCCAGTCCTGAATGACAAGATCTCGAATAGCGATAGGAATTTCCTTGCGTGTCGACGCCATCATATTTTTCTGGAAGAAAATTATTTAAAAATTAATGCGGCATATGTTATTGATAGATTTATTAAGTTACCTGATTTTATAAATTGGAGAGATTTTTGTTGTTGACAATTAAAGTGAAGTGGACGTAGACTTTTGTCCGCTCAAATTTCATCCTCTCTCGCTCTGCACTATGATTCTCAGTTTTCCCAGAATTTTCAGAAATAACTCATATGTTTTATGAAATTACGTTAAATTTGTGAGAATTTGATATATCAATGATGAAAATTGGTTCAGTAGTTCAGTGACAATTTGAAAATGAAATTGACGCGACTATGTGGACGTAGACATCTGTCCGACACTGTATCTTGTATCTGAACGTTTCGCAAAAGTATTTGGTATCTTGTATCTTGTATCTGGAGAATTTATTTCAATCATATTTTATTTGAAATACTAGTCAAGATACAAGATACTTTTTTTAGTGAAAACCCGGGAAACTTGCATATTTGGTAGTATTAAAACTTGGAATTATGAAGATTTAAAAACCTCAGTGTACAGCTTTGCCGAGCCGGATGCAAGGTTCTGTTGTATAACGTCGTAATATTTATTTATCCACAGTAAATAAACCCTCGCACGTTGGCAAATTTTGTAATTTGCATTATATTCCAAATTTGTACCACCATTAGAGCAATTATTCCAAATTTCAACTGAATATACTAGTAATAATAATTTCAGTTCCATAGAATAATTTTAAAAAATCAGTATGGGTCACCACAGATGAAATCCTCATCTTTGTTTATAAATTGTAAACAGGGACTTGCATTATAAATTACAATGCCAGTTATGAGTCGTATTGTCGTATACTATCATTATTAACAAGTTACTCGGCTACAATACAAAAAATCAAGTGGTGCTTCGTTATTTCATGTTTTTTTTGCAAGCTCCGAATAATTTATCTTGTATCTTGAAAAAATTATTTCAAATAAATATCTTGTATCTGGGATCACAGCAGATAAAATTTATCTTGTATCTTGTGTAACTCTAATTATTTGTATTTAGTATCTTGTATCTTGGGTTTCGTTCAAAATATTTTGTATCTTGTATCTTGTATCTTTGCAACAAAATATCTTGGCCAACCCTGCAATTTTGCTGATTCGATCAGATCCACGAAGATGAGGAGGGTTCGAAATCTGTGAAATTGTGGGATTGTGGTGACGTCAAGGTTAACAAGATTATCGGAGGATAGGTTTAACCCTAATGGTCCGATTAGATGTGGTGCGAAGTTGTCATGGCGGATCATCACTTCCTGCAGAATGGGAGATATTTGAGATGTGTGATTATTCGTGAGGAATTGGAGGTCGCAACCACGGAATAAATTGTTGAAATTCCACGCAGCTTGGATCGATTGGTAGGTCAGGATAATTATGAGGATAAAGCGATAATTCATTTTGCTGGGCTACTTGAATGGGATTTTGATGAGTAAGGTTGCAATCTAGATTGCTTGTGGTTACTAAATTTTGAAATGTAACCAAATAAATTCTATTTGAGGATGTGTAAAAACTATTTTAACGAGGAGCACCATGGATTATTTAAGTATTTGGAGCTAGCGTACATACATAATTCCGATATAAATTGTGTACATAGTTTCTAAATTATTATATAGAACTTAATATATGGTTTAAGACGTGCCAATCAGAGAACAAAATTACATATGTTCCATAATCACCTTTAATTTGTTATTGACCAACCTAGAGTTGTAATGGAGCACCTTGATGAATATTTGTATATTTCATTTTGATTAAACTTATATAAACTAGATATATCCGCCGTTTGATATGATACCAAAATACAAACGAACTGTGTCAAAGCATAATTTATTCCAGATAACTACATATGTATCGTTTGTCGTGTCGAATTTGGGACCAGTGCAAAATAAAGCCCTAGGGAGCCAAAAAAAACGATAGGAGAGTAGCCTGCTTTTATTTAAAAGCTAAGACAATGGTTTCACTAAAATATTTAAGGTGAATACCAAGATGGTATTAGTATATTTTAATTAGCATAATTGCATGAGGTTGAAATTTATGCATAAAAATAGGTAGAGACTTCTACGCAGTTGAGCTTTGCGTGGACCGGAGCGTGCGATAAGGATAAAAAGCAGTTCGTGTCCAGCTACTTTGAATAAATTAGAAAATATGTAATTAGCTTATGAAAAGGCAAAACACTGACGTGTTTATGTAAGTCTGAAAACAAAGGGGGTGAAGTAGATATTCTATAAATGTGTTTGTACAGATGCTCATATATGTAACACTCTAAATAAATTTGATTAAAATTTACTCGATTTTGAGTAAAATTGCCACTAACACAACTATAGTGTAAAAGTTATCCAATAAAACTTAAAGTTTGTTCAACTTTGAAAGATTGCCCAACCCTAAGTAAATTTTCCCTTTGTCAGGGTAAATTTAACACAATAGTTGTGTTAGTGGTAATTTTACTCAACTTTATTTACAGTGAATGAATGAAAAGTTTCGTAATGGAATAAAAAACCGATGATGATAATTTGTGTTAATTTTTTGACGGCTTCAGTATGTACATACATAACAAAGGGCTGCTTGCTAAGCCATAAATATATACGTAAGCACTAATTTTTTTTAGATTAAGATAAATTTAATCAGTTCATATTTCCATGTAAGCCTGACATTTAGTGTTTTAGCGTGGACCCAAATTCTTTCACTCCAACTTTACGGGTGGAATTTTAGTATAAGATGTACACAAGAATACACAAATATTGACGAGAGTTCCATCAATGGATAATATTTATTTATATATTTTTTATACTTATATATTTACATATTTCTTGTAAAGAGCGGTTCTTAACCTCTTTCGTACTACTGATTTTTAAATAAAATTTCACATCAGTGCGCTGTTGATTGCATAATTATACCTGATAGCAACCAATTAAAATTTTCATGCAGTTTCCAATTTATAAATTTCTTAATATGAAAAACACGAAAAACTTTTTAACATTTGTCGGGATGGGGAAAATACCAAAATTTTAGAAGAAAAATGTCGAAAAAGATCCACTTTTACCATCGAGTTTTCCACAAAATACCATAGAAATAATTTTTTTAACGAAATTTTGTTGTCAGGGTAATAACCACACAAATGTGAGTACTTTCGTCGTTGATAGGTTAAACATAATATTGTGCCCAAGTCCCCCTATTTGGAAAAGATTTGACAATTTAACTTAACGTAGACTTAGGTGACTCATCGCCTGTGACGTCACAGGCCTAAAAATTAGCACATTTTTAATCATTTCTCGGCTTTAGTATTTCATTCAAACATATAAAGCGACAAGTTTGTAGAACAAGCCTTTGCGCATTTATTAAAAATATACACTCCAGATTTTGACAGTTTTTGAAGGAGTTTTTGCAGTTTTTGCAAAAAAAGTGAAAGGACATAAGACCTCCTGTTAAAGAGGATTCCATTTAAAAAAAATTGGCTTATCGTAATTTAAAAAACTCATCGTCATCCTATTTATCAACTTAATTGCTTTGATTGTCTATACTCGACTTAATTGTCCCAGAAAACAATTTTGAAATTATGGTTCCTGGAGAGTAACTATAACGTGGGTAGGTATACGCGTATGTGTAAATCCACCACCAATGGACGATCCACCTACTGCGTATTATATTAGATTTGAATGAATTGAATAAAAACACGATAAAAATGATCTTAGAAGATTTAGATATACAATACGTAGTGAATGGACGCCCCTTCCAAAACAAAACAAAACACAAAACATATGTTCTGGTGAACAAGAAATACCAGATAAAATGCTTTCGCGCTGTTTTTTGCCATGAGATTTTTTGAGACGATGAGTCACCTAAGTCAATCTTAAATTCTAAAACTTGGTCAATCATAAGTAGGAAAGTTTGCTCAAGTTAAAGTTTAAGTGAAATAATGTGGTAAAATTTATCGGATATTGTGTATTTTGCTCAAACATTTATAAATTTTGCAAATTCATATTCGTATTTCGCATGAATAAATTTAAACTATTACCTCGCATTTCACCTTCGCATCGGCGCCATGCGTGAACTTGTGATACTTCAAGGCTGCCTTAGTTTTGAACGTTTTTGGGCACGTGGAACATGCCAATCTACTTCTTGCACGTGGATCCATTCGAAACCTTATCCGGAAAATCTATTTTGGAAATACGCTTAAACTGCACTTGGTTAAAATTTTTCCACCCTTACGCTCGTAATCGACAATGTGTACATAAATATGTACACATGAGCATATGTAATTATTTGTTAGTAATTTAGCGAAAGGAATGACAAGGTTTACATCCACAGGCAATTTTAAAGTCTAAACGTAAAGTTCCCCAAGGTTTTGTATGGCTTTCAGCCCAAGTGTATTTTTAGGAAGAGAAGGGATTAGAAAGTTAGTAGAAGGGTGAAGGTACATAAATGGTCTGCACGGAAGGGCATCTGTAGATACCCTTCCGTGCAGATCATTTGTATTTGCAGTACATGTTGAACAGCCTTTAAAGCTCCCCTTCCGTCCCCTGACTTTAGGTACATGGTACAATTAGGCTTCGTTAAAGCTTCAAGGAGACCGCAGGTGATTGTCAGACATATTTATATCCACTCAATATAATTTCAGCATAAGTAGCTGAAATAATTTCAGCTACTTATATAATTTCAGTGAAATTATATTATGAGCACACATGTACATACCTAGTCGGGTACGAAATTCTTTGATAAACGTTTTTTACTGCAGAAAAATAATGGGTAAGAATTTTTAATTAAAATTTTCTATATGGATGCATAATATACATGTGTATAATATAAAAATACTACCTTTCCAAATTTCCTCTCCTGGAGTACACACGCTTGAGAAATCTGATGGACGGCCGGTCGCTTGGAGCACGCGCGGTTTCTACCGGAAAATGGTCACAAGCGTTGAGAAACAAAATTTGAGAACTTCTGCACCAGTGGAAGTTTTAGAGCAGGTCATGGTCTCAATTTTAAGCCCCAAGTCATAATCCAAATGATTAAGGTCTGCTATTACCGATGGCATTTTTGTGACTAAATTAAATCGATGAAATGAGCTCATAGTCAATTTTGGACAATTTTTGCACCATATGGGTGAGCCGTGACCTTTTAAGAAATTCAGTTTCTATTTTTCACTAGGCCGGACTTCAAAGGTTTTACACTAAGTTTTGCAACTTTGGTAATGTAATTCTTGGCTTGCGCGGTAACCCTTTCTAGAGAAAAACAGGGTTTCGCTTTCTCCAGCAGATTAATTCAAATCCAAACCATCAAAGACTTCGGGGGATGAGATCTTCGACGTTTTCTATTTGCCAGGGGTATGTATGATTTTTGCTTAGTGCAAATTCTTTAATTTTCCTTGTTAAATTTGCGCAAAGCTTAGGATAAGTTTCCACAGGAAACTTATCGAAGAAGTCGAGAAGTGTATCGAGAAGTGTGCGTAATCCAAGCGATCAGTTTACCATCAGATTTTGTAAGTGTGTGTGCTCCAGAAGAGGAAATTTGAATATTTAGTATTTTTATATTATACACAGGTATATTATGCATCCGTGTGGAGAATTTTAATTAAAAATGCTTACCCGTAATTTTTCTGCATTCGAAAACGTTTATCAAAGAATTTCGTACCCGACTAGGTATGTACGTATTTATATGTACGCATGTATGGGTAGACCGCAGTCTATCCAATCTCCTGGCGATGGGACCGTTCAAATATTATGGCATTAGACAGGCAATCATCTTTTCCTCATAGGTAATTATCTCCTCGGGTTAAATTTCCAGGAAAAGTAGTAAAACTTTGGAATATAATCGAACGAGTTTTTAAACCCTTATGCATGCCCCAAATTAGGGTTGCCGGGGGTAACGGGTCGGGTACCCGTTACCCGCATACCCGCACGATTCTTGCGGGTACCCGTTATCTGCGGGTAGCGAGAACTACCCGCACGGGTAACGGATAGTTCAGTTTTTATTTAATTATCCTCATAACTCAGTTCACGAAGAAAGTTAGCAGCAAGTTAACCCATTTACCAACAAAAGCGTCAATTTATTATTTTTCCATTTCAAAATTTGTCATTTGCCAGTAACTAGCGTTTATAACGAGCGTCTCTTTCGGAAACCACAGAAGCCTATGCCAGCCTCATATACATTTCACGACCAGAAAATGTGGAGAAATTATTGTTTCTCAAGTATAAGTTGCCTAAAATATCAGTAATAATTTGACTTGTATTTGTGTCTATTTATGTAAGACTGACGAGATTTTAATTTGTGCTTTGAAGATGAAAACCATGAATCCGATTGAAACCAAGAAATTTATATGTAGACAATTTCTTTTATGAAAAGTTGATTTAAAGCAAAATTTGAAAATTGAACTAAAAATTGAACCTTTTTCAAGCTAAATATACCAAGATTGCCAAGCGAGTATATCAAAAAGTCAGGCCAAAAATTAGAAATCGCGAGATACTTATCTTTCCGCTAAATGGCTCCTTCGAAGAAAAATATGGCGGCAACGTTTAATTTTTAAGTAATTGTTCTGTATCTTTTTCCTCTACTGGACGAAATCCATAGAGGACTTTGAACTCTGTCCACCAATAGTTTCCTTTAAGCGGGTCATTCAACGGAGAAATAAGTGTCATGTAATTCCTATTTTTTGGCTTAATTTTTTGATATACATAAATCGGTATTGCTTGAAAAACGATCCAATGTGTGAATGCCAGCCAAAAACTTTGGTTTCAAAAATAACGGGTAACATCTACGAGTAAATTAGGGCATGCGTTACTTGCATAGCATTATCTCAAAGTACATATCAACCCAAATGAACAATTAATTGATCAAATCAAATTTATTCTGAAGTTTGGTTAGTGTTTAACCTAATTCTCATAACGGGTAGCGGGTAACGGGTACCCGCACGGGTAGTTGTGCTGCGGGAAGCGGGTCGAGTAACGGGTATCATTTTCGCTACCCGCGGCAACCCTACCACAAATTACATTTTAGTCAACTAATGTCACGTCAATTTTTAAGCTATTTAAGTCTTGAAAATATTAGTTTTATACAGCATCTAAGAAAGTCTGGAAAATTTGTACGCTTAAATTTTCCTTTATTGAGCAGATTAAAAGTAAAACGGTGACCTATTTATGTACGCATACCTACAGAGGGTGTCCGTAGATTATGTGGACAGGCTGAATTACCTTGTAGGTCATGAACACGACGAGTTTGAATTGCTTTGGTGTTCTCAATGTGTTCCCCATTCTTCTTGGCAACAAGTATGAGTTTTATTAACCTAACTTATAGGTTATAAGTTAGGCATCAAATCCTACAAGGTTTTATAAACTTATAAATACAGTGGAGAGTAAAAGTAGCAAGCAAGATGACAGAAAAATGGTGCGACTTGAAGTAATCAAAATTTGTTGTCATGTACGATTTACTGCCGAAATTATCAAATTTATTTTATTTGAACATAGCAAAACTCTCCTAGCTACAAAAAACCGTTCAAGCAGAACCAGTAAATAATTCTAACCAAAAATATTTCGCTTCACCTGAAAACGGATAAAATGCAATTAATATAACGTTCCCAAATTTCAATTTTAGCCTTTATCCAGGAAATAATATTGTAATCTAGAAACGTCAGCCAAAAATTTGAACTATTTTATCAAACGAGGCCGAAAATCTCAAAAAAGGTAGCTAAAAACAGTCGCGAAGCACTCCAAAAGCACAGGAAACGCATAGGAAAATAACATTGTTTCTGAGGCTTTTAACTTTTATCAAATTTAAGATGTTTATTCAAATATTACGGCTAACTATTTGGGAATACCTATTATGTGTCGATTCATTTCGTCATCGAAGTTCTAATCGGGTGCAATAATGAAGATATGTACATATATTTATCTGTGTCTCGTCGGCGTATAAGGATATACATATATGTACGTAGAAAAAAACACGAGAAATTTCCTAAATTACAGTCATTCAAGAGTATGACGACGGCAGTGTGTTACCAATCTCGAAAAGTTACAAAACTTCTTCCTGCAGAAGTAGCACTCTGGTCGATTCGCAGGATTGTGGCGCCTCACGTGTTGAGCCAAATAAACTTTCGAGTGGGTAACGTAGTCACATTTATCGCACGAGTGAATCTTATCCCGATTAGCGGAATGTCTCGCCTCCACGTGACGCCTCAAGTTGCCTGATGTTGAACACGTTTTGTCACAAAATGTGCACGAATGATTCCTCTGATTTTCATGCACAACTTTGACATGCTTTTGCAAGTCGGACCTACGTGAGCACATCTGGGGACAACGTTCACACTTGAAAATTCTTCGGGTAGATTTTTCCAAATGTGTAACCTGAACATAAGGGGATATGAATTTATGAATACTTAGCTGAACTTTTACTTCATTTAACCCAACATTATTTGTACCTCGTGGCTTTTTAAATTGCCTGCGCCTGGGAACCTCCTCCCACAAACGGAACAAATGTAGGCCTTCTCCGTCGTGTGGGTGGTAATGTGCGTCAAAAGTACACGCCTGGTTTTAAATTCTTTTCCGCAAAGTGCGCACGGGAATCGGGTAGGATTCTCGGTATGCTCACGTTTTGTGTGTTTCGAAACATCGTCTTTCACTGGGTAAGATTTATCACAGTCAGGAAACCCGCACTGAAACCGAGGCCGTTCGATCGTGCTGTGAACGGCACCAATGTGTCTTCGTAAATCTGTAGATGTGTAAAATACACGGTGACAAATGTCGTAACTGGGTCGGTCTCGGCTGGTGTGAAGCATTCTTATGTGGACGGATAAAGCCAGAGGATTTTTCGAAACTTTCCCGCAGATCTAAATAATAAGAGAAAAACTGATGTACAGTTGAATGTTTCTATTCGCATGTCACTTCATTTCATTGTGCCCATTTTTGGGCCTTGTATATTGATTAAACTCTCACGAATCATTCAAAATACGCAAATGAGATAAGTGGAACAAACATGTAACTGTATTTGGTTTACTGAATTTTTAAATTATTTATGATGATACGATTACCTTGCATTTGACCTTCGCATTGACGTCATGGGTGAACATGTGATACTTTAAACCAGCCTTACTGGTGAGCGTTTTTAAGCACGTAGAGCATGAAAATCCACTCCCTGCACGTGGGTCCATTCGAAATCTTATCCGAAAAAAAATTAGCAAATAAACTCCAACTACACTTTTTCGTAATGATTTGGTAAAAATTGGTCTAAACCAGTAATACTTTATTTTCTACGTATACATATCTTAATGAATGCCGGAATAGTGACCAAGTTTATTTCCTTCGCCCACCTGAAAGTTTAAAACTAAACTTCTACAAGTCTTTTTATCTGAGGAATGGCAGGCCAATTCTATTTCAAAGAAGGGACTGGTAGAGAATGTTCGTAGAAGCCCTCAGGCGACTGACTGCACGCAAGGGCAGTGACTCGGAGCAGCCAAATGTTGAACACCCTTCAAGGCATCCCTTCCCTTATATTTACCTAAAATGGTTAAGGACTTGGTTCAGAATCCCCCGTGGTAACACTAGGCCATTTTTATGTAACTTTGTCCCAGGTTTGCATAGGATGAGCTGTATGTAAAATTTTGGTGTGCGGATGATGCCACCCGATCAATCGCACCCCATCAATCGCACCCCGGCTAACGCACCCCACCATTGCCACCCCTAGGATGATGCCACCCCCGATCATTCGCACCCGAGCAATCGCACCCCTGTAGATGCCACCCCCAGGCCCCGTTTTAGGTATAGGCGAGCTAGGCAACGGCCTAGGGCGCCAGAAACTCAGGGGGCGCCGGTAGGCGCCCCTATGCACTAGATAAAAACAGCTTGGTGGAATTTTATAATTGGTCGTGGAAAGGAATATAAAAACTGACTTTCACTGAAGTCTTAAATCTGTGAAACTATATTCGTAAGTATTGTTGTCAAATTTCAACTTGAGAATCTCGCCAGATGAATTTTCTATTTTAATAATAAGTTGCAATTTGTTCTTAACACTTACAGAAGTGGGAGGTTGTTACAGGGTATCCCGACCCCGGGATGGTACTAGGTTGGGGTTTTGGGGTATTACTGGTCGTAAATCGGTAAACCCAGCGAGTTTTACTATGTTGAAGGGGTTTAACCCGGGTTTTACTGGGTTTTACTGGGGTTTTACTAAGTTTTATGTAAAATTCAAATAGATAAATCAATAGAAACAATTTCCAAGTACATATTTAACTCGAATTAAGTACATACTCTGATTAATATTCTGTAAGTTTCTATATTTATTCAGAATTTTCCTTTATAATCCAAAAATCCCAATTTACAACTTAACTTGAAGTACTTACAATGCAAGTCTTTTACGTGTACAACTCAGATCTGGCTGGGACCAATTTTATTTTGTTCACCACAAAAAATATAGTATATAGTATAGTATTTATTGATATATGGCCAGCAGCCCTCATCAACTTTAAATATTACAGAGTTAGATATGTAAATGTGAATGTAATCGTAAATGTAATGTAGAGAGTAGTCAGAGGAATAGTGGGAAAACCTAGCTAGGATGGAGAGCTAGGAAAACCACTATCACCTCTGGGAATGTGGCCCAGAGGTCCATTCGGCTCTGACTACAGAGACACCCAGGTAGGACAAATGAGTGATAGAGATCATAGGCAGATCTCACGGGAGAGTGGTGATATCCAAATGAGGACGGCACCGTGAAGGCGGAAGAAAGACGAATGAAGGTTATTGGGCGGGGCGTCCACGGACCACAAAATACCCTAGCGCCCTTTCGGGCTCGGGCTAAGTGTCCCCATATGGCCTCAGCCGGGGCCGATCGACACTACCCACTTGCCCCTTCATCCCTTACAGCACAACCGGGTCATGGGACCCCCGTAGCCCCGACTACGCTGCCCACCGCCATGCACGACCCCGCTCCCACTCTTCCACCAACCACCCCCCATGGTCACCACCCCGACATATCAAACAATGACCTACCTGGGGGAGTCCTCCTGGCGTAGATCCTCCCGTGCACTGAGTCCGGCGAGATCCGTCTTCGCCTGATGGCTCAGCTTGTCGTTGCTGGAACGGGTGTGGCAGGGGGTGTTACCAGGCACGCAGGTGGGGGGTGTGAGTGGACGAGGCTCACATGGCGAAATGGCCTTGGGACACACTTTACTAGCCCTGGCACACCCGCGACCCAGATGGAAGAGAATCCAGTTGCAGAGCGAGAGAGAGACACGTCGTGCACGGTTGGATGCCAAAGAGGAACTCTTGTTCACCACAAAAAATAAGCATACCCGTATTTTTACATTTTTCATAATGCGCTAATTTGAGCGCGAGGGGCGAATTTTAAAACGTTTTTCAGCCAAAACCTCGCTTTTTAAAAATTCCGTAAATTTTCAAATTTTAGCGCGAATCATAAAATTCGAAAACATGTCTCTTCAGAATGACCTACCTGACTTATTAAAAATCCAATTGTCTCGAAATTTAATTTTCAAAATTTTTTGCCAGTTTTTGAAATTCATTAAAATTATAAACTCTTTGAAATTTTTAATTTTTCAAAAAATAATGCATGTGGATTTTTTATAAGTCAAGTAAGTCATTCTGAAGAGACATGTTTTCGAATTTTTGGATTCGCGCTAAAATTCGAAAATTTACGGAATTTTTAAAAAGCGAGGTTTTGGCTGAAAAACGTTTTAAAATTCGCCCCTCGCGCTCAAATTAGCGCATTATGAAAAATTAAAAAATACGGGTATGCTTATTTTTTGTAGTGAATAAAATAAAATTGGTCCCAGCCAGATCTGAGTTGTACACGTAAAAGACTTGCATTGTTAGAGTTTGATCATATAAAACACATTAAGTGTTTTTCGGGGTGTTCCTGGCATTTTGCAATGAAGTTTTATTGTAGTTCTTGAAAAAATACATTAATTTAACAAATTAGTGTAGCATTGTAATTTTCAACAGTTCACCCCAAACATTGAGTAAAACCAAGTAAAACCCAGTAAAACCCCGGGGTTGTTGTTTTCAAGGTAAAACCCCGGGTTTTTCCGAACTCTGGGTGGTTATCTCCGAGTTTGGCCGGACCAATCTTAAATTGTTCGCGCTTAGAAATATGTAAACAGATCAATACTTTCTGCGCTTTCTAGAATGCGCATGTTTTCGTCTGTGGCGGAATTTCTAAATAAATTTTCAGCCAAAATCTGGATTTTTTAATACTCTCGGCCTTATCAATGTTTTGATAAATTCCAACTTAAAAAATTATGCACAATTTTTACTCAGAATTGCTTTTCTCAAATTATAAAAATTCGTTTTTTTTAACTATAAATTTAAAAAATTCAACGCTTTTTGCGTCTTTAAAGATTCAGAAAAGCTCGTATCATAAAAATACAAACGTTTCAAAACTTTGAAAAATTAATTTTTATAATTTCGGCTAAGTAAATCAGGCAAATTGGAAAATTAACAGCGTTTTGAAAACAAAATATTCAGATCTTAACTGTCATTTTAGTCATAAATTCCCCCACAATTGCTATCCACACATCCTACAAACCGAAAAAATGTGTGCCCCTTATTTCTGAGCATGAACAACTTAAAGTTTAGAACTCGGAGATAGCCACCTTACACCTCTCCATCTTTAGTATAATTTTAATTTTGAATCAGCAAAGCTTCAAAAAGTGAGAAATCTTAATCAGGCGCCTGTGCCATAATTAAATTAAATTATTTTTTGAGGAATTAAAAATTTGGAACTCAACTTATTTCAAGAAGGTCATTTATGCAAATGAAATTAGTGGAAAATTCAAATTGCATTTTTCTTAAATTTGCGTTATGCAAAATTTGCGCACGATTATATTGTAAGGTGTAGTAAAAGTGTTTTCGTGCACCGACGGTGCGAGCACGTAGGGGCGCGATTATCTTTTTGCCTAGGGCGCCACATTTGTTAGAACGGGGCCTGGCCACCCCTTATCAATCGCACCCCTAGGAGTATCCCACCCCCGATTTTGTGAGATTGTGACAAATTTTCGGGCACAAATAAATGAGTGTAAATATGCGATATGTTGCTGAATTTATTGGGGTTATAAAACAATGCTAGGATTATCTCATAAGTGAGATTTTGAGTTACCGTCATCGTTTTTAAATAATGGACATAATCCTAAGAATTCATGAAGGATTTACACATTAATCCTATTACTAGTAAAAATAAAGCTGAACTGATTAATTTTTAGACCTAATTGTTTATATTTTGACGATATTTGAATTTTTACTGAGATTTATTTTCGTTGATATTGACTTATGTGTTTCAATTTTTACGGAGATTTAATTTTTTATAGATTTTTTGTCGAAATATGAATTTAATTTATTAAGCCTGATGATATTTGAATAAATTACACGCCTTAGGGAAGCATTAAGAAAGTAATATGTACATACACACGTACACGTTTGCTTTATTTTTACTAGTAGCAGGATTAATGTGTAAATCCTTCATAAGGATTGTGTCCATTATGTAAAAACGATGACGCCCTACCAGCACAACCTGTCGGGTTCCGGTACATGTTGCCAGCGCCGATTTTGTGCCAATGTGCCCCATTGAATTGTATACCGATTTCGTGCTGGTACAAGGAAATCGGTATCTTACCGGCACAGTTTTGGTACAGGTGGAACCGTACATATAGTACCGATACCATTTTTGTATAGTGTTGCAGGTACAGTCCCGGTACCCAAAATTTGTTCCTAAACTGTAAGGTACCGATTTCCCTGTACCAACAAGAAATCGTTATACAATCGGTACCGAGAAATGTGGCATACCGGTACAAAATCGGCACTGGCAATGTGCTAGTAGGGCGGTAACTCAGAATCTCACTTATGAGACAATCCTAGCATTGTTTTATAGCCCCAATAAATTCAGCAACATATCGCATATTTACAGGCATTTATTTGTGCCCGAAAATTTGTCAAAATCTCACAAAATCGGGGGTGGGATACTCCTAGGGGTGCGATTGATAAGGGGTGGCATATACAGGGGTGCGATTGCTCGGGTGCGAATGATCGGGGGTAGCATCATCCTAGGGGTGGCAATGGTGGGGTGCGATTGATGGTGTGCGATTGATCGGGTGGCATCATCCGCAAATCTAAAATTTTTGACTCTGGTTTATTAACTGCTAAAACTATTCGGAAAATTTATAAAGAAAAGTTATTGACCCCAAACCACACCCGTCTCGTGTAATCTTGGTTTTCCCAGGGAATATTCATTTTTGTTAAGATCAACGTTTGTGAAAAAACTAGCGAGCAAAATTAGTTTCGGTTTTTGCCAGAAGCTGGATAAATATGTTGTTTAGTGCACCAACTATTTTAGATAATTTATGAAAGTCCAGGAGGTTATTTAACATACAAAATGTAAGGCAAAACCAGTGTCGCCAATAAACAAAGCGCTATATACACCTTCTATCAAATTGATAAATTATCCAAATGATCTCCTCGTCTAGATTGAGGTCTTGGCTTCATTTAAAAATTAAAATATTCCCCATACATACATAAGGTTAGTCAGGACTCTTGATCTAAATTCAAAAATCCACTACAGATTATATGTTGCTATGTTGTGCACCTCCAGAAACATGTGCGGTTTGGGACTAATATTTTCATTTTATAAATTTATTGAGTAGTTTTGCTAATTAATGCACCAGACCCAAATTTTTTACACGCAGCCCATCTTATGCAAAGCTGGGGCAAAGTTGCATAAAAGTGACATAAAAATGACAGTGTTACCACGGGAGATTCTGAACCAAGTCCTTAACATGTTTAACTTTAAAGACTCGTCAATGCCCCGACGTGAGTTTAGTTGAGTGTACATATATGTGTATCCACTCAATTGCAATCACATCAGGGTTCGCTACCCCGGGTTTTTGTGGGTTGGGGTTTTTGGGGTTTTTGTGGGTTTTTGGGGTATCAAATCTCCGGAAAAACCCTAATGCTTAATGGGGTTTTTGCGGGTTTTTGTGGGTTTTTGTGGGTTTTTCCGGGGTTTTTGTAAGATTTTGGGACAGATTGAAACAAAATCCCTTAAACTACAACTTAAATCAATGCTAATTAAATTGACGGATTCATCATGAAATTTTGAGAATTTTCATGTGCGACTTGAATTTCCAAGTTTTATTGCATATTTCCAAGTTTGCATGCGAAATATGAATTTTCGATTTAACAGTCCAACTCAATGATAACGCTTAAAATTGCATGTCAAAATCGTATATTAAATTACTTTTTATCTAATATATAATTTAAAGAATTTTGGTTCAACCTGCCCCAAAATCTACAAAAACCCACAAAAACCCACAAAAACCCAAAAACCCACAAAAACCCCAAAAACCCCGGAAAAACCCGCGGGGTTGGGTTTTTCTAGAAAAACCCCGGGGTTTTCCGAACCCTGAATCACATATCGTCGTACTAATTTTAGAAAGACCGAGCTGCAGTCTATGCTACATTTTAAGAAGACGTAACTACACAAAAAAATTCTACAAAGACCTAAGTGCAATTTTAAAATTATGAAGCGTTAATTACTAAATTAAAATCACACTATAAGCTGAAACGCCAAGTTTGGCTCAACTAGCTTAGTATTGACACAAAATATGAAATTCAAAAACTAAACCTTCCTGTGGTTCTCGGCAGATATATTCAACTAAATGAAACATGGTGTCAAATATATATATCTTTTTCCTCAGGTCAATGAGTCAATCTCGGCAGATTATTCGAAATTTAAAAACCAAGCTCATGGGAGGTGTGGTTTTGACACAAAATGTAACGATATGACACGTAAATTTCAATTCGCTAGTCTAAATGGTGCCAGAGATATATGCATACGAAAAAATTGTTCTGTTCCAAAACTTTTCCAAACCTGCATAAATGTTAAGTTTCAGAATATTTTTAAAACACTCTAGAATATGGACCTCGCAAGGTCTTTGAAATATGAAAATTAGTTTACTATCACGATAAATGCAAATGTATGTACATACATAGATCAACTCATAAAAACCCTCTCTATGGGAACTTCCATAAGTTATGTCACGCAAAAATGACGAATTTCTTGACTGCCATTAATAAGTGTCAGATGGCCTGGACACGATATCATTGGACCCTTGGAGACCCCTTCTCCCCCCTCACCTGTAACATAACTTACGGACGGAACCTATGTATGTAAATGACAAGAAAAACACGATTTGTATTTTGTTTAATGTTTATCAAGCTGTTAATAGACATCGGACGATGATTTATTATCATCCACCGCTTTGGAAACACCTTCTAAATTTTAACTGGGCGTACTAAAATACATATATAACTAAATAGGTTCAGACAAATCTCGATATGTACGCCTAATGATAAAATAAAATATGAGCAATAACAAATTTGCAGGGTGGTTAATATTCCAGAGTGTTACGACGGAAGTGAGACACCATTTCCGCAAAATAGAAAAACTGCTTCTGGCAGAAGTAACACTCTCAACTATTCGCAGGATTATGACGCTTCTTCCGTGGCCTGCACAGTCTCCCGACATAAATCCGATTGTTTCGGTTGAGAAAAGAGCATTTGGCACTGTCTGGTAGAAAACCATTCGTCAAGAATCAAGCTGGTCAAAGTTTTGAGAGACCAGTGGGAAGTCATATCGGAACGAAACTTGTGGAGTCAATTCCATGGCGTGTTTCTGCTCTAATTGCATCGAGGGGAGTTGCTACGTGATACGAGAAGCAGTTTGTCGAAATAGAATTGGAGTTTCTTTAATTTATGATTTTTTGATTGAAAGGTGCCAATACTTTTTGTGGATTAGTTTTGCAAGTTTTCCAACAAATGATTGAAAAAACCTGTTCATGAAATTGAAATCAATAAAACATGATTATAATCGAATACTACATGAAATTTGCAAAATGTGTGCGAAATTTCATGGTAATTTGATGATGTATGCCAATGTTATATCCAATTTTATGTAGCTTGTACCAGGGTTGCCAATACTTCTTGGATTGACTGTACATAGGTCTAAACCCTTGTTAAACTTGGAGACAAATTGTCGCACGGGAAAACCGTATGATTTACCGCTAAAACAATACGTTTTGTCACCAACGAAAAATATCTAACAATAGGTCAAAAATTCATACGACACAGAAGTAACGTCGTTTTTTTAATTAAATCACATAAAATTTTTCTCTCAATATAAATAAATTTTTGTTTTACATGAAAGTATTGATTTTGAAAATAGCGACGTCACACCTGTTGGGCACATGAGTATTTGACTTATTTTCCGCTGGTGACAAAACGTTTGTTTAATCATTACTCAAAAATAGAACATTACAAATTTAGCGAATTTTAATTTTAAAAACTGAGCACTACACATACCACCTCGGCAGGTGAAAATTTACCTCTCAATTATTTAGAGTGTAGGAATTTATGAAATTCTAAACATAACTGCACTTTTTGCTAGATTACGCACTATTTATTAATCACTGCTTCAAAGTTTCTCTATTATCCGAATACTGACTTGATTCTTCTCCTAGAATTTTAAAACTAAGAAGGAAGTGGACAGCAAGGTCTGATTTTATTTTTTGTACGTGGAATGGTGACTTATTCATAGACTTGACACTCTCTCCACCTGAACGATAAATATATTTTTAGCGAGTGAAGGGTCAGGGATGCACTCTGCCTGACAAAATACCTTCGAGGTGGGTGCAGGTTAATGCTATGAAATCGAGGGCACTTTCCTTTCTGACAAAGTTCTTCAATATAGATTGGGCCATTCAAATATTATGGTATAAAATAAATCAGTCGGCGTGCCTCTAATTCAAAATACCTTAATGGGTCCCTAGTATTTTTTCTCAGGATTATGTACTTATGAATGAAGTCCATGCAATTCTTGGAAGGTAAGTGTTTGTGCTTGCATTAATATTTCATCAATTTTTCAGCTGTAATTTACAACTTGTAAAATCTTCCAAAATTTAAGTCTTTTGCAGTTGGCCACTAGTAACTACTACCTATTTCGATATAAAAATTTCCTCCTGGGGAAGAGATTTTGACGGTGAAACCAGTCTTGGCGTTTTTCGACCAATAACATTCAATCTTTTAGGTATAAAATCAGGATAGAGTTTGTAAAATCTAAGTGGATCAAGTACATATATTGAGCTCGTAGGGAATTATATTTAAAAGTGATATGATAAATATGTCAAACTTATTCAGGCACTATGGTCAAGCAGTCAAGCTAGATACTTTCCGACCTCCCCTCGTATTTATTTGTACATATTCCTCTCTCAATACACAGGAAATAGATGCAATCATTATCGATCTTCAGAAGCTGTTGACAGATTTCTGATTATTTTTGAAATAATAACTAAATTTAAATCATGCGGCCTAATTTAAATCAGACCAGATCAAAAATAAATTTCTTCAGTTCCCTTGTTCTCGAGTGTGTCTACGATAGTGTGTCTCTAAACTTGAAAAGTACAAAAACTGCTTCTTGCAGAAGTAGCACTCTCGTCGATTTGCAGGATTGTGACGCCTCGCATGATTGGCAAAACTTTTTTTCGAACGGCTCCTGAATTCGTATTTGTCGCAGGAATGGATCTTCTTATTAACGGGATGTCTGCCCTCCACGTGACGTCACATATCGAATGATGACCAGAATCTTTTGTCACAAAATGTGCACGGGTGGTTCGTCCGGTTTTCATGCACAAACTGGACATGCCTTTGTAAAGTAAGACTGTAGAAGAAAGTTTGAGGACAATGTTCACACTTGAAAATCCTTCGGGCAGATGTTTCTAAATGTGTAGCCTGCAAAATGAATAAATATTCAGGAAACGCTAGATTTGTCCTCCATTTTGTCAACAGAGATATTGGTTAATTTATTTTAGTCAGATGAATCCGTGACTCTCTAAAGAGAGTCAGAGGACAAATCCGCCCTATAGGGAGGAGCTATTTCATGAGGGACAGTGGAAAAATAACATGCAGGAGAGTACTCTAACACGGCCTGTAGAATGGCCAATGTTGAGTGGAAGTGGCATCGGCCACTAAGAATAGTTACTAGCATGCCTTCTTATGCCTGCATGCATGCTACAAAATCTGCATGCTAAGTGGCATCGATTTTAGGATTTTAGAATGTCCACCTAACTAAATTTATTTGTACCTCGTGACATTTCATGCCTGAGACTTGGGCGAAAGTCCGTCCACAAGTCACTTGTGACAAGTGGAACAACTGAATGCCTTCTCCGTCGTGTGGCTGGAAATGTGCGTCTCCAGGTTTCGCCTCGTTTTAAATTCTTTACCGCAAAGTGTGCACGGAAGTCTGGTCGGATTCTCGGAATGTTCAGTTGTTACATGTTTCTGTACGCTTACACTGTTTAAGTAGGTTTTTCCACATCTGGGAAATTCACATGGAAGACGAGGTCGTTCGATTGTGCTGTGAACGGTGACCATGTGTCGACGTAAAGCTGCAGATTAGAAAGACACGCCTAGCGATGCCCAACTCCACGACAACAAGTCTCCTTTGATTGGTTAGAGGTGAGTCAGGCCTAAAATTTCCAAAACCCAGCCGGCCCAAGCCCCACTCAAAAGCTCGACTCAAAAGACCGACCCTGCCCAAGCCCTGTGGGTTTGAACGTTGAGACAGCAAACTCCGGCCAACGTATAAATGTTCAAAAATTATTGGCCATGGATTTTCAGTAAGTGAAACAAGTCATAATGATCACGATTGTTTCTAATATGTTTTTGAATTTATCGAAATCGAAAAGATCTAGAATTTAAAAAACCAATTTTGTCTTTAAATAATTTGAAATGCAAATGCTCAAATTAGCTCATTCTGAAAAGCAAAATAAATATATGTACATATCTGGGTATGCTTATGTTTTCGAAAAAAATTAAATTGGTCTCGTATGCATATGAGATTTAACCTTGAACGACCTACATTTTGCGTCACTTGCTTGCTTTGTATATCTAACAAGAATTATTGAGTTATTGCGATCGGAGCAGATATGGATAAAGTTGACCAGACTAGTTACATATATTACTTATTTTTTATGCATGTGTATTGCCTTTTTTATGCAATCCATAATGTGCAAGATTCCATTCGTGGTTACGTTATGAGACTTATTATTATTCCAGAAAATGATGAGATTCCATGAAGGTGAATGAATATGCACATTATGCATTAAATAATGCAACTCTGCAAATTATACCAAAGACTGGTTCTACCTATTTAAATACAGTGACGCTAATAATGCAATCATCGTATCATCCTTACGAACGACTACTTGAAGTACGAACGACTACTTCAAGTAATCATGGGTAGCCTCCTTTATCATCTGTATCCAAAAGTGTGTATGTACATATGTACGTAGGATTTGGATGTGTTGGACTTTTGTAAAGAATGCTGAATAGCACCATTAATTCAAGGAACTCGTCAACAAATCCTACGTTCATCCTTATGATTAGGTTATTATCTATAAATGTTAAATTATTATAGAATTCGTAGATGCAGCGTTTCCAAATTACATGCTACACAAGTTTGCATCATTATATTGAACACATTAACACCATGCAGAACTGAGCAAGAAGAATGGGTCAATGTTTTGGTGTTATCATCACCATCGTCGTCGTCGGCCCATGTTATACATATTTTTGTATGGATTGGTATTCAATGAATCAGAAACGGGAGGACAAAGATATCCCAACGTTTACTTGGTGGTTAATAAAGAATTGTGTTTGAAAAGAGTGGGTGGACTTGAGTTAGTTGTTTTATTGACAAAGGTTTAAAAGGGGTTTGAGTGCAGGGGTCGTGGAGTCAGTTTTTGTTGGGAAGTGTTGGGCTACTCAGGTGAAGCGGAAATTAGTGTTGATTTATATTTATTGGAAGGAATTTAGTAATAATTAATAGATAATCGGAATGAAATTTCCAGTGGTGAGTGTAAAAAATTTTATATTTTAGGATGATAGTATTTTTAGAAATTCCAAATTTCGAATTCTGAAAAGTTGTGTGAAAAGTTGACATCTTCATCATCTTCATTCCATGCATCTTCATCATCCTCAGTCCATGCATCTTCACTATCGCCATCCATATCTTCATCATTTTCAGCCTTCCCACTAATCACATCTTTGTATGTGACGTGTGTGTGATGGCGATGGAGAGAGTCACTTGGTCCATAAACTTGCTCATAACTTGCAGGATGCATCCCTACGGAGCCAAATTTCGTCAAGAATTCCCCAAAAATTGGCCATGTTGGATGTGCGGTCATATCGCCCAGTGCAACTAATATTGCATTGGGGTCTTATTCCGAAAGGAATTTCGTAGTGGCATCTAATTGGAGACGTTTGTAGGCATTTCCCAACCGGCCACTATATTGACCAGTCTTATAGTGGACCATGACTAATTTGCCTGGAAAAGTTGTGTTACCCATTTGTATTTGAAGATTTGCAGTTATCTGTCTATGGTCGTTTGTGTCTAAACCCTTGATCCTGACCGTTCCGAATTTGGGAGATAATTTTGTTTTGTAAAATATGGCCATGCTATGCCCATAATATTTGTTGATGTAACAAGGACAAGGTGTATGATGCATTGACCAGTCTGGTGAAAGCAGTACCGTCAATAGATCACGTAATATCTTGTTATGTGGTCCGTGTGGTCCGCGATGTGTTTCGCACAACGAAAGAACATCACAATTTGTCCGGACTACAATTTGCTGAAGTTGCAGACACTTTTAGTTTATTCATATTCAGTGACACAACGCATAGAAGAGGATTACCCAACTGATGGGTTTGGTTTTTTTTAGAATCTACGATTGAATAAAATAAAAAAATATCAGTTTATCTTCTCATAAAAATACAATGTTTTATTTACCTGTCGGCTTAAACTTTTGAGTAGGGTTGTGCACCTTGTTCATGTTTTGAACTGAAGCCGTATCTATATTATCATCTTGTAAAACCTTCCGGATTAGTGTATCTTTTTTTTGAACCTGGTAGGTTGCTATTTGAGGCTGATTTGAGACGGATTTGTCACACTGGTTGGATTTGTGTTCCCTAATTTATACAATCTAATAAATGGGTTGATAATAGTTAGTATATATCAGTAACAATCACATAAATAAAATATGAAATATATAAGTTCTTATGTTTGCGTTACTGTTACGGTAACAACAAAAATATTACCTGATTCATAACTGGTGAGCTTTCAATGGAAACCTTTTGCGAAGGGCTTCGAAGGTTACCTTCGAAGGGCTTACACCAACGTCTTTTGTTTTTTGAAACATCAAGACGTATGCTTCGGGATTTGTTGCTTCCCATATAAAATTGGTCTTGTATATGCGTCGTTAAACTCAGAGTATCCTTGACCCTCGCATAGACCTAGCGCCATGTATCTGTAATGTGACTCGGTCATTGAAACCCCCACATGAACAATTGAGGTAACAAGATTATCTCTTAACTGTTGATTATGAACTTGTTTCTTGTTCGACATCTTCACTGATCCTGCGACATTTTCTTTGGATGTGGCTGAGAAATGAAGGCTTTGATTATGTGACGTTTTACTCTTCTTTCGTAGTCACTTTCTTCTTCAGTATTTATATTTTCATGAATAGTTGGTTTTTTAATTTGTCGTTTTGGGCTGTCTGAAACTTTGCGTTTGCTATCCATTTTGCTCTCAAATTATTATCTTAAAAAGTATTGTTTAACTGACGAGAAAAATTAAGAGTCGATACTTTTTATTAGGTTCCAAGAATGTTGAATCTTGAAATCTCTCAAATTTACGACTGCATTTGTTATTGCTTTTCAAGTAACGAATGAGGTGCCGTCAATCGAAATTTCAGAATTGGAGAAAGAAATCTCAGATAATTATTGAACTCTTAAGAGTTTGGATAAATTGTTAGTAGATAATAAACATAACTGTTAAGTCTTGCAATAAAGAAACATTAATTATCTACACATTACAAATTCTAATTAAGTTGTGAAATTTAGATGTGAAATTCAGTTCAAATGTCCGACGAGATGGAACTACTTGAAATTCTCGTTTATTGCTTCATCGTGATTATTATTATTACATTTACTCGAACGTAACTACACTGATTAAAATGTTTCTATTTATATTGGCATTTGTTTCAAATTGTTTAGACCCCACAGCACGATTCCACCGGTTTATCTGCTTGGCAACGAAGCAAAAGCCATGAAATGACATTTACCTGACAATTCAACTAATATAAATCACATCAATGATGGTCATGTCCACCAGGAACGTGGCATATGCAGTGTTTAGTTTTCCAAATGTTTGACTTATGCATGAATAAATGCTTGTGGTGCATGATATTGATTCATTAGATGATAAAAACACTTTCATAACTCGTTAAGTGCTCACAATTTTTACATAACATGTTCATAACTCACTTTGTTTTACACTTGATAATGCATTATTGATAGCATATCACGTGATTCTGGGATAAATATCCTATAATTTTCAGTAAAGTAATCTGCAAGTTCATTCCTGTTTTTGTCGTAACTTACGACAAAACATGTAAAAGTAAAGTTAAATTGACTATTTATGATGGTAGGAAGTTCGTGTGGACACATTTTTTTAAATTATAGCAATTGCAATTGCTATTCAATTGTGGAGAAGAAGCAGAAAAACAAGAAGGTCTGGACATGAAATTAGAAAACTACTAAAACCAGTTTAGGTTTTCATTTATATTGCAAACTAAATCAACTTTGTTAAATATGAAATAAATACTTCAAGAAACCGCATCACAAATTTCATATGAAAAGTGAAAAAAACGAAAAAAAATATCTCAAATATATCGTCACTTTTTTGAAAAAAATTAATTATAGTTTTGCACGCTTTTTATCTCGTTTCAAGAAATTATTATAAATCTAACCGATTTGGGTAATGGATAAAGTGAAAGCAATGAAAAATCAAAGCTAGTATTTAAAAAGTCGTCATCGTAGTCTTCCTGGCACTTGACCTATAATTTTGTCATGCTTTTAATTAAAAATTGGAGTTTGGTTTCTGAAGGTTAAACTTCCGTTTCTGTGTAATTGGACACCGGGTGGACCGGATAATTCTGAGCACGAGTTTTTCCATTAAAAGCGCAGCACGGAAACAACAGCATCACGAGTCTTGTCCATAAAACTAATTGATTTGGATATAAATTAAAATAACTAATTGGATAGTGCAGTTGCAAGACTGGCTTCTGGAGACCTCCGTTTAGTCTTTGAATCTGAGGTCATCAATCTACTCCGGATCGTGGGAGTAATGATTGGTCTTTTGGTGGGAGCAGGAATGGTTGGTCCTGTGGTGGGATGAGTAATGGTTGGTCCTGTGGTGGGGGTAGAATCGGTTGGTGTTGTAAGAGGTAATGGAAATTTATTCCATTCGGGAATACGGGTGGGTGTAATCCATATCTTTTCCCCCTGAAATGTCAGTCGGGTGGTGGTGCTCGGCAGTAATGTTAATCACCCCCAAACATACGTTTATAATTATGTCCTTTTCAGCTTAGTTTGGCACCGTAGTTCTCATTAACATTCGAGATAATAAAATAATAAAATGTATATTATTCTACTGATATGTAGGAAAACCAGAAAAATCATTATTCGGATGCTGATTCACCATCGTCCATACGATACATTTTGATGGAATCGCGTGAACGATACCTAATCCTAACTTCGGTCTTTGGATTTTTAATGTATCCTCCGCGATACACCAAAATACAGGAGATAGTAACTACTATCAAAGCTAACCCGACAGTAACTAGGGAATAAAGGAATTTTGTTTTACTCATTTCTATTTGATTTGAAACGCTTATTACTTACGCATGATTGTCATATTGTTGGATGAATTTTCAACAGGAATTGTCGCGGAGGACGGATGTGGCGTGGGTAAAGGATGGATCGTAGGGGTCATAGTGTTGGTTTTGGATGTAACCGAGCTAGGAGAGTCCGGAGAGATGTATTCGGTTGTCGAAAGATCGATGGTGCTGGTTGCGATGGTATTGATTCGAGGAGGGGAAGTTGTCCGCGGGGGAACGGGAATGGAATTCCAGGGCCAACGACCTGTCGGAGGAATGATACTGATGTTCATTCCTGACGGGAACGGTGGCATCGTGCACGAAGGATTTCCTTGGTTCATAATCACGAAGCATCCGACGGAAAGACATTCCTTGCATGTTAGCGCTTCACAAGGAGAGGCTCCAACCGCTGGAATTTGGTCAAATTTTATTAGCAAAATAATGCCGAACCATGCCCAACAAAGTGAACAAACGGTGAAATATATAATCATGAATGGCACTGGCAAGATAGTTTCCAATATTATTAAAATATTCCTAGATATAAACCCGTGTCTAACAAGACAGACGACCAATTCGAAATCGTCCGGTTTATGGATCGCTTTAGTAACTAATTATTTGAAAATTATAAAACATTACCTAGGAGTAAGGCACAGCCAACCACAATTCTGCCAAGCATTTGTTCACCTACTACTATCCGTTTTCGTGAGAAACAATAGTGTGCCTCTTATGTTCCAGCGACAAAGCACGAATGAGTAATATCGCTCCCGATTTCGCAACATGTATAAATGTAATAAAGTCAACATTGAATTCCGAAAAATCGTTAACATTCGGACACTAGATATTGAATCTGTAGCGATAACTTAACTTTGCAAATAGACATTAGTCCTGGGATTTAATAGCTCGATTTGAGAAACGAGAACTCAAATTATACATCTTCACATCACGTAAAGTAAACAATTGCATGTTTATCCATAATTGAATTACTTATCCCCCCTCTTAGCTTGTGTAATGGTTGGATTTCCATCTCTTCTTTGTGCAAAGTGTGCATCCACATTTAATTATTAACGCTGACGACGCATATAGTCATCCTGATTTTGTGCAACATTTACTTTACATATTAATGTAACTGAAACTTGCTTCAAATAGGTATCGAGTAAGTTCTGTAAATATGCTTGGCCTGCATCTTTATCCAATAAATTCGAATTATGCGCGTATATATGATGGAGTAAGAATGAAATATACACAAGTTTTAGGTTGAGGGAAGTTCTTTCATGTCTGATTACATGTACTCAATTCAATAATTAAGTAATAACTCACGATGATCAAGCAATTGCAGTAAGTTTATTTTTGTAAAACGTCAATTTGATGATCCACTATAGCATAACTAATTGTTTACGACATATTCCCTAAATGTGGGTGAAAAATTTCTTAAAATCGGGAGGTCACGGTGGGGAAAGTCGAACCCAAGTCGCTGCTCAACCCCAGCAGCCACAACCTACACAATCTGGTTACAATTATCCTCCACCCACTCAAAACGGTTACAATTACCCAACCCCAAGACCCACCCCACACAGTGGGTACAACTACAATGCCCCAGAAAGAGGACTTCGGTATTTAAGAAGCAATATTAAGATTAAGTCAGTTCTTTACGTATATTTTCTTATGTTCTGTGTACCTTCCTATATTTATTTTTACGCAATGTTTCAGTGTTGTAAATTGTATTCTTCTCAGGCGTGAATTGCCAAATTGTAAGGTTTACTTTCTAGATTCCAGGAATAATAAAATTTTATGACATTAGCTGTTGAATGAGAGGCTGGATGTGAATATCAATGCTAGTGTTTATTCATGTAGGTAAATATCTTTGAGATGGAACTCCAACTTTCACATGTCGCTGATATTTACATAATATGTAACTCTTGGGCAATTATGCTAAAAGGGGTTTATGATCTAATTAATCAATCGCTAAATCCACCAGTATAGGTATCTTGTTGAAAGAGGTAGAAAATGATATGGTGAGAGAGATATAAATAAGTTGCAGTTGCAATTAAATATGTACATATATTTGGCAACTGAAATCTTCATTACTGTAATTTAGAACAATTATAATTAGCACAACTGATGAATTACTATAACTTTCTTTCTATCTACAAATTTCCAATCATTTCCAGTGAAGGTAAGAATTTTGAGTAACCACATTTCGCTTTATTTTGAGTTAATTAACACATTTTTGATTTTTTGTACCACAAATGATTGGACAATAGTGCACTGAATTATTTTTATAGTCTGACTCTGACATTATGGAGTTTTATTGTCCGGCTTCCATGCCCAGTACTAGGGCATGTAATCTCGATATTTCGAGATATCGAAATATCGATATTTCGATATTCCAATATCGAATTTTCGGTATCGAAATATCGAAATTTCGATATTGTAATATCGAATTTTTACCTGGTCACCAAATAAATCCCACAGTTCCAATAATTGAATTTTTACCTCATAGCACCCCACAAGTTCTCAAAATTTACTTTTGCCTTGGTCACACCATACCCTCCAACTATCCAAAAATGCATTTTGGGTTGGTTACACCCCCATATTTTCGAAAATTGACTTTAGACTTGGTTCCACACTCAAAATTTAAAAAAAATTGAAATTGGTCATGGTTACACCCCCAAAGTTCCCAAGATTGAATTTTGAATTGGTTACACCCCCAAAGTTTCCAAAATTGAATTTTGCCTTGGTCACACCCCCCAAAGTTCCCAAAGTTGTATTTTGACTTGGTTACACCCCCAAAGTTCCCATCATTTAATTTGGGCTTGGTTACACCCCCCGAAGTTCCCAAAGTTCTATTTTGAATTGGTTACACCCAAAATTTAATTTTGGCTTGGTTACACCCCCCAAAGTTCCCAAAGTTATATTTTGAATTGGTTACACCCCCCAAAGTTCCCAACATTTAATTTTGAATTGGTTACACCCCCAAAGTTCCCAAAATTGAATTTTGCATTGGTTACACCCCCAAAGTTCCCAAAATTGAATTTTGCATTGGTTACACCCGCCAAAGTTCCCAAAATTAAATTTTGAATTGGTTAACCCCCAAAGTTCCCCAAGTGATTTTTCACTCGGTTACACTCATTTCTAAAAGTTTCTGAAATTGATATTTGGTTAAGTAACACCCTCAAAGTTCCCAAAATTGAATTCTTGGCACAAGAAATAAATTAATTAAAGTAATTCATAAATTGCAAGATTCCAATTTCGATATTTCAATATCGAAATATCGATATTTCGGTATTCAAATATCGAAATATCGAAATATCGAAAACGATATCGATATTACATGCCCCAGATATGACGCCATGGTTTTTGACCTTGCCTTTTTTCAAGAAAATCGCCACTTTTTTGGAATATTTTTCCAAATTTTAGGCCGGTATTAGTGTTGTTCTTTAGAGATAGTAAGCTTTCCTGACTTAGTTTATGAGTTGTGTGACTCCAATTCGTCAATTTTTCAAACTTCGGTATTGCAGTATGGTAAATATACGTGTTAATAGTTTTGATGCGTTTTGGCCCATTTCACTCTTTTGCAGAAATTAGTACCGAACTTCCTGTTCTCGATGAATCTTGGGCAGAATTGTTGTGGCTGTAGTAAGTAGGAATGGGTAATCCGATCCGAAGAAATCCGATCCGATCCTAATCCGTCGGATTATGTCGGATCGGATTAAGGTTTTTTCTAATCCGAAGCCGATCCGGTCGGATCGGATTGGTTCAAAAATCCGATCGGATCATTCCGAGGCTTTCCATCGGATTTCGGATCGGATTTCGGATTATATTATTTGGGTCAATCCAGCTTGCTTCTTCTATTCACCCCACAGTTTTTCACCCACAAATTTGACAAATTACGACAGATTTCAAAAGCAATCTCTCTCTCCATCTCTCTCTCCTACCTAACATAATTTGTCAACACATGCGTCTAAAATTGAGTGGGCAAAGTCAAAAACTCTTGTTAAGCTAGTATTAATAGTCGCAATTCCTTGATAAATTTTCTAAGAGGTTATTTGGTCGTTCGAAAACACTACGAAATAATCTGTCATGAAGCATTTTAGATTCTTTCAAGCTTATAATATTGGGTGAACGGTAACTAATTATTAATTACAGTGAAGAAAATTAAAGTGTAGGATGGATAAACTGTGTTGTATTTCAAACGATGGCCACGATCATAGCTTGAAAATTTGCAGGGTGCAATCAACTGCAATCTCAGAAATAATGTGATTGGATCACGTCCCTATTTTTGAAAAATTTCAAAAAACGTAAGTCACTATTTTTGACTAAGAAGCGCACTTCTCAACTCTCGCGATGACTTGCTTTCCTTTGGGGCTGTATTTCTTGACAAATATATACATAGCTCAACTGGATGTGAACATATTGATATCTTGCACATTTCAGGACGATTTTTTGAAGTAGTGAATTTTTTAGTAAGACGAATTTTAACAATTTGTCAAAACTCGCCTTATTAACAAATTCGCTACTTTGTTCAAAAAATCGCACGGGAGTTCACATTTCGCTGCGCTATCGATAAAAATAAAGCCTCTAAAGAAACATATCGTCATGAAACTTGACCTTTTGGGTCAAAAATTGTGACCTTTGTTTTCAAATTCGGGAACGGCATCCAACCCCAATATTTCTGGGCTACCACCCTGAAAATTTTCAAGCTGTTATCGTGGCCATTGTGTGAGATAGAAAAGTTTATCCATCATGCAATTTAATTTGCCCCCACTATTAACTATTGTCTATTCAATATGTAAGGTGAAATTTAGATAATCTAAATTTCACCTTACAGCAATCAGCAATCTAAATTAGATTGCTGTCGGTTTTTAGTATTAACCATATACTAATAATTAATTATTGAACCTTGTTTATATATATATATAATGCATATTGGTGAGTATCATTATCCTCTCTTGAGTAGGTATACATAATATGTACAGTGTCGGACAGATGTCTACGTCCACATAGTCGCGTCAATTTCATTTTCAAATTGTCACTGAACTACTGAACCAATTTTCATCATTGATATATCAAATTCTCACAAATTTAACGTAATTTCATAAAACATATGAGTTATTTCTGAAAATTCTGGGAAAACTGAGAATCATAGTGCAGAGCGAGAGAGGATGAAATTTGAGCGGACAAAAGTCTACGTCCACTTCACTTTAATTGTCAACAACAAAAATCTCTCCAATTTATAAAATCAGGTAACTTAATAAATCTATCAATAACATATGCCGCATTAATTTTTAAATAATTTTCTTCCAGAAAAATATGATGGCGTCGACACGCAAGGAAATTCCTATCGCTATTCGAGATCTTGTCATTCAGGACTGGAAGGGTGGACAAAAAGGGGGCTGTCGCAGAGACAAATATGGACCAAGTATAAATTAGCAAGGACAACCATCCAGACAATCATTAAGAACTTTAAAGCTAATGGTTCAGTCCAAAACAAGGTCAGAAGTGGTCGAAAACCCATTTTGGCTCACCGAGAAGTACGCCACGTGCTCAACAAAGTCAACGTTACACCCTCACTTAGTGCTCCAAAGCTATCTACCGAGATCAAGGAGATGTTCGGCAAACAGGTTAGTCCTATGACCATCCAAAGAACACTGAATAAGGGAAATTTGAAATCCCACAGAGCAGTCCGGAAGCCTCTTATTGTACCGAGGAATGCAACCAAACGAGTGAAGTTTGCCAGAGACCACATTTCCAAGCCACAAACATTCTGGGACATATTTTATGGACTGACGAGTCAAAGTTCAATGTCTTTGGGTCAGATGGGCGTCGTAGAGTGTGGAGATATCCAAAAGAAGCTTTGAATCCAAAAAATCTCAACCCCACAGTTAAGCACGGCGGCGGGTCGGTAATGGTGTGGGGATGCATGGCTTCAAGTGGGGCAGGAAAAATGGAATTTATTGACGGAATTATGGACCAATACAAGTACCAGGGAATACTTGACCGTAATATCCAGGAATCTGTTCGAAAACTTGGACTTGGACGACGATTTGCCTTCCAACAAGACAACGATCCGAAACACTCTGCCAAGTCCACCATGGAATACTTCAAGAAAAAAAAATTCCGAAGCTAGAATGGCCTCCCCAATCTCCAGACTTGAATCCCATTGAGCATCTGTGCGACCACATTGAAAGAGAAATAAGAAAACAATCTTTTTCAGGAATTCCGGGCCTTAAATCCAGAATTCGTGAAGTTTGGGAAACCATTTCTGAAGATGTGACCAAGAATTTGGTAAACTCAATGACTCGACGCCTTGAAGCCGTCCTTAAAGCGAACGGAGGCCCAACCAAATATTAAAAATTAATTGTTATAACATTCCTTATAAATTACAGTTTTTTTTGTATGTTTTCTCTGACTGGACGTTGACTTTTGTCCATCCAATTGTTTTCATTTTGAATTAAAATACATCTCTGGCCTAAAATAAATTTTTTAGCGGAAAACTAATAATGTGCTATGAAATTACGTTAAATTTGTGAGAATTTGATATATCAATGATGAAAATTGGTTCAGTAGTTCAGTGACAATTTGAAAATGAAATTGACGCGACTATGTGGACGTAGACATCTGTCCGACACTGTATTACATACAGTCAATGGAAAAAGTATTGGCAACCCCACGCCAGCTAAATAAAATTGGCTGTAACGTTGGAATGCATTATACAATTGGCATGAAAATTTGTAGGCCTTTAGCAAATATAATGTAGTTTTCGATTATAGTCAAATTTGCAAAATTTACCCGCAAAAAGTATTGGCAACATGTGGCCAAATTAATTACGCGAAACAATTTTCTTAATCAGCTACCACATTTCATTACGGTAAGTTAACAAGGTGACCAAATATGACGTTAGCGACATTTTAAGTCTACAGTTGTGTTGTCTGGAGCCAAAATGGCGACACCAAACGAGCTGTATTGGCGCCGCGAGAAATAATCATGTCTCTTTCACAAAAAAACTTTCTTATCGCAAATTCAAAGAGAAAACATACTTTTACATATTTACTATTTAAAACGTAGGCAAGAAATATAAAATGACAATCTCAGTTTCTACTTTTCCATGGTGCGGAAGAAAAAAGTCAACTACGCCAACGAGCCACTGATGAATCAAGCAAATTATCACTCGAGATCGGAAGATTTCAACTCCCGAAGCCATGTTGAATTTGAGAACCAACTGTGGCGTCAACATGTCATGCAATATTGTGATCAATCAAAAATCATGCCATGGGGTTTCAGGGTCCAGAAGCCCAACTGACGCGAGGGTCCCCGAAACGAACCAACTCAATAAATTGGAATGGACTAAATACCACCCTGAATAGACTTCCAATGAATGAAAAAGGTTCTGCTGGTCTGACATAAGCATATTTTACTTATTCGGAGCCAATTGAATGGTTCAAGTCTGGCGGATGCCATAATAGGCTCACAAAAACGAATATGTTCCTATGACAGCTAAACACAGAAGACGAGCGATTATGGTTTGGGGTTAAATGACTAGGTTGTGGCGTAGGTAGCTGGTCATCCTCGATGGAATAATGACCAATGAGGTCCAAATAATCATTCTAAACGATAATTTGATATTATTTGATAAAAATCTGACCTATTAAAGAATTTTATATTCCGAAAATTCAGTGACCCCAAACATGTAGCCAATTTAACGATGCAAGGTTTTGGAGATTGAAAAGGTTAGGATTCTTTCGTTGATTGCACAGTCTCCCGATGTGATTCTGATTGTTCGGATTGAGAAAAGAGGGACTGGTGAGAAACCACTCTTCGAAAAACGAGCTTGTCAAAAGTTCGAAGGAAGTGTGCGCAGCCAGATCAAAAAGCGTTATAAAGAAACTTGTTCAATCAATTCCACGACCTATTTTTGCTCGTATTGCGTCGAGGGGAGGTGCTACGTAATACTAGAAGCAGTTTGTCATAACAAAATTGGCGTTTCTTTGATTTATGATTTTTTAAGTTAAGGGTTGCCAATACTTTTTGCGGGTAAATTTTGCAAATTTTCCAGCAAATTATTTAAAAACTGTGTTTATCTAATTTTAATTAATAAATCATGATTATAATCGAAAACTACATTATATTTGCTAAATGGGTACAAATTTTCATGCCAATTGTATGATGCATTCCATGGTTATAGCCAATTTTATTTAGCTGGCGTGGGGGTTGCCAATACTTTTTCCATTGACTGTATGTATGTAATTATTGCAAGTATTGGATTTTATATCGATATAACCGGTTTAGTAATCCGATCCGAAATCCGTCGGATTGATCCGAATCGGATCGGATTGGTCGGTCAATCCGCCTCGGATCAATCCGATACCCGGCATAATCCGAGTCGGATTGATCCGAGGAACCCAAAATCCGACCCGATCCGATCCGAACCCATTCCTAGTAGTAAGTGACATCCTCCTAGGTCGTTCAGACCATTTTTTGTATTTGAAAAAAATTCGGCTGGTCCGTGGCCTTAACGTTTTCCCGCCACGTCATAATTTCTCCGATTTTTCTTATATTTTTAATTGCTGCGAAACTGAAGTTTTTATCGAATCTCTACGATGGTCACCATCGACCTTTAGTATTGGACTACTCATGGTAAAATTTTCAAAAATAAACATTAACAGGTACAGGAATTTAACTGTATTTGTCGTCGACCGTGTAGTAAAAAATGACTGGGGAGAAATTAAATCAACACCCTTTAGCAATAAATGTACCAAAATCCTTCTATTGAACAAAACAGCAAAAACAAGATCAAAAACTGGGTGTCACGTCAAAGAAATGTTCTAAATGAGGTCCACATTTTTCCAATAATTTCAGTAGGGAATAAATATCTTAATACATAAGGACACGCTATATTATCGCCATTTACGTTATTAGGGGTGGGATATTATTTATTTGGTTTGTAAATTAATAAATTGCTCATCATCTTGTCCACGTAATTGTATTTATGTACATGTGTTCGTGTTTATCTAACCATGTCGATTGTCGATCTCTTCATGTCTGCCGGCTGTCGACCTTTATCACGATTGTGTAGTCGCACATATTTTACAACTCCGTCAATCCTATCGTACATAAACCTGCTGAATATCATTTTACCTAAAAGCATGACAAATAAATTTATGCATTTTTTCTAATCATATCGGACCCTATTTTGACAAGTTTGAGACAAACCTAGAAATTAACATAAAATTCGCACATTTTGGCTCAGATCTCGAAAACTGCGGGCGTACCCCCCCCCCAATTTTATTACGGATTTTTGATCTAAATATTACGCAAATTTTAAGCCATCAAACTCGAAAATCGTTGGAGGCCGACAAAAACACTATTTCATTGTATATATCTATCTTAATAACATATTGGAATGGAACGGTGCTTCATACATTTTTGGTATGTAGTTAATCCGCAATTTGTCATTTTTATGTACTTAGCATTAGTCTCAGTTTCTACGGCCAACCACTTAAATCCAATTTCAATTTTATGCATATTTATGACACCAGCGGCTTGCATGTGGGAAATTGAGGTTGGAATATTTGCAGTAATTAACCGCTTCGTTTTATTCGTATTTACATAACATTTTGAAAAACATAATTTCATCCCATCAGACGGTTATTAATTTATAATCAACGTTTGAGGAATATTTGTCGAGTTTTTAAATTTTACTTGAATGCAAAGTAAGCATGTACAAATGGCCGGCCAAATATGTAACAAAATCATACAAGAGCAATAACAAGTTTCCTGGATTATCAATATTCCAGAGTATGGTGGGCCACCAATTCTCAAAAATTCACAAACTGCTTCTGGCAGAAGTAACATTCTCGTCGATTCGCAGGATTGTGACGCCTTTCGTGTTGAGCTAAATTGCCTTTCGAGTGACTCTTGTACTCGCATTTGTTGCAGGAATGAATCTCCGTATTTCCACTATGTCTCGCCTCCACGTGACGTCTCAAATGGGCTGATGTCAAGAATCTGTTGTTACAAAATGTGCACAGATGATTCCTCTGATTTTCATGCACAATTTGGACATGTATTTGCAAGTTCGCTCTACTTAAGGAGATCTGAGGACAAACTTCACACTTGAAAATCCTTCGCGTCAATTTTTCCAAATGTGTTGCCTAAAATAAATAAACATTTCCATATGAATCGGTTTATTGTTTTTTTTAATTTTTTCCACCAAAACATTTACGAAGCACATCGTCGTACTAATTCATAAAAGACCTAAGTGCAGTCGATGCTTAATCCAGAAAAAACCTAAGTGCACAGAACGAAAGCAAAAAAGACCTATGTGGAAGTATGTATTTAAATACTTATGGCTATATCTTGCCAAAACGATTTTTCATATATATCGCGCGATTTAGCCATAAGTAAATTCATACTTGCACATATGTATGTAGGTCTTTTTTTACTTTTTTTCTGTACACTTAGGTCTTTTCTGAATTAAGAATTGACTGCACTTAGGTCTTTTATGAATTAAGCATCGACTGCACTTAGGTCTTTTATGAATTAGTACGACGACATTCATTTATACCTGGTGCCTTTTTAAACTTCTCTCATGTGAGAAGCTCCTTCCACAAGTTGAACAAGTGTACGCTTTCTCCGTCGTGTGGGTGGAAATGTGCGTGCCAAGTCTTTATCTATTCTTGAATTCTTTACCGCAAAGTGTGCACGGAAATCTGGTCGGATTCTCGACATGTTCAGTTTTTACGTGTTGCGATACAGTTTCGCGGTTCAAGTAGGTTTTCTCACATCCAGGAAATTCGCAAGGGTCGTTTCCTCGTATTGTGCATGACTTCAATGTGTTTTAGGAAAGTTTGACGTGTGAAAAATACACGGTGACATATTTCGCAATTGGGTCGGTTCCGGTTGGTGTGAAGCAGTTTTATGTGCTTTGATAGGCCTTCTGGAGTCACTTTCAATGTCATAAATAAGTTTAGTCGATTACCTTACATTTCACCTTCGCATCGGCGTCATGCGTGACCATGTGACGTTTCAAGCATGTTTTCGAGCTGAATATTTTTAGGCAAGTGGAACAAGTTAATCTATTTCCTTCCCGTGGATCCATTTGAAATATTTTGGGGTTACGGGGGAAAAATTTTTACTCCAGAACTACACTTTTGCGTAATGATATGGTTATAAATTTTCCAGTTTTATCCACTGAATCGTAGAATGCACTATTGCATGCATATGACAATTCTCTCCACATTTCAATGAGCTAATATCGTATTATTGACGAAGTTTGCATCCTTTAAAGTCTAAAACGAAGCTTGTTTAACCTTTTTTCGTTTAAATTTCAGACCAAGTGTATTTTTAGACCGTGAAGGGTAAAGAAGGTTGATGGAAGTCCTCAGGCGAGTGAAGATGCTGGTGAAGGTGGAATTTTAGTGGCTTGTTGCACGTAAGGGTACCTTGCGGCAAAATTCTTGCCACCATTTAAGGCTCTACTTCATTTTCATCGAGTGTTTAGTCTCACTCAACCCGTGCTCAATGTATTTAAATGTAATTTCTAAAATGGTATCAACTTCATGAGTATTGAGATAAATGGGACTTTTGATATTTTAATGTAAAGCTAATTTTTGGCACTACAAAACCTTGGTGTTTTGAAAAATTAGAAAATTCATTTTTGAAAAAAATTAGTGTGCAAAAATAGCAAATGAATTTTCTAATTTTTCAAAATACCAAGGTTTTGTAGTGCCAAAAATTAGCTTTACATTAAAATATCAAAAGTTCCATTTATCTCAATACTCATGAAGTTGATGCCATTTTAGAAATTACATTTAAATACATTGAGCACGGGTTGAGTGAGATTGCGCGTGAACGCGTCATCCACAACAGTCTTAAGACATCCACTTCCTTGAGATTAAGAAACATGCTTACATAGGCAATCAAAAATTTCGTTAAAGCCGGGGGGCGAGTGTAGTATGTATGAACTGTGCAGGCGATATTTGTACAAAATTTTAGCCAACTAAACCAACCCTCGTTACAGTAGACGCATTCATTTCCCCAGCCTACCATTCCTCCTCGATGGGAAATAGCAACAAGACCCATCAAGTATTATGAGATAAAGTAATTCAATGTTGTTTCCAAAGATTTTCCTTTTCGTACTGAATTTTCCGCCATAAAAACTATAAACATAGAGAATTTCAATTTTTTAACTGATAAGTTTTCGTAAATTCGAATAGTTTTTGCGGCCTCCGCGGTGATCCACATTTTTGCATGGTAGAAATGATATGGCTAAAAAGGTTCTCAAAAATAATGTTACAGATATGTCATTATGAAAAGTATGTCACAAGTGCAAACAAAATTCTCAATGAAGTATATGTACAATACCCAATCCAGAGTAACTTTATCTTGATAAAGAGTTTGGGTTACTCTGGATTTTGTGTAGTTTACTTAATTTAGAATTTAGAGTCAATTTTCTACTCAAAATGACAACTGACATTCCAATATTTTTGGTTAGGGTAAGCACGTTTTATATACCTATGTAAACGCAAATCTAAGAATACGTACATTTCCAGACAAGTGGGTGCATGTTAAAAATATTAATAGCTATAAAAATTAAACGAACTAATTAACTACCCCGCTTTATTCAAGAAATTCGAGAAAAATTACAGCAATCATCATATGCATGCAAGAATATCATTTTTGGGAAGCTTCTAACAGATTGCAGAGATTATTTGTGAGCAATGTTTTGGAAATATTTGCCAAATCTATAAATTTTAAAGGATATCGCAAGAAAATCATTGCCGACCCAACAATAAAATCATACAAGACCAGCAACAAATTTCCTCATTTATAACAGTTCAAGAGTGTGACGGCGACAGGGTTTCAACAATCCTGAAAAGTAGAAAAACTGCTTCTGTCAAAAATAACATTCTCGTCGATTCACAGGGTTGTGACGCCTCGCGTGTTGGGCTAAATTTAATTTCGAGTGTGTCCTGTACTCACATTCATTGCAGGAATGGATCTTCTCCTTATTCTCGGGATGTCTCGCCTCCACGTGACGCCTCATATTGCCCAATGTCGAGAATCTTTTGTCGCAAAATAAACACGGATGAGTCCTCTGATAAAAAAAATTCCTTAGCAACGTAAAAAAATTTCCTTAGCAACGTAAAGCTAACTCCTTATCAACATAACAAAAGTCCTTAGCAACATAAAAAAAATTCCTTGGCAACATAAAAAAATGCTTAGTAGCGTAAAAAAAATTTCCTTAGCAACGTAAAAAAATACTTAGCAACATAGAAAAATACTTTTTACACGACATGTTCTTGTAAATTTTGAAATATTGCCCGTCTTAAAGACGGGCTTATAGGCTAGTAGACATATAAACACATATTTATGAATTGTAACAATACATAAGTATGAATTAAATATACCCAACCAAATATTTATTATGAATGCATATTTATTTGCACCTCGTGATATTTCATGACCGTGAGTTGGCCGAAACGGAAACCCCGCCCACAAGTGGAGCAAATGTGCGTCTTTTCCGTCGTGTGGGTGGAAATGTGTGCCTCAAGGATTCTTCGGATCTTGAATTCTTTACCGCAAAGAGTGCATGGAAATCGCGTCGGATTCTCGGAATGATCAGCTTTAATGTGGTAAGACACACTATGCCTGTTCAAGTAGGTTTTCCCACATCCCGGAAATCCACATGGCAAACGGGGTCGTTTGGTCGTGCTATGAACGATATTAACGTGTCTCCTTAACTTTGCATCGGTACTAAATAAACGGTGGCAAATGTCACAACTTGGTCGGTCCCGGTCAGTGTGAAGCATTCTTATATGTGCCGATAGGAGTTTTGGATTTTTAGAAATTTTCCCGCAGATCTAGAAAACAAATCAAAAAATGATGTATATATTTGGTTGCATTCTAAAATTAGCTTCAATGTTACGGTCCAAATAGAATGATGTAAAATTTACTCAGGGAAAAGTATAATAGAGGATGGCACAAGAGTTTGGTAAACCCTGTCATTCTCGATTTTACTCAACTTTGAGCAAATTTTACGTATTTTTAGTTCAAGTGCATATATTTAGATTTAGAGATTTTGTGTATAAATTACCTCACATTTGACCTTTGCGTCGGGGTCATGCGTTAGCATATGAAGCTTTAAGTTGCATTTAGTAGTGCAGGTTTTTGAGCACGTGGAACATCCCCACCCATTTTCTTGCCCACCCATAATTTAACAAATTAACCCGAACTTCACTTTGATAATGAGTATGGTTCTTAATGATTTGGTTAAATTCGTCTTCCCCAGAAGAGATGCCTGATTTCCTCCGTTTTTAAACGAATCAATGGCGTAATGGTGACGAGGTTTCCAAACTGTGCAACAACTTGAAAGTCTAAAGCTAAACTTCAGCTTAAGGGTTTTGTCTTACAAGGGAACATACCGAGGTGTCCAGCGACTTAAGGGTCGACACCTATACCAAAATGACCACAGTATATGACTTATTAAACAAACTGAAGGAATTTCCGTGTAAAATTCACTTTTCGTCACGTTGTGACGATATTTCTGACGAGCACATGACCATCAGGTTGCCAGCCAGGGATAGGTCGACCACTCAATGGTCAGGTCGACCAAATGTTGTCTTTAGAGATTTCAAATAACTTACAAACCTCTAATTTTTTCAAAATTTCATAATTGTTTCAAAATTTCAAAACTTTTTCAAAATTTCAAAACTTTTTCAAAATTTCAAAATTTTTTCAAAATTTCAAAACTTTTTCAAAATTTCAAATTGTTTTCGAAATTTCAAAATTTCTTCAAAATTTCTTCAAAATTTCAAAATGGTTTCAAAATTGGAAAGAATTTGAAATCTCTGAAGACGACGTGAAGACGACGACGCTTCTCTGTGGCCGACCTAATCGTTCAGCGGCCGACCTCTCCCTCTCTGGCAACCTGATGGTCATGCGCTCGTCACAAATATCGTCGCAACGTGACGAAAAGTGAATTTTACACGGAAATTCCTTCAGTTTGTTTAATAAGTCATGTATGGTGGGCATTTTGGTATAGGTGTCGACCCTTAACTCGTTGGACACCTCGGTATGTTCCCTTGTTAGAAATCTCAAACAGTGTATTTTCAGGAAGAAAGGGTAGAGAATGTGCCTGAGGTGAGTGGAGGCATATGGTCTTCACGTAGGCCATTGACTCGTAGCTGCCATATGGGAACGTCCGTAAATTACGTCGTAAAAAACCCGCCGCACCCACCTTTCCATTTCCAACGGATGTAAGTTTTTCCTATTTTTTGACAACTTTTCCGCCAAAAATGAAAAGTGTCTCAATGATTCCAATGGATGCCTTACCTTAAGGCGAATGTCACATGTCCACCTCATTGCAGCGACTTAGGAGGGGAGCTTCACCACCTGCCCTTCACAGATCTCGATGCCCTTTGGATATGTGGTAGGGTCCTATGAGTGTACTAAAACCCTGAAGTGGTTTGACTCCATGGCCACATTTACGTCCGCCACACCTGTTTTAAAATTTTCCAAAATTGTGCCAATTTTTAGCACGCCAAAATTGTGCCAAAATTGTGCCAAAGTTGTGCTAATTTTGGCATGCCAATTTTTAGCATGCCAAAGTTGTGCCAAAGTTGTGCTAATTTTGGCATGCCAATTTTTAGCATTCTTCCAATTTTCTATCAAGAGAAAGACTTTCCCGACTAAATTCAACCCCTTGGAGATTCACAAATTCACAAATCTCAATTTTTTCATAATTTGTTTGGACAATTTTTAATCTAATTTTGCACTTTATTATTCCTACCTTCCAAGTCCGGGAGCTGGTCGGGAACGTCGATATCCGGAATGGTCAAGGTTGACGGAGAATAATAAAAATCGTCCAGTTTGCCTTAAATGATGATGCTTATCATTGATTCTACCCGCTTTTCCAGGTAGGCGATAGTGCCGATACGAGTTTTCCGTCGTGTTGAAGAGGAGGAACGAGTCGACATGGCGCAGCGACGAGGGCGCGTGGTCCAACCCGGTTTCCGCCAAGGCCACCCCGAGCGGCGACACGGCGACGTCGCGGACATGAAAACAAGCCAGCAGGTCGTCCGGGTGTTGAATGGGGGCGTCGAACCGGGTCGGAAGGCTGGTCCGGGGGCCAGAAAATGCGGGGGGCGTGGACGATGTGTCACTCCTCGTCGGAATAATCGTCATCGGCTTGAGGTAGGACTTCATGTCGTCGTCTTCCTCGGAGGGAAACTTGGCCGTGGAAATTATCCGGATCGCTTTCGCCGAACCGCGTACCTGGGAAAACAAAATAGAATATTTAATTAATTGATTATTCAAATTAATTGTAAATTAAATCTTGTAATTAAATAATTAGCAGTTTCTCAAATCTTAATGAACTTCAAATTGCTCATATTTAACAACATATAATTAATTATTCAAATTAATTGGAAATTACAATGTGTAACCAAACAAAACTTAATTATTTGAAGTAACTCATGTTTAAATTTCTCAAGCTCCACTCTCTTTAATGTAAATTTATAAAATAGTTGTTAAAATAATTGACACCGTTCCTATGACAACGAGCCATGGAAACGGTCAACTGGAAATTAATCGTGGTCATTGCCGGTGATGACAATCATTCATCACCATCATTATTTTAATCATTATCAATATTTTTTGTAATAATTCATGAAATTATTTAAATCACCATGGCAACGGAACATACTTTTTTCCATCTCTCATCCCTACAAAGTATGAAAATATGTAGATACGTAACCGAACATTCCAATAGCCGCCTTATTAACTAACGTCGCCTAGCAACGAATTTTTTCCGGTCTCCCAACGTTTGCTCACATCACAGATTTTGACCAAACTGGTGTCAATCGATCGCAAATTTGATTAGTGCAAAAGTTTCAAATGGCACGATCTCCCAATGCACAAGTTTGGCAGAGATATTTGCATAAAAAGAGGATTAAATTATGCATGTATGTAGTTAAATACGTTTCTATACATAGCATGCCCAAGGTAACTGGTAGTAGCTCTTTACGCCGAAACTGTTGGAGATAATGAAAATCTGATAAGTGTGTAGGATTCCTCGTGCGATTTTGACTAAATACTGTTAAGCAGTTTTTAACTGCTTGCAAAGCATATCGCCATCGAAAATCTAGAAAGGACGGAGGCAACAATAATTTTTCACCAAAAAAATGGGAAGAGAATTGGCGAGTTTGAAAACTATGAGAGGAATCGAACGTGTACGTGAATTGAGTCCAACGGACTATAAAAACGTTCACGGGGACCGGATTGACTAAAGACGGTCGAGGAAATTTTTTTGAAAACCTCCAAGGACCACACCCATCGTGAAGGCGCTGAAGGATAGAATCCGAAGAAATTCTCGAAATTTCAATGGAAAATATCCTCACAGCTGACATTGTCGATGCACATTATCCAACGAGTGCTCAAACTGAACCTTAGGCTTAGGGCTTTGAAACGTGGTACTTGCTACATCCTGATCAAACCCTTAAATAAAGCCACACTAAATAAATGAAGGGCTCTCTTCAAGCGGTACGCTCCAAAAAACTTAAGAGGATTCTTTTTACAGATGAGGAGATTTTCACATCGGAAAAACCTTTTAACAAACGAGTTTACCTAATCTATGCCAAATCGATCAAAGTCATCCCCCAATATAGACAGAAGGTCAAAAAGTCACATTTTCCAAGTTTTGTCATGGTTTTGGCAGCTTGTAGCTAATTGGGGTAATTCCTCTTATTTTGCTGAAAATGGGGGGAAGGTTGGGGGATCAAATTTCTAGAAATATGTTTTCAAGTTAGTGGTGCATCCCCTAAGCGACACCCAACTCAATGGAATCTATTGGACCTCCCAGCATGACTCAGCACCAGCAAATAGTGCAAAAAATGATCCAAGCGTGGCTAAAAAACTAAATTCCGGACTTCATCTCCACATCGGAATGACAATCCTCCTGGCTGGATTTAGATCTCCGGATTATGAAAAATGGTAAAAGTTAGGGCCAAAGGTGTGTTCTAAGCCTCACAGACGTGTGGAAGCTTTAAAAAAATCTTTGACCACAGAACGATACAATTTGTCCACGGATTTAGTGCGTGCTCCAATCGAGGACTGGAAGCAGCGTCTTCAGCGCTGCATTAATGTTGGGGGAGGAAATTTCGGAAACCAAAAATTGTTTTCTACTTAGAAATTAACTGGCTTTCCATTGAAATTTACTAGAAATTTGTAACAAAAACTGTTGACGCTATGGCGTTTCATTTCACTCCCAGTTAGCCTGGGCATGCTATGTATATAAATTTAGCCCATTTGATGGTAAATTTTTGTGGCCGAGCGCATGGGACGAGTTTGGGATTATTTTTTTTAGGAAAAATTTCGTTGCTAGACGACGTTAATAAGGCCATTTTAAGGTTTGGTTAGGCATCTATTTTCATACTTTGATAGGAATGAGGGATGGAAACAAGTATTGCTATTCGTATTCATGTTCCGTTGCCATGGTGAATTAAATAATTGCATTAATTCTTACAAAATAATTGGTAGTGATTAAAATAATGATGAGAATGATTGTCACCACCGGCAGGGAAGTGACCGTTGCCGTAGAAACGTAAATTCATCCTCTTTTATGCAAATATCTCTGCCAAACCTTCGCATGGGGAGATAGTGTCATTTCCAGATTTCATACTAGTTAAATTTATGATAGATTGAGACTAGTTTGGTCCAAATCTGTGAGCCTGCGTTGGGAGACCTCCATTGTTGGGTTAGGTTTACACCGAATTTTAGTAAGGTCAAGTGTCGAAAAAAGGTCATAACCTTTAAAAAGAAAATTTAGATATGGTTTTATGCTCACAAAACCCGTAAATTTTAAATTTCAAGTCGACAATCGCACAATTTTGCTTTGTTTACAACACAACTTTAGAGAAATAAATGGATCCAGGGTGGATTATGATTCTTCTCCTTGGTTACCGACCGCCGACGAGAATGTAGCAAATTTAATCAAATTTTTTTAAATGAATGGTTAATTTTTAAACTGAATGAATTCCGAAGGAAGAAATAAAGAAGATGTATTCATGAATTTACTACTTGACTTTAATTTATTTGTATTCCAATTTTTATCAAATATTTATTAAAATTGTATAAATAATTATGTATGTAACTTCAGCCTTATTTTCGTACTATGGACTGGTCACTGATTGAAAGTGTCAAGGTTCCCCCTACTTTCTCAAGCACTAAACTGATTTTGGATATGTAAAAAGCATAAAAATTTGCAAATTTGATAAGCTTTCTAAAACTGAAAACAGAATTTGATTATCTCGTTTCGTTAAAAAATGACAGCACAAAATTTAGAGGGAAAGCAAAAATTAGTTCGCCACTCGGTGAAAAAAGTGGTTTTCTGGAATCGGAAAAAGGCTCCTGACAATCCCATTTTTCAAGGGATGCACCGGACAAAATTCATCATACACTATACAGATATAAGGATCGTGACAATGCAAAATATAAAATTTGGCCTTGTCGACCTGTCCGCCAGCAGACCAAAACACTGACGAGAAGCTTGAAAAAACTGTTGCAGAAAACCTCAATAGATCGGTAAGGGTTGCACCCAGACAACTAAAAATTTGAAAAACCTATCTTCGCAAGATGAAAGCCAATAAGTTGGGCTTCAAAACTTGCAGCATTGTAACCGCGTTAAAATACAATGAAGATAACAAATCCGGGGCTAAAACAATTTCTGGAAAACTTGATGAGAAAATGTTAAAATCTACTTCCAGAAGTTTCTCGTCGTGCATCATCAAAACTACTGCCCCGTTGACCTCGTGTAAAGTTCTGCTCATGTGGAAGTAAAAATGACGTTCGTTCGAAATTTAAATTCAAAACCAAGCAAAATTATAGTCCTATCTCGATCTATTTGATGAATTAACTTGCACCATTTGCGTCAACGATTGTTTGATACCACTGGTGCTCCTTAGTCCTTTAATATTGGAGCAGGGACATTTTAATTAGCATCAATTGATGCAAAAAGGCCGTTAACATACAGACGGACGGACGGACGGACAAGAGTAATTCAATAGCTCTCGTGCTACGCAGGGTGAGCTAATAAAGAAGATGTATTCATGAATTTACTACTTGACTTTAATTTGTTTTTATTCAAATTTTTATCAAATATTTATTAAAATTGTATAAATAATTGCACAATTATGTAACTTCAGCCTTATTTTCATACTACTCGACGCACGCACGCATACTTTTTTTCTGTGTGGGGGGAAGAAAGTGGAGAAATTTAGAAGAAAACTAGACCCGAATTGAGACATGTTCACGTAAATACATATGTACAATGCTTGGTTGGCATCATGATTAATTAATTAATTAGCTAATTAAACCTGTAATTAAGTTGGAATTATTATCACTTGGTCCACACACCGGGTTGGTTGGTGGTAATTTTTGGATTTTCTTCACCTGCGGTCGGGGAGGCGGAGGAGGTCTTTGTAGGCGAGGAGGGCGTCGCGGAGGGCGATGGAGATGGACGTGTCGACGCCGGGCAGCCCCACGATGGCCACGAGGTCGGGGTAAATCCCGATTATGTGCTCCCATGTTCCTCCTGTAACTACATAAAGTAGCGTTAGTTAAGAAACCCACAAATTTTGGGGGGAAGAGGTTGGAAAACTGGGTTTCCCAGTTTTTGAAATTTACCAAATGTGATGTGATCCAGTAAAATTTAAAGTATCTTCTAGATTATAAGAACTTTTATATAAAAACAAAAACTGAAACCCGGTTTTACAAGATTGGAAAGACGGAATTTTGATGCGTGAGGGAAAAATCACGCCTCGACCTTTACCTCGACTAGGATCCGCCGTCTTCAAATTCTCAATCAGCGAAGTGATCGCACGAAGGACAAAGTTCATCTCGGCCAGGCGGTGGCTGCACAAAATAATTCCTTAATTAGCATAATAATTAATTAATTAGCGTAAAATGAGAACAAGATCATTGGTCGAAATAAATTTTGAGCCGCAAGGTTTAGATTTCTAAGGGCTGGTTAGGTTACACCCAGAAAAAGAGGAGAATCTGCATATGCACAGTAATTACGGCAATCCTGCGAAAATAGATAGACGTGCTTTGTAAAGAAATTGGGTTTTTATCGCAGTCAAAATACTAAAAACTCGTGAAAATACTGTGTTTTGAGAGGGATACAAGATTACTTTATTCCCAAAACTTGTTGCATCTTCCATGCAGATTCTCCTCTTTTTGTGGGCGTAATATGTAAACCTGGAATACTGAATTCAATGAATGATTTTGACCAACGGAGTGCAAAAACAATAGAGTTTTATATACCGTTGGATTGGAATGTGCGAATTATGATTGACGTATTCTTTGTAGTTTAGCAAAATATTTTGGAATCGTTGGAGGAGCGCGAGGACGGCGATTTTCTTGCCGTCTTCGCCACTCTGCATTTCCACGATGGCCGACACGTTCGTCGGCCCCTTCAGGACGAACTCGAGCAAGGAGGAGAAACAGAAACGGACAAATTCCTCACGCTCGGAAACGTTGATTCCGTCTGCAAAAAAGAAAAGAAGTTAAAAAAAAATGCTTGCACAATGTACGTCACACATTTTCAGAGCAGAGATTCAAGAGCAAATTAGTCTCAGGAAAATTAATTAGGATGAAATTTGCAAAAGACACGCAACAAGGTTGGAAAGTGTACAGTTTTTCGACTTTTTTGGCTCGTTTTCTCCTCTTCGGATGCAAATATCTCGGGTAAAAGTGCGCATTGAAAGATCGTGGCTTTTTCATACTAATCAAATTTGTAATGGATTAAGACAACTTTGCAAAATCTGAGAGCATACATGTTCAAAAATTGAGTTTTCATTCAAAAGTCCGTCATTTCTGATTGATATTTTCAATGATATTCTTTAAAATTCATTTCATTTCACTTCATCTTACTTCATTTATGAATTTGTAGATGAAAAATGAAATGAGTGAGAAACCCACAGTCATTCATCTGAAATGACGGAATCTTTCACTCAAATGACAAGAAATTCATTTTCATTCACTATCATAATGAGTCAAATGAATGAAAGTGAACAGGTATGTCTGAGAGATTATTTTGCACCCACCATACTCGTTGATGCAGGAGCCGCGATGGAAGATTTTGACGACTTGGATGAGGAACTGGGCGGAGAGGACGGGTTCGTTCCGGAAGACGAGGTCCTTGAGGAGGCCGACCATGCGGACGTCCATCTTCTCGTCCTTCCACCCCTTCTTCGTCATCCAGTCCCCTGAGCCGGACGAGAAAAAGAGGAACTCGGACGCGCAGTGGGCCAGCTCCATCCAAAAGGCGGCGCTCGAAGGTCGCTGGTCCACCATGAGCGGGACGGAGAGGAAAAACTGCGCCGCGCACTCTCTCCACGCGCCCTCCGAGTTGAGGAAACGGGAGGCCAGGATGGGACGGAAATTCTGAAAAAGAGATGAATTTTTTAGGAACCAGAGGGTGGATATGTATGAATTTACGAAAAAGTGTCAAAATATTTACGAAATATGTAAGAAAATCAGGAGAAGAATTTGAAATTTTGAAGGGGGATACAAAAAACAAAGGATAAATTTGTTACAATCAATTATCAATTATTACCAGAGGGCGGTTATGTACATAAATAAAATAGATAATGATAATATAAATAAATAATAATATTGAGTAAATTTACTAAAAATGTGGACAAGATTTACGCATTTTTTTTAAATAAGAGAGGAAGAATTTATGTCTGAAAAAATGTGGAAATATGTGAAATAAAAGATTGAAATTTGTGCTAAGGTTAACACACCGACAAAGAAAATGCGTTTTGACATTAAATGAAATAGTTGAAAATAAATAGATAACCGGGCTCTGGTAATTTTGCGGGTTTCTTACGGTCATGGCCTGTTGGAAGAAGTCGTCCTCCACGACGCTCTTCTCGGTGCAGATGTTGGACAAAATGGAGACGGAGAGTTTTAAACATTTGACCCCGAATTCCATACAGTTCGGGATGACGCCTTCCTGTAAATGAAAGAAATCATTTAAATTAGTCGTCTTATCTGGACAGATAAGTGAAGTGAAGTCGTCGCAATCCACTCACGAGTGGGATTCCCTTGGCGCAGGTGGTATTGCGGACAGCATAGGCGCCAAAGTCGATCAGTTGGAGGATCACGCAGGGCAGGAGGACTTTCAGTTTGGGCGTTTGCAGGGACTCCTGAAGGAAAAAAAACAAGATATGAAATCAATTCGCCAAGATTATGGTTTAACTATGGCGCAAGTTTATGCGGACCTTAATGATGATGTCGTAGGCTTGATAGATTTGATCCTGCAGCGGCGTCATGCCACTGTCGGAGGAGGAAAAGAGTATCGTGGACGCACCCTCGGCCGACAAAGGGATGACCAAACTCTTGCCAATTATTGCATTCAGCTTCGTCAAGTCCTTTATCGTCAGTCTGAAAGGAAAATAGAAATTTAGGACGTCACAATTTCCAAAAAAAGATATAAATTGTAATTTTTTTGAGGTGTCCTTTTGACCGACCTGTTTTTGAGGGGAGGGAAGAGATACTGGAAAATGGTGACGTAGGCAGTGAGGAAATGTTGATGGGCGCCCCGCTCGATGACCACTTTCTCCCCAATGTCCAAGTACACGATCCAACTCCGCTTGCTGATCTCCTCCGGCTCTGAAAGGTTACAAACTTTACTAACAATGGAGGCGCAAACCATGTTCAGCCCAGATTATTTTTTGACCATGTTAGGTTGGAAGAGCAAGTCTCTAGAAACAACATTTGGTTCACCACAAAGTCCAGAGCGAGCTCACTCTCGACCACTTTTTGCGAACTTGTGGCGCCCATAACTTGCTGAATTTTGCACATCTGCGCAAGTGCCGAACCAAATGTTGTTTCTAAAGACTTGCTCTTCAAACCTAACATGGTCAAAAAATAATCTGGGCTGAACATGGTTTGCGCCTCCATTGTAAGAACAAGCCCCAAATATAAATAAGTAGTTGCCGTTTTTATTAAAATTTCGCAAAACCAGCAATATTCTGGAAGGAAATATATTAATAAAATCGAGTGTTTTTTTTGTACTGACCGACATAATCTGTGACATCGCAGCCACCGGGAATGTAGAGGGATTCCTGGAGCGACTTGAGCGCGGCGAGGGACACCTCGTCGTTACTGCTCATCGCCCAGTTCTGCATGAATTGGAGGAAGAAGAACCAGGCTTTTTGAAAGTCGGCAATCTCCAAGAGGTTCGACCGCTTCGTGCTGAAGATTTTCGAGATCCCGGACAACACGAGGACCTAAGAAGGAAAAAAGAATTATTTATTCAGCCCCGAATAATCAGGTGGCATTAATTAATTAATTGCATGTTATTCTCACCTGCGTCTCTGACCACTGTTTTTGCTCCGTATTTCTCGAGTGGTGGATGAGAAGGGTGTTCTGCCCGTCGACTTTTTCACTGCTCGCACTCTTGGACGATTTTTCGACCTGCTCCAAAAGTGGAAATAGCACCTGCACCAAAAAAAATGAGAGAGTTTAATTATCAGAGAATATTCATTTGTGGCAAATATTTAGTCCAAATATGGACACATTTTTTGAAATAATTGTGATTATGATAAATACGTAAAAATATTTTGAGGACACTTGGGAATTTTGTCAGAAATTGAGGTAGGAATCTTCAAAAATTGGGAAACCCTCTGACCTGCCACATGACGGAGTCCCATGAATATTTGCTTAAAATGTTGGAGTGCGCCGCAATCGTGGAGAATAGCGTTTGGCCGGACGACTTCCGAACCGCGGGACGCTCATCCACACAAAGCTCGCCTGATTTGAATAATTTAAAGAATAATAATTTGTTACTAAACTTTGTGTGTGAAAAGAGAAATGCAGGAAATTTTATGGCGCACCTAATCGTTGATAAATTCCTAACCAGAGTCGGTCAAACTGGGGGATTTCGGAGACTCCGGGGAAATCGGGGAACACGGCGACCTCGGGGGTTAAATTGTCCAACATTTTGATCCGGTTTTGGTACAGGAAGTCGGCAATGTTCCACTGCAAGAGGATGATTATTTAATTATAGTGAAAAAGAGAGAGCATGAATGAGGATTAAGTTGAGCTGACCATGAGTCCGATGGCGCTGAGGGCGACGTTAAGCTCTTGCTTTTGCCGGGCGAACTTGGCGACGGTGTCGATGGAGGGGGGGATGCAGCCGTACGGCAGCACCGGCAGGTAGTCCGTCACCACGAGTTGCAAACATTGGAAGGCGGACCGGATCAGACCCTCGCTGCAAAAAGAGGACAAAATAAGGACAATTCCATCCCAATCAGCCACTGACGAGTTGCACGGGCTTATTAGGATTTCTAAATATCCGTAAAATGGATGTCTTTAAGACGTGTCCAATTGGACGACGTCTTATGGATCTCAATTTCGCGGACATTTAGACGTACAACAGGCGTCATTACGACGTGTAACTCGTATCTTTCTTTTAATAGACGCCGGGTTTGTGGGGTAAGTTGTGTAAAAAAATCGAGCCAAAAATTAGGACTCACGTGGAACTTATCTTTCCGTTGAGGGGTCCCTTTGCAGAAAAATATTGGGACAAAATTCCATTTTAGAGTAAATTTTCTCTCCCTTTTTCCTCCAAAACGCAGGCCTACGTGGGAACTTTGTCGCCATTATTTTTCTTGAATAAGGGGTCATTCAAGGGAAAGATCAGTGCCATGAGATTTCTAATTTTTGGCTCGATTTTTTGCTATAACTCGTTAAAAGATCCGGAGACGTGGCTTGAAAAAGGTTCCATTTTTACCTGTGATTGTCGTAAATGTCTCCGAGGATGCTGATGGCGAGGGGCCAGCTGCTCCGGAGCTTGTCGCCCTTGCAGTGGAGGATCTGGGAGAGGGCCATGAGCTGCTTGTTGCGAACGTCGTTGTGGGGGACGGAGGAGAGTTCGCAGAGGGGGCTGAGGAGCAGGCCGGCCACTTTGTCCTCCTCGCTCTCCTCGTGCAGCAGGGCGGAGCGGACGAGGAAGGTGATGGCTTCCGAGCCCCACTCCCGCATTCGGATGTGCGGGTGACGACACACTTCCAGGAGGTGGTTCGTCAAAGGCCGCCAGTAGATTTCTACCCGGTCCAGGTTCACAAGACCGATTTCCAACAGTTTCGCCACCGCGAAGAGGGAGGGTTCCTGGAATGAGGGGAGTTAAGTTAGGATTATTGCATGATTTTTTATGGAAATGTTGGGATTTTAAGGAGTGAAATTGGTCCGAAAAACAAATTAAAAAGGTTTTCTAGGATTTTCACTTTACTTTTATTTTATCTTAACTCGGGAAAGTTGAGCTAAATAAAATTATTTAATAAATGATATGTAATTGCTGATTAATTTGAATAAATTCGTACGATTTGTTAAATAAAAGAATGAGTCAAAATAAATTATAAAATGGATAAAATCACAAATAAATAAAATTGAGACTCAAAACCCGCGATTAATGCAACGTTAAAAATCTGAACGATATTTTTCCTCTTAAGAATTTTGATAAATTTCTGACCCGATTAGAATAAGCGATTTCCATGGCTTCCTGGCTCAGATTGGTGAGGGCGTTGATGACGTGGTGGAGGGAGACGTCATCGAGGACGACGGAGGTCTCGATGAGACGCATGACGCCGCCGGAAAGACAGCTGACAAAGTCGACGACGACGCCCATGACGCCGACCCCCCCGGCGGAACCGGACCGAGAGCCGGGTCCTCCCAAGAGGGCTGACGACCCGTTCAATTTCGACGTCTGCGCAGACTTCATGACGCCCTTCGTGGAGGACGCGATGCTGAGCTCGGAAACGCCCGCCGTGATCCCGGACGTCATCTGCGGACCGGTCGAACCCCATCCGGTCGACGAGGAGGTCGAGTAGCTAAATGTATAAAGAAAAAAAAGATTATTAATTCAGATATTGTATTTCATTTATGCACGTGGATTAGATTTCTCAAAATTGAAATGATTTTGTAAAAAAAAGCAGTGAGGAATTTTTGAAGAAGAAAGTTTAATTTGTAGAAAAAATAAAATTATGTGCAATTTTTCGATTTTTTAAGAAATATAAAATAAGAAAGAGGATTCAGTTTTTAGGTATTTTCTTTTAAAAAAGTTCGTCATTTAATAACGAATCTCATTTTAGAATCTCATTTTTAGGAATGAAATTGGGCATTTAAAAAAATCAAAAAATCTGATTTGAAAATCTTCATTTTTTGACACAAAATCCAGATTTGCAATGGAATCCACTCATTTCTCACCCCGATTCTCCCGAGGAGTTTGTAATACTGTTGACACTGCTGGCGAGCGAGCTGGTTTGCTTGGAGTCGATGCCGAGGCGCGCGACCTGGTTGGAGATAAAGTCGGCGGAGGACTTGGCGACGATGCCGCAGACCCAGCAGAGGTGTTGCAGCGTTGTCAACACGGTCAGCCACGAGGTCAGCAGGATGGGGCCAGACTCCAGGCACAACCGCAACACGGAATGCGTCACCAGCAAATTCTTCTTCGTCAGCATGACCGGTGTGGACTGCAGGGCTGGGAAAACACACGTGGATAAGTACATATCAGAGCAATGTTTTCATGGAAATTTATATTTAATATTTATTTACGAAGAATTATTGGAAACTTTTTCTGGGAAATTGTTAGTTAACTCCCTGCTCAAGATTTTTATAGTGGAATTTGTTACGAAAAAATGTTTTCAAAAGAATTGAAAATTTCCAAAAGAAGAAGAAGAGTGACCCAATTTCCATTTTGTGGACTTACTGGGTGGTAAAGCTAGCGAGGGGACGACGCTGGTCCCCACGACGACGACTTGTTGTTTGCCATTATCCATTTCCGAGTAGCTGATGGGATGCGGGGATTCGCCATGACCTGAGATAAATAATCCAACTTGATAAAAGGGTGCATGATTATATATGATAAGCACAAGAAGATAACCACTCACCAATGGTTCCCTTGAGGACGGCGTAACCATAGTGGGGAGGGAGTGTGGCGACGCAGAGGGACAAGACGGTCGACTCGCGACACTGCTGCAGCCCCGCCTTCCCGCTCAACGTCGCCAGGTCCACTAAACGCTCGCAAATCGACTCCGTTATCCCGTCGTCAATGCTGAAAGGGGAGAAATAAAATATGGAAATTGAGGTCACGCAGTCATTGGTAAATTTGTAAAATCCGTAAATTCTGTAAAATAATTTTACGAGATTTTTACAAAATTAAGAGATTTGAATTTACAAGGTGACAAAAAATCTGTAAGCTAATTTTACTTGGATATATTTCTAAAAGTTTAGAGAATTTGGGGATTTTACAAAGTTACCAAGACCTGCGTGAATTTGTTAATTTATTGTTTGCAAACCTAGCTTCCAATAAAAGATTGAGCGCGGCCAGAAGTCCGGGCCAACTTGAGGTGAGCAATTGTTTCAAAACTGCGGCGTCTGTAAAAGAAGAATTATGTAAATTTGTCCTGATTTTTTTTTCGCACGTGTGAAAATGAATGCGTAAAATCTGACTCACTTTCGACCTGTCCTTCTTCCACGTCTCGCTCGATTTGGACCAAACTGAGGACAAAGTCGGAGAGGCAGGCGAAGGAAATTGCAACTCCGTAAGACTCACAGGTGGCAAAAGCGGGGGGTTCTTGTTTATCAGTGAGCTCCATCCTGGGGAAAAATAATTGAGTGATTAAGGAAGTAATTAATTAATTAATTGGAGGTAAAAGTTAACGAAGGATTTGATGACGAGTCACAAAAATGGACAAAATCAACACATTTTTAATCATTTCTCGCCTCTTGGAGTTTATTTTAAAATTATGTACGACCAATTGTAGAACAGAGAGTTGCCAATTTAAAAAAATGTACACTCCAGATTTTGACTGTTTAAGAAGAAATCTTAAGTTTCCCAAGCCTTGAGAAAATTTTGAAAAATTTCAAAAACTCTCACAGCCATTCTATTAATCAACTCACTGAGGACAAATTAGTCGCGTTCAGAATTTTAAAATAAGTTCCCAGAGGCGAGAAATGATTATTAAAAATGTGGTTATTTTGCCGACTCACAGCTGGGGTTTTGGGGTGGAAGGTTGATAAACGTGGATCAAGGGGACCAAACTGCCCCTGAAGTAGAAGCCCATCATGGACCCGTCACTGCCCACTGATCCGCCCCCACTGCCGCCCAAACCCCCGCTCCCCACGCCCCCACCGCCCGGACCCCCGAGATGATGTCCGTTCGTCACACCGCCCAAACTGCTACCCTGCATCCCGCCCCCGTGAAGCTGCTGACCTCCGCCCCCTCCACCACTGCCCCCCGGACCAACGCCACCGCCCCCACCGCCGCCTCCCATCCCCGCCATGATTGGATTCGCAAAGACGGACTGGACATAGGCTCCCAAGGCGTTCACCATGTCCTGCACAGAGGCAATTAAGTAATTAGTTAATTAGCAAACTAAGAATGCAGGTTGGCCAAAAAATGATCAGATTTTGAGGAAATTGGTGTCAATTGAGTACAAATTTAGCTAGTATGAAATTTGGGAAAGCCACGATCTCCCAATTTCGCAAAATTATTTCGCAACTTCCGACTAATCGTAACTAAGTTATAGTAGAAATTTGAAAAAATCCACTTCAAGGAAACCAAACAAAAACACATTTTTATACCGGTATTTTTATACCTTTGCGAATTTTTAGAGCTCCACAAATTTGCAAAATAATTAGCATAATATTAATTACTTAATTAAGTCCTCTCTCTCTCTCTCTCTCTCTCTCTTTCTCTCTCACCTTACAAATATTCGTAGCGTGTGGTTTAAGATCGTATGACTTGCAAAATTTGGACAAATGTTGGGGGGACGTGATGAGCTTGTGGAGGACTTCGAGGGCCAGGCACCGCTGCCACGTGGGTTTGTCCGGGTCCAGAAATCGGACGAGGAGGGAGAGGAATATTTCGCATTCGGTGACGAGAAGCGTGTAATATTTGGAAATCAGGATGTCGACGATTCTCAAGAGTCGAACGGACGTGGGGTAGAACGGTTTGTCGAGGAGGAGGTCACTTCCCCCGCCGCCCCCACCACCGCCGCCGCCGCCGCCTTGATGGTAATGATGGGATTGGTGGTTCGCCTTGAATTTGGCGTTCGGCGAAAATAACTTGATAACCATGGCGCAAACGCGTTCCTTTAGGAGGAGGCTGAATTGGTCGTACTAAATGAGGGGGGAATTAATTAGTTAGTTAATTAATTAATGTAGTTAATGTGACTCATCACCAAAATTAGCACATTTTTAATCATTTCTTCTCCGCTCTGGGAACTTATTTTAAAATTCTGGACGACAAATTTGCTCTCAGGGTGAGTTGATTGATTAAATGGGGGTGAGTTTTCAGTAGGGGATTCAACACCGGTTTTTCAAAACCTGAAAAACCGGAGAAAAACCGGTTTTCGGTTTCACCGAAAACCGGTTTTGCCAATTCTAAAAACCGGTTTTTCGTCAAAATTTTAAATTTTTAAACGGTATTATTTTTCGAATTTTGACGCTATTTAAACAAAATCGATAACATTCATGCTTAAAATTAAGGCCTGCAATTATTTTAAAAAACTATTTGATAATTTTTAAGACTTTTGCTAGTTGTTTGGAATAACACAATTTAAAAAGTTGCAAAAACAGTCAACAAAATTAATAGCAGTGATTTTGAAAAACTGCATAAATTATTAGCAAGTAGTCTAGGTTTCGTATCCAACTGCGATAACGGCTTTTTAACCCCTTTATACTTTAAAGCGATTCCGTATTTCATTCATAAATTAATACTCGGAACTTCAAATTTCTAAGTAAGTATTTGCACAAATTATATTTTCGAATAAACTGCGAAGGTGGTTCTAACATAGAAACATGTGCAAAAACCTGAAGTTATAGCATTTTAACAGCTTTAAGTTTTGCTTGAAAATTGTATGTATGTGCGGTCCGACTTGTGCATTAAATGCACTGCATTTAAGAAAATGCTTATCTTGTCCATGAATAGAAACAAATTTCTCCGGTCAAAACCCAGTGCAAATGTTAGCCAAAAATGGGCAACCTTACAAATGGGTAAAATCTTAACGATGACACACTGGTCTCTTTTTTATCTACTTTCCTACGAATGTAGTATTTTCTTCTGGATTAGATATTGAAGTAGATAGTGCTTTCCTGTAATTTTTAGAATAAAACTAGGCTTCGGTTATATATTTACAATTAATTGGCATCTTAATATTACCACCTTAACAGATAATCTATTAAGTTAGCATATTTATTTCCTCAAAGAATTAGAGAAGATATATTTTGTAATTAGTTTGACGTTTTTCGTAAATCTTTCCGCCAGGCCGTTGTTCTCAAGGTTAGGGCTTTTAAACCTACGATACCCACCTACTTAATTTGCCTAACAATCTAGTGCACAAAATATTACTTTCAAAAAACGGTGAAAAACCGGTTTTTCACCGGTTTTGGTGGGTTGAAAACCGGAAAACCCGAAAACCGGTTTTCAGAAAAGGGTCCGGTTTTGAATTCCCTAGTTTTCAGCGAGTTTCTAATTTTTTTGAATGCTTCTTAAACTTGAGATTTCCTCCATAAAAAGTAGTGTTAAAATCTGGAGTTTTAAACATTTTAAACAATTTGGCAACGACGTGCTTTACAAATTTGTCGGGCCAGAATTTTAAAATAAATTTCCAGAGGGCGAGAAATGATTAAAAATTGGGGACGAGTCGTAAATTAATTATGAGTCATATTTGTATCTACTACCTTTTCAAATACGAATGGAAATCTGGCCAAGACCGTTTCGAGCAATTCTAGTCCAAAAGTTCGGAACATTTCTGAAATGCCGACCAACCATGTCGGCTGTTCCCCGTTGACGAGGAGGATAAGGTCTTGAAACAGTAAGTAGGCGTCACTCCCTTCCGGTGATAATTCTATTAATTAATTAATTGATTAATTAATTACTTTAATCACTCCCAATTAAAATTAATTACCTTCCGTGACGACTTCGTCCTTGTCGATCCTTTCGAAGACGAGGGAGACGAGTTGTCGGACCGTGGCGCCGGCGGCGTGGGACGTGGTGACGTCTTTGGAGCAGTGGAGTCTGAAGCAGAGGACGAGGTTTTTTGCGAGGAGGTCGCCCTTCACCGTGTCGTTCGTGGTGAGGAGGAGGGTCACGGTTTGGAGCACTTTGATCTCCTCCATCCCCACTTCCAGGAGGGACACGGCCGTCTCGTACACACTCCGCGCCCCCTTCGCGTCCACGTGACCGCCCGTGATCAGCTTTTGGATGGAGTGCAGGCAGAGCTGGATAAGAAAAAATTGGTTAATATGAGGGAAAAATATAGTATTTTGAGCTGTGAAAGCCATAAAAAGACGAAAATTTACGTGGAGAAGGGAGTCACACGAAAATAGGGGGGTTTTGTGAAGAAATTAACTTTTTATGGCTGGAAAAATACTTTGTTTTAACGATTTTTTAAAAAAACTAGAGTATTTTGACACTGATAAAAAGTTCGGTTTGTCATAAAACATTGTATTTTCGAATGACTGTGACCTGCTCGGTGCAGATTAGCATCTTTTTGTGGGTGTAAAATCCCCGGGAATGTGAAGAACGGTGCTCAAAAATACTGTACATTTTAACACACTATTTTTGCACAATAATGAATCCTGAATTATTAATTATGAGGAACGAACCTTGACGATTTTGGGGTCCTTGGTGTCACACCCTTGAATGACGGGGTAGAGGGCCTGGTTGGTAATGTAGGCCATGGAATTGGGGGAATTTTGTGCCGCACGAATCTTGGCGATGGCCTCTTCGCAGGCATCCTTGACGAATCCGTGCTTCTTCTTCGTCTCCAAACTCAACGTTTTCAAGTCATTTTGCAACGCGAAGATTAACTTTTCCGTCGCCGCGTCGCCCATCTTTTCGACGGGCGGATTTATAACAATTTTTTCGTGGTGTCACTTAGTTCAAATCACTGTTTTCTGGCATGTTAACCACGATAAGGTCAATACTTACTTATCGCTTCAGGGGACGAGGCGAACAATCGGGACAATGATTACCAATTTTTTTTGTACTGGTTTGAATTACTTATAAAGCTAAGTTAATTAATTCGAGTTCACAACCAATTTTTCCTGTCAAGTGGAAAAAATAGAAATTATTAGTTAATTTCTCAACAAAATTGTTGTTATTAATTGTTATAGAACTTTCGAATATGTTGTAATCACAATTAAATATTAAGTATTAATTACTTACAATTGAATTGTTTTGTTTTGATTTTCACTTTTTCTCCTGGCCGACCTAGGAGGAGGAGGACTTTGGAGCTGGAAATGATACCATTTTGTGTGGGGGGGGGGAATTTAGTGTGAAATGTGGAAACTTAATTGGAACCGGACGGGTTAGGAAATTAAATGACAGATGATCAATATTCAAATGAGTGATGTGTCAGTTTCACTCGTATTCGCTAGAAAATCCGACTTTTTGTAGGCTGGCAGGCAGAAGAAGTTGGATGGAAAATCGGCTGGTGCATTGTGTCACCCGATCAACCGAATTCCGTCGTTCGGGTTTCTTAACTTCCCGGCCAGCCAAAGTTAAAGTTGGCTGGGCAGTTTAAATTAAAATTAATTAATCCATCGTTAAATTAAATTAAAGTATCTGCCCTCCTAGACTGGTAAGAGATTGAGAGAAATTGAGAGAAATTAATTTTTTAAGAAATTGATAGAAATTGAGTGTCTCACCTAAGAAAAATTGGCACGAATTGGCATGCCTAAATTTGGTGTGCTAAAAAATTGGCATAGATTGGCAGAGATTGGCACAAATTTTGGCCCAAATTGTCACAAATTTTGGCATGCTAAAAATTGGCATAAATTGGCGTACTGCCCATCCGACTGTTTCTTACTGCGTTAATTTCTGTAAATTTTTTAGACCGTGAATTTCTGTCATTTACTTACAAATGTAAATTTGTTAGAACGTAAATTTCTGAAACTTTATTTACATGGCAATTTTGGTCAATTTTTAGCTTTTCTTAAATGAGGCAATATTTACCAAGTATGCAAATTTCTCCAAGTTTTTAGCAAGCTAAATTCTAAGAAATTATGATGCACTAAAAAACTGAAAAAAAACCTGACATGCTATTAAGAAAAAGAGATTAAAAAATTACATTGTTAAAAATTTTGAAAAAACTGATGTGCTAAAAAATTAGGAGAAATTGGCGTATTAAGATGAGTCATCTTATCGTGTAGATAATCAATTATAGTCAATTAATTTCACTCCATTTTTGTACAACTTTACAGTTCTTTTATCGTCCTCATTTAATTGTCCAAGCGGTCCACTACTGCTCAAGATAAGTGAACTTATCAAGAAAATGTTGGTGGACACACCGATCTCTCACGGCAAGGCGACGATCCGGCTTATCAACCCGAACCAGTCGAGGGAGGAGACGTTGTTGGACATGATCACGGCGATCGACACGTTGGCGACGATTTCGGCGGACATCTTCTCCTCCATCAAGGGCCGGCTGGACGAGCAGCGCAATCATCTCGCCGCGCTCGATGGCAGGGTCAACGTCGCCGCGGAGAGGGTCGAACAGGTAAAAGTAAAAGAAGAAATTATGCTTATCGAAGATAAGAGCAGTTCATTTGAATCTGAGAAATTTGGAGTAAATACAATTAAGTTTGACGATTTCATTTGTTTATACACAGTTTTGTTTTATTTATTTAATTACAAAGTATAATTTATTATTGATTAGCTAAGTGAATAAGTAATAAGGTATCTTATCTAAAATATGATCGATTTTAGAAATTTGAAGGTCCTAAAATTCACTAATGATGGAGGTCTCCCAACGTATGCTCACAGATTTTGACGAAATTAGTGTCAATCGATCACAAATTTGGTTAGTGTGAAATTTGCAAATGGCACGATCTCCCAATGCGCAAGTTTGGCAGAGATATTTGCATAAAAACTTTTTATTAAAAAGAGGAGAAATTTATGCAAATATCTCTGCCAAACTTGCGCATTGGGAGATCGTGCCATTTGCAAATTTTACACTAACCAAATTTGTGCTCGATTGACACTAATTTCGTCAAAATCTGTGATGTGAGTGAACGTTGGGAGACCGGAAAAAATTCGTTGCTAGGCGACGTTAAAAAAAGTATGTTCCGTTGCCATTGTGAATTAAATAATTTCATGAATTATTACAAAATATATTGACAGTGATTAATAAAATAATGATGATAATGAATGATTGTCATCACCGGCAATGGCCAGGATTAAGTTACGTTGACCGTTTCCATGGCGCGTTGCCATAGAAACGGTGTCAATTATTTAAATAAATATTTTATAAATTTACATTAAAGAGAATGGAGCTTGAGAAATTTAAACATGGGTTACTTCAACTAATTAAGTTTTGTTTGATCATATTAATTTGGAATTAATTTGATTAATTAATTAAAAATTTTATGCATTTTGTTTTCCCAGGTTCGAGGTTCGGCGAAAGCGATCCGGATAATTTCCACGGCCAAGTTTCCCTCCGAGGAAGACGACGACATGAAATCGCACCTCAAGCCGATGACGATTATTCCGACGAGGAGTGACACGTGGTCCCCCACAATTTCTGGCCCCCGGACCAGCCTGCCTACCCGCTTCGACGCCCCGATTCAACACCCGGACGACCTGCTGGCCTGTTTTCATGTCCGTGACGTCGCCGTGTCGCCGCTCGGGGTGGCCTTGGCGGAAACCGGGTTGGATCACGCGCCCCCGTCGCTGCGCCATGTCGACTCGTTCCTCCTCTTCAACACGACGGAGAACCCGTATCGGCACTATCGCCTACCCGGAAAAGCGGGTAGAATCAGCAATAAGCATCAGCATTTAAGGAGAGACGACAATTTTCTGGAGACGACGACGACGCCGTCGCCGCGACCACCGGAGACCTCGTCGCCACCAAAGGCGAGCAAACTGGACGATTTTTACTACTCCCCGTCAACCCTGAGCATTCCGGATATCGACGTTCCCGACCAGCTGCCAGACTTGGAAGGTAGGAATAATAAAGTGCAAAATTCGATAAAAAATTGTTCAAAAAAATTATGAAAAAATTGACATTTGTGAATTTGTGAATCTTTAAGGGGTTGAATTTAATCGGGAAAGTCTCTTTCTCTTGACAGAAAATTGGAAGAGTGCTAAAAGTTGGCACAAAATCAGCACAATTTTGGCGTGCTAAAAAATTGGCATGCCAAAATCAGCACAATTTTGGCGTGCTAAAAAATTGGCATGCCAAAATTAGCACAATTTTGGCGTGCTAAAAAATTGGCATTCTTAAATTAGCACAACTTTTGGCGTGCTAAAAAAACTACGTTAAAATTAAAAATCTTTTTTCAGTGAGGCGAGGGTGTGAGTACAAAACTTTGAAACGAGAGCATTGAACAAACTTCAAAATTTAACGTTTCCCAACTTTTGGGTCGCCGCGGCCCGAAATGAGTGTAGATTTTACAGCTGGAGTTGATTCATATATGCTCGATATGGAAATTTTATTCTTGGTTACCAATGGCAACCAGTCATGAAAAGTTTCTCATTTGTCCACCCATTTTTCTCGGATTTTTTTAAAAATTAACATAACGCACGAATTTATTCCAAATATTCAAATTAAATCACCAATTACATATCATTTATTATAAAAATATTGAGGCGACGTCTTCTCGACAAGACTTTGCAAATTTTGGCCGTCATGGATTAAGCCACCTGTATCTTCTAGGCTCTTAAATTGTTACAATTTTCGGTTATTTTAGGACAGTTTCATAATTCATAAAATATCATTAATCAATATATTACAAGGTTTTTTATCAAACGGCGTATCAAAAATATGGGAAAAGCTATACGTAAAATTCCGTATTATCACAATTTATCACATCATAAAAACTAATTGGATTTATCTTACAGACTTACAGGATTTAGTTAAACATGTAGAAAGGGAAAGATAATTGGGTTAAAAATTTAAATTAATATTTATTTTATTTTTCAAAATTTTATAAATACCAAATTTGTCCCAATTGGTTACCAATGGCAACCAGCTAGCTCCATGAAAAGTTTCTCACTTGTCCACCGATTTTTCTCTGATTTGTCTCAAATACTAAAATCACCTGTTTGCATCAATTTATGATTGTCTGGTGAAACTGAATTTCCGGTTTATTTTAGTAAGTTTCAAAGACCATAAAATCCTTGTAATACCGAGAAAGATGAAGAAAGAGAAAGTAGATTTCGTAATTGTCTGATTTTTGTTTTTCAAGAATTTTTCACTAAATCTAACCCTTCCTATTTTCAGAGACTGGTCAATCCCGGATTAAGGATTGGGGATTGAGATTGGGATTGGGGATTAATTAATCCTTAATCTCAATCCTTAATCCCGAGTTTTTGAATTTTAATCCTCAATCCCTAATCCCCAATCCAACTGTCAACTTTAATCCAAAAGTGGGATTGAAATGGGATTAAATTTGAATTGACTAAAAACTCGAAAAGCAAACTTCTCTTGAGATCGCTCCCCTTTCGAAAATTGATTGCATTTCGTTCATTTTTATCAAACATATAAAAATACTTTACAATATTTTGCAAAACTACTGGTATCGCGGTATCCTCAATGCACAATGTTCAAATTTTGTGTGAGCTTATAACGAGATGTGAGTACTCTGACCAAACTATGATCAAAACTCTTCGTTAAAATAGTACCAAGAAAAAAATTAGAATTCTTCCCCTATGTAATTTTTAGCACAAAAAATATTTAATTGCGACTTAGAAATTGTATTCACAAGCGATCTAATTTTGCATGCAAAATGTTCAAAACATTTCAATTTCAGAAGTTCAGAGATTTATTTAATTAATTTTATAAGTCTGGCATGCACTTTAATGCAAACAATTAATCCACGACTATGTAAATTAATTTCCATACCAGGTAAACCCTAAATTTAGTCTCGTGTTAATCCGAAAACCAGATTAAATTTAATCCCGTGTCAATCCTAATCTCAGATTAAATTCAATCCCTAATCCCAATCCTTAATCCCAAAATTTGAAAAATTAATCCTTAATCCCTAATCTCAATCCCAAGATTTTAAATTTAATCCTCAGTCTCAATCCTTAATCCCAATATCTTTAATCCGCCAGTCTCTGCCTATTTTACTATTCATTCAAAATTAATAAGTAGACAGTAAAACATCTTTCATTAATTTTTAAGATCACATTATTTTCCAACTGATTTTGATTTAAAAACAGTAGAATAAATATGGATAATTACATCGTTGTCAATGGCAACTAGCAACTTGGGTCATTTTCGACTTTTAACAAATTTTGAGAACTTTTCATCGCATTGATTTTGAACGAGCAGTCGGCTTATTGGCCTTCTTTTTCGTCGTGAGGAGGGTTGCCCTTGGTTACGATTCCTCACCTCGGGAAAAAAAACTTATTTTACAAACTCGTACCCCTCCGAAAAACTAACTTTTTTCTGTTTATTTTGCTTATTTTGAAAACTAGGCATCGTGGATCACCTGGATTACTTCCCTTCTCTGAATGAAAATGAGGCTGGCTTGGGATTTTTCTCCTTCAGTCCGACCCCCACGACCGTAGAACCACCACCCGCTCCACCCACCGCGCCCGCGCCCACCGCGACCACTTCTTCACCAAGTAAGACCATCGCTCCCACCAGCATTCCGCCACCCTCTGCCGCCGCACCGCCACCACCCCCGCCCCCACCGACGCAAGCTCCCCCTCCCCCAAAGTCCGTGGGTGGAGGAGGAGGCGGCGGAGATGACGGACGTTCCTCGCTGATGGCGGCGATCCGTGCGGCTGGCGGGGCGGAGAAGGCCACCCTTCGTTCCGCGCAGGAGAGGAAGTACGACGCCAAGAAGAAGAAGAAGGAAGACGCCGCGGCAGCAGCGGCCGCCGCAGCAGAAGCAGCCGGCGACGCGACCGGAGGAACGGGTGGTGGAGGGAAACCACAGGGGCTCGATCTTATGGCGGATCTTAAGAACTCGTTGGCCATGAGGAGAAAGGTGGGTGAAATGGGGAACAGATTTTTAGCACGCCAAAGTTGTGCTAATTATGGCATGCCATTTTTAGCATGCCAAAAAGTTGTGCTAATTTTGGCATGCCAATTTTTGAGCATGCCAAAAAGTTGTGCTAATTTTGGCATGCCAATTTTTGAGCACGCCAAAAAGTTGTGCTAATTTTGGCATGCCAATTTTTTAGCACAATGCGTACGTAGCAACCCTTTTTCTGTATTTTGACAAGTATTTTGGTAATGTCTACGTAGTAAATAATTGATTTTTGTTTGTTTCCCAAAAACCAGGGTATTTCCGGAATTCGTGTGGAACCTCGTGGTGGAGGCGGAGGAGGTGGGAAGTCAGTCGGCGGGGGCGTGGGGGACATCATGACCCGACTCTCGAGCATCATCCCGTCCAAGGAGGACGACGACGACGACGAGGGTGGCGACGAATCCGAAGATGAGGTCGAGAACGACGACTGGGACTAAAGAGCAGCAGTATCGTTAGCTTATCTACACCGCTTATCAGAAAAGGTTCCGTGCCCAAAAATATTCTTGTCATCATTTAAATAAAAATAAATTTAAATTTAATAAATTATGTACACCTTTCTTCTATGAAAAACCACCAAAACGCATTTCCAACTTGTCATCATCACTTTTTTTACTACTTATCTAACAATGGAGCGCATACTTTTCCTCAAAATCTATAAATCTTTTTCATAGCTTTTGAGCACATTAGTCTCAACCGATGACAAATTTAATTAGTATGAAAAGGTGCAAATATCATCTCGGCCAAACGTGGGAGGTCGTGTCTTTCGCAAATTTCACGCTAATTAAACTTGTCATCGAAATTTGCTAAAAAATCGGAGACCTCTCCATTAGAATTGTATAAATATTTACTTGTTCCCATGACGACGCCTGCTCGTCTCGAATTTAAATTTGTGCCTGCCTACAAGTAAAGGTTAGATTTGCACTTTATTTTCACCCACGGGTATCGATCGTGGTACAAGGCTGGTATTTATTTGTACAAGCAATAAAATAATGATCGCTAATTGATAGGATGGAAACTAGATCAGCAAATCGTGCCGAGAATTTATTGTCGTGGGTGAGAATCCATCCTCCGTCCGTCCGTCGTAATCATCATGATTGCTCTACATACTCGACTTTTTTGTACAATTTGTTGCACAACAAACAAAGCATAACCCGTTTCTGAGAGAAGCGTCGTCATTTTCATAAGCTATGCATACGTACGTACACTAGTTGACTTGTCATTTTTTCATTGTTAAATACCCATTGTTACACTTATTAGGAGGAGGACTGGGAGCCCGTGGTGGTGGTGGAGATTGTTGTAGCTCGTGTCTCGCCAATAAAGATGGGACGACATTGCTAATAAATAAGTGCAAAGAACAGTTAGAAGGTCATCTCTCTTCTTTTTCCTCTCCGCTTTTACGGCAGAAAACCGGTTTTGCTCTTCCTCTACGGTTTGATGAACCGGGAATTGGCTCTCTCTTTCTCCTGCCTCGTATCTCCTGACATGTCGAGGATAAACTACCCCAAGAAGCAGGAGGACGTAACATGCAGAAAAATGGCAAAATCTGCACCTCTCTATGTATCTCGACTACCTGTCGTCTCCCGATTTATGGATGCCGCATAATTTGCATAGCGTCGGATTATCTTAGTGGATTATTTCAGCGGAGGGGACGATATTGCCACCACCCGTCCCCGCCCGACGCATTCCTCCCTTCAGTCGAAAGGTTGTCTCCGCCACGGCCGCACTCGTATTTCCGCAGCAATCTCCGCCGTCGCCATGCAGAAGATGAACTTGTGTCACGTCCTCCTTCTCCTCGGGGCAGTCGTGGGTGTGGCCCGGGCACAGTTCGGATCACGTAAGTCCTAGCGTCATCTCCTTCGTCTGCACGCTGTCCTGCTCCAAATCCGATTTTTTGATTGGTTTTGCTACTCAAAAGTATCACAAGGAGGGTTAAAAAATTCGAAAAACCGGATTCGGGGCCAGCTTTATCCCCAGTGCTCGCGGAAGCTGTGGGGACATGTGGGGACATTAACATTGAGAGATAGGGGAGGGAGGGGTTTGCATAAGATGATGGGGAAATCGATCAACCGCGGGGACATGTCCTTACCCTTCCGCGGCCACTGTTTATCTCCACGCCAGACTTATCTTTTGTGTACTTTTACTTGCAGTGAACTGGGGCGCCACATCGAACATAGGCCCCCCCTCTCGCCCCCACCATCAAAACGCTCCTCCCCCCGGAGGTGGGGGTGGTGGGCCTCCTCCGCCCTATGGGAAACCTCCACCACGTCCGTTCGCCCGTCCCCCGCCGGGAGGTCCGCCCGGTGGTGGTGGTCCCCCGGGGGGCGAACCCTCCCGCGGTGACCCGTACTCGGACCATGTGGACCCCATTCCCCCCATGGCGGATGGCGACGGGTCCTACGACACGCAGCAACTACCCGCCAAACTCCCCATCCTGGCGCCCAACGGCGTCGTGGAGATCTACAACCGCGTGGTGGACGACCTCATTCGCAAATTGGAGGGGGACCTCGTCCGCAAAGAGTTGGACCCCATGTATGTCGTTATTCGGCCCACGCCTCCCGGACCAGTCAGGGTACCCGGGTATTTGCAGAAGAGACCGTTCCGAAGACCGGGAGCGGCGTTGTACAGGTGCGGAATTTGATTAATTTATTTCACCATGTGTAAATATCGTTCGTGTCGTGTTGCGATTGGCAGGTTCGATTCGCAACTTAATTTTTAAAAAAAAGTTGTGAACTAAATATTATCTGGGCAAGTTCGCAAATTAATTTCCAAGCTAATTTTTTGCAAAGTTGCAAAATTTGCTCCGTTGCGAATTGAGAACTATGCAAACTCGTAGTGAATACCCGTCCTCGTAATGATCACTCCTCACCAAAATTGTCAAAATTAACACACTTTCAATACTTTCTCGGTTCTGGGAACTTATTCTAAAATTCTGGACGACAAATTTGTAGAGCAGGAAGTTGTCAAATTAAAAAAATATAAGCTCCATATTTTGACACTTTTGATGAGGGAGATCTCAAGCTTGCGCAGCCTTGAGAAAAATTAAAACTAGTCGAAAGTATTTTAAGATTTTTTTGCGAGGCGAGAAATGATTAAAAGTTTGCGGATTTCACAATTTTTGTGATTCGTCATCATTAAGGAGTTGTATAAGGTTTTCTCTTCTTTGTTTAGATCGACGTCTCCTGTGGGTCAGGGTCCGACCACTTTGAAGAAGAGGAAAACCGCTCGTGCCGGCGTCCTCCCACCGGAAACCCGATTCGGCGACACGGCCCGACCCGACGCTTCGGGCGATGCGGGATTTCGCGGTGCCGGGAAAATCAGTAAAGGTCCCATCGTCGTGGACTCGTCGGGGGATGATGATGAAAAAGAGCTGCTCGGTGAGACACACTCGAAAATAAAAATGAGTAAAATTTGCCAAATTTTGAGTAAAATGACACCAGAAATTTGATGACAAAAATTTATACAAAATTGTAGAACATTTTTCCAGAATTATGTAAATTATGCTCTATTTTGCTAAAAAATTTGGCAAATTTTATTAACTTTTATTTGAAGTGCGGAAAATATGTTAATTTTTTTCTATGTAGAAACGACTTCTGCGGCGACGACGACGACGACGGCGGCAGTCTCTTCCACGGCGTCGTCCGCGGCGTCGGAAGGCAGCGACGCGGGGACGGACGCACTTCCGTCCATCTCGATCTCGTCGGAGGAGCGGGGATCATCGGAGGAGGACACCTTCATGAAGCCACGCAGCGACGAGTTCTTCCCAGAACCCGAGGAGGAAGAGGAGGACGACACGGCCCCCAAGAAAAAGGAGGTCAGTGTGCAGACAATTAAGAAATACTCCCAGATTTTGAGAGAAAATCGGTCACAGATTTAATTACAGTTTGGTCATTTGAATTAGAGACTTTTTTGCATTTTGCAATTTTTCCCAGGATAGCAAAACTAATTAAAATTAAAAATCGCGAAGAGTCGTTCGTAGACTTATGCAATGAATTTTTGATAACAATTTGTATTTTTTAATTGGCATACAATTTGTGAACAGCTCTTTTTAGATTTTTTAAATATTTTTCTTAGTTACCAGAAAATTTGAAAATTTACCAAAACAGTCTCTAATTCAAATGACCAAACTATAGTATGAAATTTGCAAAGGACGGATCTCCCAATGCGCAAATTTTACATTTTTTAAGCGACAAATTTTACACTTTGGAAATTTACTGAGCGTTTTTTCCTCTTCGGATGCAAATATGTCGGGAAAAATTGGGAGATCGTACCTCTTGCAAATTTCATCATAATAAATTAAATTTAAATCTGTGATCGATTGAGACAAGTTTCGCAATCAAAATCGGAGGCCACGTGGTCAGAGAGTTCCATTGTAATTAATTTATCTGAGATTTTGTATGTTTTTGTGGGGGGCAGAAGAAGGAGAGTCCGTCGGAGGAGGTGGAGGAGGAGCAGGTGTCGGAGGACAAGGGGAACCCCGACGTGGACTCGCTCATCCAGCACTACCAGTCCAAAAACTCTAAGACCAAGGACAAGTACGCCGGAAAGAAGAAGGGCGCCGCCAAACCCGTCGTCATCGACCCGGCCTCCGACGATGAGCCCACTTCCGCCGAAAAGGGGGACGATAAGGTGAGAGGATTACTGTAATTATGGAGAAACTGGGGGGTAAAATGTGGCGCTGGTTTAATTATTATGCTAATTAGACATGTGCGAAATATGGATAAAGCTGTACGGAATTTTTGCAGGGCAGAAATACTCGGTGAAAATAGGGGTGTTTTTTTAGTATGCAAAATTAAAATTTGCCCAGAACGATTCTGTGTTAAGGCTGTTTTGCGAATTATCTATATGCAAATTTTATTGCGTCCGTATTTCATATGTAGAATTGAATTTGCTGAAAACAGCGCTGTTTTGTGGTAACAAATTAAAATGTGCGTAGTTTTGCGAATTGTACATGTGCGAATTATATTGCTGGTAGAAATTTAAATTGCTGAAAATAGTGCTATTTTATTATGATCGTTTAATGAAATTGAGCACTGATTTAATACTTATTGCGAATTATATGCGAATTTTATCATGATCGTTTAGTGAGCACTGATTTAATAGTGTTTGATTACTTATTGCGAATTATATGCAAATTAAATTTTGCAGAAATCTGCCAAAGAACGTAAGGGGACGAAGAGCAGTGGGAACAAGAAGAAGACGAAGAAGCCGCCCACGGACAAGGACTCGGAGGAGGACGACGACGACGAGGATGACGAGCCCGAGCTGAGGGACGACTCGCACCACGACGACGAGGAGTTTGACGGCCCCCCGGAAGCGGGGACGGGGGGAGGGAAACGCCCGAACGGGGGTTTCTACCCGCCCGGTGGACCACCCGCCATTCCAGCCAAGCCCAACGCGGAACTCTCCGGTTTGGGCAGGATCCGCAGAGCCAGCGATGTTTCCGTCTCTGTCGATGCGAGAAGTGCCGTCATCACGGCCAGGTAAATTTCGGATTTATGCTAATTAAGGGGCGTATTTTTAATATAAATATGTTATTTCGCAAATTTGCGAAATATTTATGAAAAAACGTGACAGAATTAAGTTAGGTTAGGAATTTTTTTGCCAATTTAATATCCGCATTTTTTTGTTTTTATTCATATAAAATAGTCGAAATGTCGACCAAAATTGCATACATTTCTACAAAAAATTGTCAGAATATGTTAGAAATTTTTGTGAAAAATGTGCAAAAAGTCCGTTGTTGTTGGTTAATTCAATATTAGTGGTTCATAAAAAAAAGTTTGTAAATAAGTCGAGTATTTGAGAGTTGAAATCAGGGTTGCTATGGGTTACGCTTTATGAGACTTTTTTTTACTAAAAAATGTCAACTCACCACAGTTACGTAGGTTACAAACTTAAGGATTCCCTCATAATTTTTGAAAATATAAAATTTTAGTGCTCTATGCAAATTAGGGACGTTAAAAAATTAGTCTTATCACATTTTAAAAAAATGGGGAATAACTCGTTCCAATAATTTCCAGACTGCTGGTGGGTCCAATCCACGTGGTGATAAATGACTCGATCGAGCCCATGGAGAAGAACGTGAAGGCCACGATTCCCGAGCTGGAGGCGGAGCTTCTGTTGATGGAGCGCCACGGCGTCGTTTTCCTGCAGCGCTTCACCCTCGACCGCGCCTACGGACAGGACGTCGAAATCTCCATCCCCAAAAGCAAGGACAGCAAGAACAAGAAGAACAAGAACCAACAGCAATCCGGCGCCAACAATGACCCCAATCACCCCATGAACGTGGAGGCGCGGCGACAAACCAAGATGGCCGCGCACATCTCCATGGAAGTCGTGAAGCTGCTGCGGTCCGGGAATCTGCGCGTGAACTTGATGCGCACCGCGCAGGGGGCCATGTCCAAATTGAAGTTGCCGATTAAGAAGGCGAAAGGGGGGAATAAAAGTGGGGGTGGGGGGAAGAAGGCGAATAAGGGGAGTAAGAAAGATAAGGTCAAGAAGTCGAGTTCTAATACGAGCCAGGAGTGATAAGTAGTTAATTAAATATTTAATTAGATAAGCATTTAAGGAAGTGATGGGAGAAATGATCGCAGTTAAAAGTTTCTGAAGAAATTGTTAATTATTTATTTATTTATGAAATTCGGAACGTTGGAGTGCATGGTCGGGAATAAATTATTTCGGGTTTTGTATGAAAAAGTGAATGTTTTGAGGAGAGTTATTTGGCATGGAAATTTTTTCATATATGTTTGCAAATTTTCATGGGCATTTCACCTAATAAAAAGTCTTTTTTCGTGTCATAATTTTATTATTTGGGGTTTTGTATGAAAAAATGTGAAATTTTGAGGATTATTATTTTTTTTATGGACATTTTTCATTCAAATTTTTCATGGAAATGTACTATCCCCGTACTTCGGCTTTGCACCTCATTTGCATAAATCTGCTCGCACAAGTTCTTGTAGCCGTCGCCCGAGATGGGGACAAGTGAGACTCTATGACTTCCACGAATGTGTACATGAAATGTAAGATTTTTAACTACGGAATGCACGTATCAAATATGGTAAGCTATTTAGTAAAACGATGACGGATATATGGATATGTATCATATTAAATGCAGATAATTTACAAGAGAAGAGATAAACACATTCGTATTATAATTTAAAGAGAAGATGACATGATTGAAGGAAGAAATTGAATTTATTTCCCAAGTTTTCGATACTGCACTCGTGTCATCATCAGGGATTAAATATTTAGAAATCAAAACACGATATGTTCATATTATACTTTAATTAGTTACCTAAGACTTTTTCAGATCATGAGCACCACCATGGAAGCAAATTGCACGTGTCCAGCAAAATTTAATCATTAAACTTATTTAACTAAATGACATTACTGTCAACTATAATTGACCACCATCGCCTTCCCAGAGAGTGATGCGAAAGGAAGTAGCACTGTAAGAATGATAATTGGCCACGATTTGCAACTGTTTCGTATCTTCCTTCACCTACATATGTACATCATCAATTAATATTGGGTAATAGATTATTACTAATATTTTTGTAGTGAATAATGTTGGTGGTGAGCTAGTGACTTACATATTGAAATTAGCTATCGAAAAATTCTAAGTCCCCGTCCTCGCTTTCCAAATCATCAGATTCAGTATGATATTCTGAGTCTGATGAGTCATCTTCACGAATAGGAATAATTATGGGCGTCATCAAGTTCGTTGCAGGTGAATCTAAGAAATTGTCCATCAATCTATCCCTTTCCCACATTTTGTCTTCATATTTTATAGAATGATGGACGCAATTCCTCCACATTTCAGGTGTTATATTTGATACCGCTTTCTTCGACAATTCATATATTCCGTTCAAATTATTGCCTGGATTATGTTTAGCGATATAGCCCTTGACAATTGCCCAGATTAATTCAATCGGGTTAAACTCGCAGTGAGCAGGTGGAAGCCAGAGTATTTTTATATCCTTGTTGCTTTCTTCTGCAAGTTTCTCCACGATAAATTTGGGTTTCACGGGTTTTGATTTTGCCAGTTCGATTAGTGATGATTTGGTAAGTTTATGGAAACTTTCAACTCCTTCGGGCAGACGAATGTCATGTTGAACAACCCAATCAACAATTTTCTGCTTCAGCCAGGCCATGTTCGGCATTAGCGTTCCTTCAACCTATAGTAAAACAATCTTACTACGATTTTGAAATTACAACATTGAATTCAAAATGTACCCTTTTGCGGTGGTAGGGAGCCTGATCTAGAACTAAGACGGATTTTGGTGGCACGAGACTCAGGATCTTTTCAAACCACGTCAAATATCTGACATGGTCCATATTACCGTGATAATCTTTAACGTCCTTTTTTGAAATAAAAATATCGTCCCCATCCGTCAGAAACCCATCCTCGGATCCTATGTGGTTAATGATGACTCTGCCGTTTCCAGATTTTACCAGAAATCCTCCTGAATAAAAACGTTTAAATATGTTATAGTTAGATTCTGCTAACACGAGGTTTTCTTTAGTACAATGAAATAAAGATCAGACCTGTCCAGTTATTCATGTCCTGCAAAATCATGCCACTCCAAAACTGGTCCATTTCTTGCCGTTCACGGTTTGTTAGCAGCATTTCCCAGCAATATTTTCTCGTATTATCGGGAGAAGCCCACGTCTCGTCGGAGAAATAAATTTTTCTATTTTCTGCTCTATATTGCCGAATTTTCCTAAGGTAGTTTTCTCTTTGGGCAACTATGTCCGTACGTTCAAGATAAACAGGTTTTTTATTTATTAGTCGATATTTGAAGCTACATTTTGTCACCAGCCACTTTCGAAACAATGATTCGCTAATTTTAGGAAAATATTCATTATTGCGACATGTTTGCCAGAGGGAGTTCGCACTTGGATATTCTTTACGTGAATAGAAGTCTTGAGTAACACGACGAATCATTGAGGTCGAAAACTCATCACATTGATAAAGTGGTTTCCTTGGTGTATTATCAGTTTGAATTTCTTTGTTATTCTCTTTATTACTCGCGTTCTTCATAATTGTGTGCACTGTTCGTTTTGAAACGTTACACAACCCTGCCACTTTTTTTGCTACATTTTCTAGCTTGAACTGGTTTAACACTTTCACATTGTATTTAAAGTAATTTTGTAAAGTTTGCACAAACTCGTGCACGTTTTTTACTACTCCAGATATATTTTTTGACGGTTTATTAACTCTTGTTACTCTCCTAATGCTCATGGTGACAGTATTACTATTTGCAATTACGTATTTAAATTTTTACAATTTTATAATGTACAAATTATTTCGTTGTGCATGTTTACTAAAAACCACATGTTTACACCAGTTCCCGCACGCGTCATTCAAAATAGTGTGGGCGACGGCTACAAGAACTTGTGCGAGCAGATTTATGCAAATGAGGTGCAAAGCCGAAGTACGGGGATAGAATGTCACCTAATAAGATGTGATTTTTGGGATAGAAATTTTTGACGAGGCACAGTGGGCCAGGAATTTAAAAAAGTGGCCGTTAAGGCAGTGCTGCGATTTGGCTTAACTAGTATGTCATCTTACCCTTTATAACCAACTTGACCTTGGTGTGAAATATTAAGGCACAAGTTCAAGCCAATCGGATAAACGAAGGGGTTAAAATATGCCTAATACATTACGGAGATAGGGATTTTACATCTTCTTACATTCCCGCCTATTCCCGTGCATCTATGACTAACTACTGGCGTCATTAATTAGGTAATAGTGTTGGGATGATACACTGCTGCGACCAGCTGCGACCATCAAGCCTTATTCCAACCACACCCACTTTTATTCATTAAAGTTAAAAAAGTCAAATTTAAGTTTACTTATTTTTACTCAAGTAAACATTAAGTATACTCAGTTATTTGACTTTCTCAGCAAACTCAGGTGGTACCAGGAAAGTATTTTGGCTGTAAAAACCACACCCACTATTGTAGAGGCATATAAATTAAAGACATTCCTTGCTGAAAGGCTTAACGGCCGATCGTGTCATGCTTAACAACATTGACAGTTGAAATTCGGGTTACTTTCCAAATTGTTCACCGATTTTCAAATTTGTGACTGTTTTGGAAACCTAAGGTCAATGGGCGAAATATATATTTCCAGATTTTTTGAATTCGACCACGCCCCCTCGAAATTAAGGTCACAAGGTGAAAGAAATTATAAAATATAATTAATGCATATCGCTAAATTTCAAACACTACAAATTGAACTTCATGTCGAAAAATCACCTCGACACCGTGGGCACTACCAGCAATGTTCAGATGGTCACATGCCACACCCCCAGTGGGTGTGGCCATCGGCGACGTTTAGATTTTACCCTAACCATGTCATGTGATGTATCATTTTTGTCAGCTCGATGAGGTGGTTTCGACGGAATTCTTAAACTTTGGAAACCGCACCCCCCAATGGGTGTGGTTCTGAGCCAATTGTCGATCTTAACGAAACGATATCATGTGATATATCATTTTTCTCAGCTCGGCGAAGGCATCCTGAGACAATATTTAAAATTTATAAACCACGCCCCCTGTGGGTGTGGCCCTCGGCGACTTTTCAATTTTACTTCATGTGTTATATAATTTTTCTCAACTAGACGAGGGGATTTCGACAGAATTATTAGATTTTGAAACCACGCCCCCAGTTGGTGTGGTGTTCAGCGACCTAAAGTTGTATTTTTCGAATTTTATATTTCCCCCACACCGAAATAGCACCACTAGTATTTTTTGTTTCAATGAATGCTCATGGTTGTGGCGGTTTTGAGTGCATTGTCAGGTTTATCCAATTTAGATTTGTCAAAAAATTCTGTTTTATAATTGTAACGCTAGATCAGAAACGAAAGAACAAAAACATTTTTTCTCAAAAATTACTTAAAATAAAATTATAAAAATTCGTTTCTAAAAATTAAAAACTTTGTATGCTATTTCGTAATTTTGAAACATGCAGCAAAAAATTGTGAAAAAGGGGTTTTCATAGCTTACGTAATGCAATTCAAATTATTTTGTCCAAATCCCCTTAGTTAAGAGAAATGATGTAGTACATGACATGACATGGTTTAATTATAATCGAAAAGTAGCTGAACGTTGATTTTAGGTATTCAGTCGAAACCCCTTTGTCGAGCTGAGAAAAATGATATATCACATTATATAATTTCGTTAAGATCGACAACGTGATTAGAACCACGCCCACTGGGGGTGAGGTTTCCCAATTTTAGGTATTTCGCCGATACCCCCTTGTCGAGCTGAGAAAAATTATGTGTCACATGACATGTTTTCGTTAAAATCGACAATTTGCTTAGAGCCACACCCACTGGGGGTGTGGTGTCAAAATTGTATTGCTTCTGTCGAGGTCCCCTCGTCGAGCTGAAAAAAATGATATATCACATGACATGGTATCGTTGAAACCGAAAAGTCGCCGAGAGCCACACCCACTGGGGGTGTGTCATGTGACTATTAAAAACTTCCACATATAATATATGCCTTAGATTATTGTTGCCCACCAAAATCTAATTCTTTTTTCTCCAAATTCGGCTCCTATGTATTTTTGGCCAAAATTTATTAAATCTGGCCCACTGTGCGAGGGTCAGAATTAATATTTCATTTTTTTGTATGAAACCGTTTCCATGGTTACTTTTTCATGGAAATAAAATGTCACCTAATAAAATATGATTTGTTGTAGAGTTATAAATTTTGTCGGAATCGTGATCGACGTCAGACAGAATTAATATTTCAGTGTTTGTACATGAAAACTCTTACCGTTGTCATGGAGATTTTTTCATGGAAATGTCGTCTAATAAAATTTCAATTTTCGTTTCACAATTTTTGGCGACCGTCAGAATTATATTTCCGTAAAGTTTTCCACACGGATGAAATCCATTCTTTTCTCGGGTAAACTTCGTAAAATTGCGTTGCTATGAGACGACTGAGGTTGGAAACAGGGTTCGCTACCCCGGGTTTTTGTGGGTTTTTGGGGTATCAAATCTCCGGAAAAACCCTAATGCTTAATGGGGTTTTTGCGGGTTTTTGTGGGTTTTTGTGGGTTTTTCCGGGGTTTTTGTAGGATTTTGAGGCAGATTGAAATAAAATCCCTTAAACTACAACGTAGATCAATGCTAATTAACTTTTCTGCTTCATCTTGAAATTTTGAGAATTTTCAATTGCGACTTAAATTTCCAAATATCATTGCATATTGTCAGGTTTACATGTCAAACATGAATTTTCGATGTAAAAGCCCAAATCAATGATAACGGTTAAAATTGCATGTTAAAATTGTATACTAAATTAGTTTATCTCTAATATATAATTTTAGGAATTCTGGTTCAACCTGCCCCAAAATCTACAAAAACCCACAAAAACCCACAAAAACCCAAAAACCCACAAAAACCCCAAAAACCCCGGAAAAACCCCCGGGGTTGGGTTTTTCTACAAAAACCCCGGGGTTTTCCGAACCCTGGTTGGAAATGTATGTGTACAAAACTGAAAATATATTCATTCGAATCATCAATTTTTCCAGTTTTCCCGTTCTGCTTGCCTGGAATTTATAGAAATTATTTTAGTTGCCATGGAGATTGAGGATTTATAATTATTTCACCGTTGTCATGGAGATTTTTTCATGGAAATGTCACCTAACAAATCGTATCATACTTTTTGACGACCGTCAGAATCGATATTCGGTTTTTTTGTCCATGAAAACTTTCACCGTTGTCATGGAAACTTTTTCATGGAAATAAAATGTCCATCATCTCATCGTCATGATCACGTGTCCCTTCCTCCGATGATGAGGCCATGCAATCCGACAAGGCCTCACCATTGGCTGAAAAACCCGCCAGTCGCGAAGGGCCATCCACCCTCCATGAGGTCAAGCGTACCCTGACCTGTCCCTCCTTCCGAGTGACCTTTGACCCTTAAAAGGGGTGACCTCGACCTCCACCCAGTCCGTGGATGACCCTTCCCTGCACAAACATTGAACCATCATCTCAGCTCCTCCAACACGAAACCTTCCTCACTTTTTCACTCTTCTTCTCTTCCTGCTGTCAACAATTCTGCACATTTTGATAATCAATCAGTAATTAAAATTAACTAACTAGCCCCCCCCCACATTCCAATTAGGTGATTAATTAAGTAGTTAACTAAATATTTATTCGTGGAAGTTTTTAAATTAATTGTGATAAGAAAATTAGATAGAACCGGCTCAAAAAAGGTAATGAATCAGCAACATTTTGATATTCAGTAATTAAAATGAACTAACCCCCACCCCCCACATTCCAATTAGGTGATTAATTAATTAGTTAACTAAATATTTATTCGTGGAAGTTTTTAAATTAATTGTGAAAACAAGTTAGAACCAGCTCAAAAAAGGTATATAATGATTAATAATGAATCAGTAGGCAGATATTTAATTAATTTGGGAAAAGATTTGGCATAATTAGTTGGTAATTTTTGTTGAGTAGGGTTTTTGAAATTTAATTGTTTAATTGTAGTAGTTTGATTTTTAGGTAAGATTTTAATTGTGTAAATTAAGTTTGATATGGTATTTAATTGGTAGTGAGGTTTTCAAATTGGAAAAAGTTTATCATAATTAGTTGGCAATTTTTATAGAGTAGTTTTTAATTTGAGAGTAAGTTAGGTAGTTTAATTGTAGTTTGATTTATAATTGAGGTTTTAAATTAATTATCATAATCCGTAACGATGGCAACGGACGGAATGAGTATTTTCTGGTGGAGCAGCTGATTTGAGATTAGTTTTCATTTCATTCTTTCAGACACGTCGTCAAGTTTGTGATGCCTTGAAAATTTGGACAAATTTCCAGTGTTGCTTTCTAGTCCCCTTGTGAAGGAAAAGTTATTAAGGGCCGAAGGGTCCTCGACGTCGTCACGATGTTCAAGCTGGAGTCGTACGTAACTCCCTATATTCTCGCGTATTTGGGAAAATACTTCAAAAATTTCGATCCGGCCGATTTCCAGGCGAGTTTTAATTTCATTCATTATTAAAAATTAATGAGTCTATTAATTAATTAATACTTGAATATTTCGAATCGGAACTGGTTTAGCAAATAGTTTGCAAAAGAATAATCTTGAGAAATAGAAATTTTGGGAATATGAATCTGTCAGTTGTTTTACAAATTTCGGAAACAAAACTTGGCAAGATTTTTGCAAACTTTTTGGAAAGTTGTCGTTGTTCGTGAGGAGGCAAATTGATGAAAAATTGTGATTTTTATGGAGCTATTTTCCAATTTAGATGTCCTTATGGGGCGGAGGAGCGCTGTTTCAAAATCTGAATTTGGACCTGCAGGTGCTAGACGAGGAGCTGAATCTGCCCGTGTCCTTCATTTCCGGTCACATCCACGGCCTCAAAATCACCGTCCCCTGGACCAAGGTCACCTCAGAACCTATCCAAGTCCATGTCAACACCATCGGTTCGTTCAAAAAAGCCGTGAAAAAAAGATAATTTGCTAAACATTTGCTATTTTCAGTCAAAATACTCTTTTAAAATGTATAAGAAAAGCTTAAAATATTGGAAATAATACGTGAAAAAATGATAATTATTGTAGGACTCGATTTCTCATGGTCAACCTCAGCACATTTTTAATCGTTTCTCTCCTCTGGGAATTTATTTTAAAATTCTGACCGACAAACTTGCAGAGTAGGGAGGTGCCAATCAATTTTGAAAAATGAGATTTAGGTTTAGATAGATTTGAAACTTTCTGAAGGAGGAGATCTGAAGTTCAACAAGTTTTCAGAAACATTGGAATTCATCGAAAATGCTGAAAACCTCTCACCGCCATTCCATTAATCAACTCATTGTCGTCCAGAATTTAAAAATAAGTTCCCAGAGGCGAGAAATGATTAAAAATGTGACGATTTTGACGATGAGTTATTGAGTCGTGAAGGGAAATATTTACCAAAAAGTTGATTTTTCGTCAATCTATTCCTTAAAATTTGAAAAAATTCATAAAAAAATGAACATTTTGTACCCAATTTGACTAAAATATCGTATTTTTTTGCCCTTATTTTAGAAGTGACCCTGCGCCTGAAGCGCCTCGACGGGGTGGCGATGCCCACATCGGGTGAGGATACGACGACCCCCGCGACCGTGGTGTCGCCCGGACTGACGCCGCAAGAGCAGCCGCCCCCACCAACACCGTCCGCCCCTCCGTCCGGCTACATGCAGGGCTTGATCGCCAAAATCCTGAACAATGTGCACGTGACGTTCGAAAACGTGATCGTGAAATACATCGAGGAGGACATCGTGCTCAGTTTAAACATTAAAAAAGCCACCTACGCCACGGTGGATGACAATTGGGAGGGTGCTTTCGTAGGTAAGGAGATAACTTGCGCCATAGTTAAAGTATGGTTAACATGGGCGCAAGTTGGTGATAAGGAAGAAGTTAAACTTTGACGAAATTTGAATCTAATTTAAATTTATCAGAAATCTGATTTTCATGAGATGTATATTTATATAAGTACTTGATAACTTGCGCCATAGTTAAGCTAATGGTTAACATTGGCGCAAGTTGGTGATAAGGAAGACGAGTGGAGGAAGCTAATAAAACATTGGGTGGAAATGGAAGTTGAAGTTTTTGATTTTGTTATAGATTTGACAGCGCCGGATTTTATCCTTCGGAAGAAATTTCAATTTCAAGACTTGACCATTTGTCTGGACCAGGCAAACACGACCGGAGAGATTGAGACTTATCAGGTCGGCAAGGAAATTTATTCTTCTAATTTATCTAATTTGCATGCTTACTGCTTTGTTTAATTTGATTACACCGAATCAAAACTTACAGCTATTTGTTAAATATTTTAATGTATTGGGAGTAAACATTGTAGAAATATTTGAACATTAGATATTCGCCATATTTAAATTAACCATTGTTTAACTAACTGCGGGTGCTTATTTTCAGGAGCCGTTCCTGTACCGCTGTGCCTTTGAGATCCGGATATTTCAAATGTTCAAGAGTGCCTTCTCCAAAACGGCCGCCTTCACCCGCATGGACTTCCACTTTGACCACATGCTCTTCTCCATCACCGACGAACAGGTGTGAAGTCACTTCCTCCACAATAAGTATTTAATTGTAATTATAATTAATTGTGATTAATTAATTGAATTGCAGGTGCCGATGTTGATCCGATTGTACATTCTGCTCCAGTCGCTGCTTCAAGTTCCGCTGACTTCCGTCCCTCTCGAAGTGACGGGGTCGTCCTCGCGGCGGCGGAGGCGGTCACATGGAGCGAAAAAACCTCGCCAACAGCAAAACATGTTCCCATTCCGACCACAAAACTATGCAAATCAGCGCCGTACGTGGGAAATTTGATTTTTTAGCAATTTTTGTGTAAAAATTGGTTACAAAAGATTATGGAAATTTGGAAATGAAGGAGCGTTTCTAGGGATGAATTCCGTTATTCAAGCTAAAAATTGCCAGGATTTTACACAAAAAATCGTTTTTGTTGCATATTTTATGAATTTGTTATCACTTCTTTAATAACTTTGACCTTTTTTATGATTTGCATACGTTTTAACATTTAGCATTAGCCAAAAATTCCCAGAATTTGACAAATTTTTATAAACAAATCATGTCTTTAGAACAAATTTTGTTAAGTTTGTGTCACTTTTAAGTATTAAAATGCAACCAAATCCGTACAAATGTTGACCTTTGACCTGTTTTTTTTCCAGAATCAGAAGATGAAGAAGTAGACTCTAGTTCCTCGTCTTCTGCGCCAGGCTGGACGGCATGGGCGATGTCGTGGCTGCCGCCAATTTCCACCTTTTTGGGCGACGAGTACGAAGACGGCGACGTTTCGGAGGAGTCCTCGTCCACCTCCCTGACCCCCCACCAGTCGTCCTCTTCCCTCCTCCTGTCCCCACAAAATGGGGGGAGCAACGATGGGGGCGCCGAGGATGACGACGACTACTACGACGAGGAGGACGAAGACCACCCCTCCCGCCGCGTGCACCACTACGGCTTCTTCGTCAACGAGATCAACGTCAAGTTCAAGGCGTTGGAGCGCCCGACGCGACCGCAGCACACGGGGCGACCTGGGCGCGTGAAATTCATTCCGTTTATGAAGCTGCACTTTCAGGGGGTCATTGTCGACATGGTTTTCCGCGGGGAGGAGGCCAACCATCAAATGGGGGCGGCTTATGTGAGATTTAGTTTTATCCACGTGGTGATGGCAGACTTTCTCACAAGTTTGGGCTTATTTTTACGACGTTGTCCTTCAAAATGTTAATTGTTATCGAGTTTTGTCCTCAAAAATGCTAATTATTATCAAAGTGTGTCCCCCAAATTGCTAATTATTATCAAATTTTGCCGAATTTTTTTATCTCGAATTGTTAATTGTTATCGAGTTTTTGATGTATTTTGTCCCCAAATGGCATTTTGTGAGTGTTTTTTTTGGTGAAAATGTTCCACTTAAGGTAACCACGTGGGAAAGTCTGCATAGTTAAAAAAGTATAATAACCTTGGCGCATTATATATGTAAATATTGTCGCTAATTTGCATATGTACGTAGTGCTGCCTAATTCCGCTGGGTTTCTGTCCGTGCGGGATCGTGGACGGGGACGCGAGTCCTAAAGAGTCTTCGGAAGCGAGCAGTGTGGACGGCGATTCCGCGGCGGCTGCTGTTCCTCCTCCTCCGCCTCCGCCCATCGCGACGCCGGACGACGCCGAGCCGCCACCACCACCACCGCCAATCAATCAGTACCTCACCGTCGGGCAGAGAAACCCCGACTACGCCAAAGACTCCATGTTCCTAGTCACCGACGGATTCGGCTCCAACTTCAACTACAATTTTAAACTGGATAAGCATGTCGAAAATTATGACAGTGAGTGCAAAAATTTTGCGAAATTTGAGCGAATTTTGTAGAACAGAATGGAAAATGGGAAAGGGTGGAATTTTTAGGCAAAAAATATTTTATTTGGAGGGATTATTTCGCAAATGAGTACACAAATTAAGTTAACTCTTGACAAATCATATGTATAACTTGCCAAATGTTGCGAAATTTGATTAGGTATTTATTTCGTAAACGTATTTCTGGGAAATGATTAAGTTTTTGTTCCCAAATTGCATGATTTTATTTCGCAAATATGACTTGCAAAATAAGACATTAATAATGTTTTAATTATGCAAATTTGTGTGTTTTGATGTTTTAATTATGCAAATTTGTGTTCTTGTAGCTGACGCCATGCTGGAGCGCACTCCCGCGATCGCGATCGATTATCTGTACGCTCGTCGTCCCAGTGAACCCGGGGACGCAGCCGCGGATTACGTTGATTTGGCGTAAGGGATGATAAAACTTTGCATAAATTAGATTATGTTAATTTTTGACGCTATGTTAAATTTTGCAGTCGGACGAAGCTGCTGGTTCGGCTGGTGCTGGGGGAGTCGACGTTGTCCGTGTCGTCGGGGCTGCTGCACCGCCTCAAACTCATCTCCTACGCCATCGACAATTACTCGTACGAACCCTACGGCGAGATCCATCGACTCAGTGAGTCACCACTTATTCGTAAAATGAACTAATATTTAGTGAATATTTCCAAATTTTTTAGAAACAACGCACGAATTAATTCCAATTAAAACACCAATTACATATCATTCTTATAAAAATATTGAGGCGACGTCTTCTCAACATCTCCGTTCATCTTCTTGTCTCTTAAAATGTTACAATTTTGATTACTTTTAACTCATAAAGTTAATTTTAATTACTTTAGGACAGTTTCCTAATTTATAAAATATCGTTAATCTGTATAAGGGTTTCTTATCAAAAGGTGTAGCAAAAATATAGCAAAATCTATACGTTAGGTTAATATTATCAGATATTATCATAATTTCTAAAACTTTGAATTTTTCATTTTCTGTTTTTTTCGCAATAAGTTTCCTCAAAAATGTTGAATTGGGATTGAAAAAAGTTATTCACCCCGTTAATAGAACTAAATTTGTGCTTTGTTCTCCTGCAGTGACTTCATCTCCGACTGGTGGCGCCGCGTCGCCGCAGCCTGTCGACTACAGCAGTCCTCGTCTCGCGACGACTGCCCCGCTGGATTACGCGCTATATCGCCACGCCCCCATCGCGACGGACTCGTATGAAGTGACGATCCTCTCACCCTCCGTCCAACTTTGGGCCGCGGACCATCCCGAGTACGACTTTGAGTCGCGAGAAGCGCACCTCCGTCAGCGGCGACGGATCCGCACGACGACGCCCTTCTCACAAGTGATGCCCAACTGGCCGAAACTGACCATTTCCGCGGAACAGGTGACCATGTCCAGGACCGAACCGAATACCCGGGTTCGAGCCCTGGTCGCCAGAGCGATTGAGGGTTCCATCTCCACGCCGAGGTTACTGCGGGATGTGCTCCTAGTCTTAAAGAGGGCGAGAACCATGCAGGTAGTTAATTTGAATAAAGCGTATTCACGTCAATTTTCGCAAATTGAGTATAGTAACTTGCGAAATTTGCAAGATTTCGGGTAACTTTTGTTGGAAAAGGGTGGAGTTTTTGATTGCCAATTTAGGTAACCTACCCTAGTCACGTCAACATTTGCATACCTCGCATTGCTTAATTAATTAGAATATTTACTTAATTGAGTTGTTATTTATGTAAGGTTGACAAGGTGCGCCTGGACGTGACGATCGGGGCGGAGGAGGTGACGGAAATCGTGTCCCCGTCGAATTTCTCCATCTCGCAGAAGACCCTGGACAGAAGGGACGTTTACGCGGAGGACGACGTCACCCTCAGTGAAGAAGCCTTCTCTTGTGGTACTACTTAATTAGTCATTAATTAATTTGCATACCACGTGACTTGATCCTCGTGGATATTTTTGGGCTGCGTTTTACAGGAAATTTTGAATTGAAACAGGATTATAAAGGTTAAAATTGTGAAAATTGTGTTTTTTTAAATTACAGATTCGTTCCACATGTCCACCTCGTTTATTGAGTTGACCCTGTGTCACGTGATAGTGACGTCCACCCTACAAAACGTGGAACGCTACTCGGAACACTTGACGACGTCGACGCTGCTCTCGGACCTCGTCGCGGAAGAGCACCGTTCTTCCCGCCTCTCCGTAACGATGCGCGGCCTGGCCTGCAGCCACGCGGTGACAAAATCCTACGCCTCGCAGCGCGCCGTCGTCACCAGTGTCGAAATCTTGCTGGACGACGAGATGCCCATTTTCGTGGCGCCGATCAACAAGGAGGACAGTTTTCTGCTCGCGGTGGCGCAATATCCGAGGATGAAGAAGCACGTGGCGCACGGAGATGAGCACGACCACGTGGCGGTGCGACCCCACTTGGGCATCGTGCACCGAATTCGACCATCCTCCCCGTTGCCGCCGGTCCTTTGCCCGGTTCTTGTGGTGCACGTGGCGCCCTGGAAGGCCACCTTGGACAACAGAATCTTCACGTGGTTGCAGTACTCGCCACGAATCGTACCCTCCATGATTACTCAAGAGGTCAGGATGGCGAGAGAGATCAAGGTAGTTGGAGTTAATTAATTAATTGATTAGAATGATTAAAGACTTTATAATTCATGGTCAAAATCGGCACATTGTTAAGCATTTTTTCGCTGTGGGAACTTATTTTAAAATTCTGGACGACCGTTAGTGAATTGATTGATGGAAAGGTGTTGAGTTTTTTGAGCCAGTTTCGGTGAGTTTCAATTTTTCTGAAGGCTTCTTAAACTTGAAGTTTTCTCCGCCAAAAACTGCCAAAATCGTTAATTTTCAAAAAATTGGCAACTCCCTGCTCCACAAATTTGTCGTTCCGAATTTTAAAATAGATTCCCAGAGGGGAGAAATAATTAAAAAGGTGCTGTTTTTCACGAATGGTAAGTAACGAATCACGTTACTTACCATGTTTCCACGTGTTTCCAGGTGCCACTTCGTCCGAACTCGTGCAATTCTTCGTCTCGTGGAGGAGACACGTCATCCCGGAAATCGTTCAGTCGTCAATCCGACATCGCGGAGGAGTTGCGCGGAGCAGCATCGTCACGACCTTCGGGTGGTTCGACGACGTCCTCTTCGCTACCCGGGTATCAGCTGACGACAAGACAGCCACTCCTCCTCAACCAGGCAACAGCAACAACAGAGGAGGATGCGGCGGTGGAATGGATGGAGGCCTACGTCACGACGTTCCTGACGCATTTGAAGAACGCCACGATTTCGATATCCGTGGCCGTGGGGGAAGTCTGGTTTCCGGTGGGGGGTGAAAAATGGGTGGTGCTCGGGACGCCCAGAATTATCCGGGGGAAACGTGGCGGAAAGAAGAGTGAGAGTGGGGTGGAGACGGTGGATTGGGGAAGTGTTGAGTTGCCGGTGAAGGTGACGAGTGGAGGTGGGTATGAATAATATTTTGAGGTTTGGTGTGACAAAGGGGGTAGGTTTTTGGGGGGTATTGTAGCCATGAAAAGACGAGGATTTAGGTGGAGAAGGTAGCAGTCGTATGAAAATGCGTGTTTTTGAAGAAGTTAACTTCTTATTGTTGGAAAATGCATTGTTTTCATGATTTTAAAAAATACAGTATTTTAACAACGATAAAAAATTATCTTCTTCTTCACAAAACATGTATTTTCGCATGATTTTATGTAGATTTTCGTCTTTTTGTGAGTGTAATACCCCCGGAAATTCACCCTCTGGGAAGAACAGAGCCCTAAATAACGTGAGGCAATTCACGTAGGCCTTGGTAATGTTGTAAAATCCGCAAAGTTTTATAAACTTTTACAAAACTTTACTCATATTTCGAAGGAAAATTAGGGTACAAATTTTTGTAAACTAATTCTGATAACGGGCGCCTTTTTACTTTGTAAAAGTTTGTAAAGTTACCAATGACTGCGTGAACTTATAGATTGTGTATTTAACAAATCGTCCAATTAAAAATAAAGTAATTGATTTTCTCTCTCATTTCCCAGTCCAAGCGACCATCTTGCCGATCCACTTGTCGCTGGATGACATGTATTTCGCGACGACGACGTCCCCCTCCGCCATTTCGGGTGAGAGCGACCTCTGCTGCGCCAAGTTTTCCGCCTCCGTCGGCCTCACCCTGTCCAAACGGAGGGAAGACAATGAGGCCACCGTCACCACGGTCCACGTGACCTGCGACGTCGACAACGTCACCGTTTCTCTCTCGGAAGAACACGTGCGTCCATAATTAATTAATATCGTTTACATATAATTAAAATACACGAGTGTATGCAAATTAGTGTGAATCGATGACAAATCTAAGGAGTATGCAATTTGTGAAGGGCACGACCTCCGAATGGGCACGTTTTGCAGGGATATTTGCATCCCAAGAGGAGAAAAGCAGCTTAAAATTGATAAATTGTACACTTTCCAAATTTACTGCCCATTTTCTCCTCTTCGGATGCAAATTTCTCGGTCGAACGTGCCCATTTGGAGTATTTCGGAGATCCCGTCTTTTGCAAATTTCATGCTAATTAAATTTGTCACCGATTCACGCTAATTTGGCCACAATCTTAAAGCATACGCTAATAAGAGAGCTCCATTGTGAGTTGCACTTCCTCTAATTAATTTGCATTTCACGTAGGTCGCCACATTAACCAAATTAGTGGACCAAGCCCTCCTCTCTACAACCTTGTACCCCTCCGTCTTCCCCATCTTTCCTCGCATCCCGCCCGACGATTACTATTCCACCGCCGCCGGCGCCGCCACCACCACCGGCAGCGAACATCTCGGCGACGAAGCGAAATCTGAACGGAGCACTCATTCAACCGCGCCACACGCGCCACCGCGACACACCGGCCGCCCCCACAGTTCCTCCGATCTCGACAACTTTTCCATCTCGTCCGAACCTCCCCCACCACCACCACTACCACCACCATTACCACGTGCCCACCACGTGCTTCCAATGACCACGTGCTTCTCTCTACAAACTAACATCTCCTCGATCTCAACCTCCATCACGTGCTCGTCCTCCTCCTCTCCCACGAAACTGACCCTTGAACTGAGTGACCTTTCGACCTCGGTCACCGTGCGGGACGTGTACTTAAAACTGAGCCATAAAACGGGTCATTTCCGCATCCTGAACCACGTGCCAGACGTGACCACGGCCGGCGGCTGGAAAGCGGGTCCCTGTCAGGGAATCATTCTCACTTCGGCCGACGACGACCTGACCCGGGACATTTCCCCGATGGAAGACTCCTTCAATAAGAGAAAAGAGGGGGAAATGTTCACAGCGCGCATTTCCAATCCGAGCGTGACCCCGCCCCCGCAAAAGAAGACGATGGCGGAACCGGGAACGGGACAGGCCGCATTTTCTGTGAATTATACCCGCGTTTTGGCGTCCAATTGTCACGCGAAGGCGGGCCTGACAACGTCGCCGTATGCGAAATGGATCGCGACGCTGGATAAGTTTGCGGCGACGGGGGCGACGGGACTTTCGAGTCAAGATTTGGCCCCAGTGGACGGAGAAGATGCCCGGTTTCTGGCGGAGATTGATGTTTCGGTGAGGACGGTGGATGTGGTGTTTAACCCGGGTGTTTTTGCGGGGTTTACGGACATGGTGGATGATTTCGTGGGGGTGGTGACGAAGACGGAAGAGGGGGATGAAGAGGGGGATAAGAAGAAGGATGTGATTCCCGGGCTGAATAATAACACGGTCCCGCTCTTCTACCTGGTCACGGAGAATATCCGGGTTTTTGTGCAGGGCGCGACGAAGAATAATCGAGACCGGTACAAGTCTCATTTGCCGGACTTCTTTCTACTCGAGTGTGCCGGGATAAGGGTGGATTCGCATGTAAGGTTTTTTGCACGTGTTTTATTTTTTTAAAACGGTGTTTTGTTTGACGTTATCTCACTTGTATATTTCTAAAATGTTGCGAAATTATAGAATTTGCAAAATACAGATATGACAGTGCAAAGGTGGGATATTCGCATATGTATCTCGCAAATTGGGCATAGAAACATAATTTGGGAGATTTCTCAAAAGAAAGGTTTAGCGAAATGTGTTGGAAGTTTGTGAAATTATTTTTCATGACTAATTTTTTATGAGTAATCTCATTATCTTATTTCGTATCGCAACTCTTTTAGCAAATAGTTTGCGAAATAATCTCGCCAAATAAAAGTACGTTCATAATTTCCTGAGTAAATTTAGGAACAACAATTGCGCACATAAATCTAAAAAAGTTTTTAAATTTACAAGTAAAATTTGCATTTTTTCTCTAGAACGACTACCCCCTGAACCGCACCCTCATTTCGCCACTACTCTTCCACCTCGGACAGAAAGCCCGGATCCTGGAAATCCCGGGCTCCCCCGTGGAAGACCGGCAGTACCAAGTCCTCCTTTCGGGGGTCACGGCGTCCACCGGGTTTTGGGCGGAGGTTGCCGCCAAGTCGACCAAACACGTGGTCCGGTCCTCCCTGCAGCTCAAGACGCAAGGCGAAAATCCCGCCCTGGAGTGGAACATTCGCACGATGGACACGACGGGACCGGACGTGTCGACCTGCCCGCTCCTCGCGCCTCTCGACGTCACCCTCGCGCTCGCGCCGGCCATGGTGTACGCGAGGGATGTCGCGTCAACGAAGTCGTCGCACCTGATCGCGGGCCACGCGGCGCAGCTGAACCTCCTCTCCGACGTCGTTGTGACGCTGAACGTGGACCAGATCGAGTCCTGGAAGCAGATTGGGGAACAAATTGGAAATCTTCAAGTGGGGGGTAAAAAGGGGACGAGTTATGTGACGAAGAGGGATGAGGAAAGGGATGATGATGGGATTAGTTCGGCGTCTGTGATGGGGTTGAGTAGGTCGATGGATGTCGTCTTTATAGAGTCGAGTCAGGAAGGGAGTCTGGATTCCGGATTGGTTAGTAGGATTAGTTAATTGTTTAGGGATTAAGTAATTTTGAGGGAGTTGATTTCCCCACGGTTATAAATTAAATGAGAAGAAGGCAACTTGGGAATGAAAGCACGTGTTTTGTGGAGAAAATAAATTTTTATCGCTGCCAAGACAGTGTTCTCACAATTTTTTTTAAATTATGGAATTTTGACAGCGATGAAAGCTAAATTTTCACAAGAGTCGAAATAAAATCTTCGCATTGTGAAGAAATTAACTTTCAAAATGCTGCGTCTTTTTTTAAGAAATCGTGAAAACAAGTGTTTTGACAGCGATAAAAAGTTAGTTTCTTTCTACACAAAACACGTGTTCTCGTACGACTGTTGCAGATTCTCGTTTTTTTTTGTGGGTGTAATAACCCCTAGAAATCCACCCCCTTGAAAAAAAACGGAGCTTAAAATGCCCTACTTTTTGTCGTCACCTCGGGTAAATAATTACCTATTGCTAATTTACATAATTGCAGAGCCACACGGTGAAGCTGATCCCCTCTGTGGAAACCTTGTTCAAAAAGCAGTCCACGTGCTCGCCGCGCACCACGAGGTCGAAGGAATCAATATCGACGAGCAAGTCGAGTAACAATAAGTCAGCCACGATAACGCCGTTCGACTTCCTCCTGTCGTCGGGGGTCATCCACGTGACGATGTACGACTTGCAGTACAACGTGGTCAACGCGGTGGAGAAGGTGTTGCCGCTCGTGTCGATGGTCGCCATGCAGCCGCACGTCGTCCTCTCCGTCTCCCAACACTGCCAAAAGTTTGAGGTCTCCTTGTTCGAGTTGAGCGTGAAGCTGGGAGCGGAGGAGATTGGTAAGCAGTTAATTAGTAAATTAATTAATTGCAGTGTTTTGAGGTCAATTGTTGTCAAGGGGTGAATTTTGGGGGGTTTTATAGTGAAAAAAAGACGAAAATGCACATTTTGTTTAGAAATCCATTATCAAAATACATTTTTTTATACAAATTTTTAAGAAATGCAATAGTTTTACAGCGAAAAAAGTTAATTTCTTGACAAAATGCGTATTTTGGTATGATTGTTGCAAATTCTCTTCTTTTTATAGCTGTAATTATCCGCCCAATTAATTAATTAATTAATTAAATGTTAAAATGCCTGTATGATTTTGTAGATTCGACCTGGATCCCGAGCCGGTCACATTTTCCGCACCGTCTTTTTGAATCGATCCGTGGCGTGCGGGATCCGAAGACGGGCATCGTTCCGCCACTCCTCAACTTTAAAATATCCGACTTTTTATCGCACCCTTGTAAGTGCAACGTTATGTATCTTAATTAAATAATCCCCCCTCTTCCCCCCCAAAAAATAGACTTATAACCCTCTGTTTCTCTTGCAGGCACCATTTTATGCGACATCCGGCGCCCGATCCGTGTCGAAATGGGGCACGCGAAACTGACCAACTTGCTGCGAATTTTGCCCTACCTGCTGGACAGCGGGGCGCCACTGCACCGCACGGACGCGCAGGTGAAGCTGATCCACCCGTCCGAACTGGTCGAGCAGAACCGTCGCTACCAGACGGAGCTGAGACAACTCCTGGGCCACGTGGGAACCGCCACCTTCACGGCGTCACAACTCGTTCTTGTCTTGGTTGAAGAACCTGCCGCCCTCACTTTCTCCATCGGATCGGCTCGTGTCAATGCGAGCGTGCAGCGCAAACCAGCGGCCACGACGAGTACGACGGCGACGGCGCCAATAGCAGCGACGACAACCACCATTGAAGCTGAGAACGTGGCAGCCATAATTGTCGTGGAGTCGGTGACTGTGAGCAGTAGATTGAGCGAAAGGTGGGTGAATGAAGGAGGAGGGTGCAAAAATGTGCAAAAAATTGGAGGTCTTTTTTTACGGGAAATTGTGCAACGAACGCGCAAAAAATTCCGTTTGCAATGAAAAATTGCATCCACATGGGTGAAAAGTCTCCACGTGGTCATGCACACGTGTGAAAAAGGTGGTGGTGATAATAAATATGTGTGTTTATGACCGTTTGCAGAACGTCTCCCGTGGTGACAGCGTTTAGCACGACTTTGGACGTAAAATTAGGCTGGACTTCGGGTCTGGATTACCCGATCACGACGATGAACGTGCAGCTGGACCCCATCTCCATCTTCGTCGGACCACAAAACATCCTCTGCGTCCAACAAGTCCACGCCGTCTTTCAAGAATATTTCGACGTGAGTGGTCCTCCTTTTACTATTCGATTAGCGACATGTTAATTAATTAAGATTATAAAATACTGATCAAAATATGTATTTTGTGCCGAGTGTTTGAATTTATGGGGGGTGTTAGAGCTACAAAAAGCCTAAAATCTGCCAAACTATACCTTTTTTTAAGAAATTAACTTTTTATCGTTGTAAAAATACTACATTTTTATCAAGAATTTGTGAAAAAATGAACTTTGCCAAGTTTATTTCTTCTGAAAATGTGTATTTTCTTACGACTGTTGCCGTCTAGATGGCGATTTTTGTCTTTTTGTGGGTCTAACACCCCCCGAAATTAACCCCCTGGAAAGAACGGACCTCAAAATAGTATACAATCTGACCTCTGACCTTATCTTCTTGTAGGAAATAACGCTCGTGGAAGAGGAGATAATCGACATAATGGAGCACTACGAGCCGACTGGATGCAAAATGATATGCGACTCGTACGAAGACGACCTGCGCGCGGGTTCCTTCCACCTCGTCCGCCATCCCGTCTCCTACGCGCTTCCGCGCCCTTATGAGATCCTTTGCTGCCAAAAAGCGCGCACGTTGACGTGGCGCTACCCACAACATCGCGTGCTCACGTGTGTACAAGCCTCCCCCGTTCCACTGCCGGATCATAGTTCGGTCCCCGCTGAGACGACGACCGCGACGACGCCAACCACGCCACCCGAGGTCGTCGAATTGGACTGCATCGTCGAATATTGGGACGAAGCGATGTGCGACTATCGTTATTTTGGAGCGCTCACGCTGTCAGAAGTGGCCGGAGCGCGGTGCACAATTCCGGCGCGGGAGAAACTACACATTTATAGCGCGGCGGTTTGGAGGATTAAAATATTGACGGCGGTTCGAGAGTGAGTAATTTGCGCCATAGTTAAAGTTGTGAGAGTGGGCGCAAGTTGATAATGAGGGATTTATAATTGATGATAAGTACTAAAGGGAGGGCAGCCTGGTGGATACGAATTTGGCCTTGAATAACCCCGGAACGGTTTGTCGTAGCGGGTCAAAATTTTGAACAGAAGAGCATGTTATCCTCAGATAGTTGTGTGCAAAAATTCAACTCTCTACTTTCAAAAATGCCTCCCCCACAGCCCCCAGAAGTTGAGACACTCGTTTCAACTTTTTCCAAACTCCGTCTAAAAAATTCGGTCCCCACAGAAAGATTTTCTTTTCATCTATCCGAACTCAAACAAGTCGATTTGACTTATATCAGGGGATTGTATAGGTATTTCACTATTCCAAATGATTTTTATCCCCAATCTAGGTTCAAGGTCATTTGCATAATCTTGGGTCAACTTTGCCGTCTGGAAGGACGCTCCGTCATGATGAAAAATCACCTTAATTATTATTTTACCGTGCAAATTAGGAAAATTGTATTCTAAAAGTGGTTTCAGTACAAGGTCCACATAATACTTCGAAGATTCCTTCACTTTTTGGGGGACTTTGATAAGTGGGAGGACACCACGACAGGACATTGCACCCACGACCATCAACTGTTTAAAAAAGTTCTCCTCACTGAAAAGCACCAAATTTCTTGAATTTTTTTTCGGCATTTGTCGTGTAGTAAGCTCTTCGAACCCAATTAGTAACTTGTAGGGAAAATAGTTCTTCGTCAATTGTCACCAATAGCTCACTTCTATTCCTCAACAGAATATTCAAATAAAATTTTTTGCAAACACGGGCGAGATTTTTTCTGGAACTATTTGAAATGACTGTCTCAGCTTCTGGGGGCTGTGGGGCAGGCATTTTTCAAAGTAGAAGGCTGAAATTTTGCACACAACTATCTGAGGATAACATGCTCGTCTGTTCAAAATTTTGACCCGCTACGACAAACCGTTCCGGGGTTATTCAAGGTCAAATTCGTATCCACCAGGCCGCCCTCCCTTTGGTAATGTGTAAATGAGCGTGAATATTTTTAGAGAAGTTTTTATTCGTGGGGAGGTAACTTGCGCCATAGTTAAAGTTATAACTGTGGCGCAAGTTGATTATAAGTGATGTAATTTTGTCGTGATTGATAATTAATAATGTGTAAATTCGATACGAGAGGGAATATTTTTAGACAAGTTTTGTTATTTTTTGGGAGGTAACTTGCGCCCTAGTTAAATTTATAAGATTGGCGCAAGTTGGTGATAATTTGTGGTGTTTGTTTTATGTTTGTTCTAGTTCTGACTGTTCGGAACCCGTTCGTCCGGAAATGTTGGCGGCGTGCGTGAAGGTGGACTCGATCCACGACTCGAGCTTGACGTCGAGGTTGAAGGTCTTCCTCGAAGTGCCAAGAATCAATCTCCACTTTGTCAACAATTTCTACTTCTCGGGACAAGGTGAACATGCATATCTTGCGTATTTTACATATTTTCCTGCTTATTTTTAAGGTTTTCGTGTTAAAATTCTATTAATGGGAACATATTTTACAATTTGTGCCCCTATTTTTACATATTTCGGAATTTTATAGATACTTCACTGACAATGGAGGCGCAAACCATGTTCAGCCCAGATAATTTTTTGACCATGTTAGTTTGAAAGAGCAAGTCCTTACAAACAATATTTGGTTCGGCACTTGGGTAGATGCGCAAATTTCAGCACGTTATGGGCGCCGCAAGTTCGGAAAAACGCACGAAGTTGAGCTCGCGCTGGGCATTGCCCGAAAAATCGTGCGTTTTTGCGAACTTGTGGCGCCCATAACGTGCTGAAATTTGCGCATCTACCCAAGTGCCGAACCAAATATTGTTTGTAAGGACTTGCTCTTTCAAACTAACATGGTCAAAAAATTATCTGGGCTGAACATGGTTTGCGCCTCCATTGTGAGACTGGGAACGTATTTTAACAATTTTTTCTCCCTTTTTTAAGGTGCCTCGTCCCTCCTTCCGGCATACAGTCGCGCCTCGATTGGCTTATCTTCCTCCCAGTGCGACCAGACTTTCGCCACGCTGTGCCTCGAATCCAACTCGATGTTGCTCTCCATCTGGGCGAAACATGCGACCGTGGACGTGACGGCGTTCGTGGATTTGCACGTCCTCGACACCGAATTCCTGACGATGGCGCGCGTCCTGTCGCCCGCCCTGCTGCACACGAGCCTCTCCCTCTTCGAGGCGCCCCACTCGACCAAAGTCCACTCAGAGGTGGAGCTCTTCTGGCGCGAGGTCGAAATCCGCGTCGGCGCCTCCGCACTCCACACAATCTCGACAGCGGGAACGGTCTGGACACAACTCTTGGCCGCCTGGGATGGACGACGCATCCAGCTCAGAGATACGAAAATGATGTGAGCAGTTAGTTAGTTAACTGATTGACGTCGACGATGGATTGTTTCCCACAATTTAAACAATAATCCACGCTAAAAAATGTTATCCACGTGGTCAACAAAAATTTTATCCACGTGGTCAACATAATTTTATCGTGGTCAACAATTTCTTCCTCACACAATCCCCAACTTACTAATTTCCTCTTTTATCCTGTCAGGGAATCGGTCAACGTGTCGCCCGTCTTGGTCTTGAACACTCTGCCGACGGAGCTGCGTTTCCACCAGTGTGCAACAGACAGCTCGCTCTACATCGCGCCCGGCTCCGTGGCGCCCTTCCACTGGGCAACCACCAGATCAAAACCAGTCTGCAAGCTGGCCGTCAAGTTAGTAACGGACGCGAAGAACTGGACGTTTTCCGCGCCCTTCGACCTGAAGCGGGATGGAGCGCTGGTGCGGCGCGTGGGGTCCTCGCAACACAACTTATTCCTCCAGATCCGCCCCTTTTCCGGGATGCAGCGCGTGGTGACCGTGTCCGGCGCGCTGCTGACGGCGAACGCGCTGTCGAAGCGGATCCAAGTCGCGGTACTGCCGACCAACAAGAGTGTCGAGACGGGGTGGACGCTCCCCCCGAATGGCGGATATGGATCGACGCAGCTCTTCAATTTGGGGGAAATCGACCACTTCCGGTTTAGAATTGTGCGGGAGGAGGACGGACAACAGCCGTGGAGCGGGATTGTGACGCCGGAACAGCTCAGGGCGAAGACCAGGGTGCCCTTGGCATGTGAGTGGGGAACTTTTTTTCAACATAATTTGCAAAATTTGCAAAAATTCGTTAAGTTTTGAAATGTTCAGGGGAAAATTGTTTGGAATTTAGCGATATTTTTATTTAAATTTTTTACTTCAAAATTCAGCAGTTTGAATGAAATGAAATGAATGAAATTAGTTTTTGTTGCGGAATAATTTGAAATATTTGTAAATGCTCTTATAAAAATTTGTAAACTTTGCTGTGAAAAGAGGAAAATTATCCAAAAGAAACTTTCAGTTTTGCACATTTTTTCGCAATGCAAAATAACATGCGAAATTTTGTTGTCTTGTTTTTTACAGTATTTGAAGAAATTGACGGCGCTCTGGTAACATTTTGCGTGTGGGTTTCCCTCATCACGGAAATGTTGGAGGAGGCGGAACGATCTTTGGTACAGAAGAAATAAAATTATCAAAATTTTGAACCACATTTTTTTGTGGACATAAAAATTATGGAAATTTTGCCACATTTTTATTTGACCAAAATAAATTTCCCTTGTTTCTTTGTTGTAGATGGTGCTGTGTCCGTACTTCCGCGTGCAGTCCTTCCTGCCCACGTCGACGTGGGTGAACGTGTCGCCGAAGCAGGTGGGCGGGCCGCGCTCCGTCATCGGCGACTGCCTCCTCCCCGGAATGGGACAGGAGCTCGAGATCCCCTTCACCCAGGGACACGACGTCGCACACCATCTCACTCTACAAACTAGGTGAAAACCCAATTAATTTAATTACTCTAATTAATTTAATTTGATCTATTTTCGGTATAATTTACACATCCAAATTTGTAAACACGTGCCAAAATTGGGGGAATTGTTCCAGCAAAAGGAGGGAAATTTGGGACAAAATTAGGGAAATTTGGAGGTAAAATTAGGCAGATTTTTAGGGAGCGATAGGAGGAAAATTTGGAATAAAAGTAGGGCAATTTTAAATAAATTGAGACAAACTTTAATAAATTTGTGTGAAAATTGGGAGAATTAGAGATCAATTTGTAAAAAAGTATGAAACAAAAGTAGGGATATTTTGGGGCAAAACTTGAAATTTTGTTTAGGTAAAATCAGAGAAGGGCAAAATTATGGAAATAAAGGAGAAAATCAGGTCACAAGGGGCTCTGAGACCACGTGGCATTTATAAATTTCTTACTTATTGTGAAATATTTGTAGCCGGACGAGTACCGCTTCGACGCCGTCGATCCCGCTGCTTCCGGAAGGTCCAATCCTGACCATGACGCCGAACAACCCGCCGCCGCCTTCCATCGACCAAATCATCTCCACCATCTCTGCCACCAACTTCGGCTCCTGCGTCAAACCACGTGACGAGGCGGATGTCCCCTTACGCTGGCCCTTCGTCAAAGAAAACCTCCCCCTCGACGAGTGGAATGTGGGCGATCAGCCTAAAACAGAGTTAGAGGTGGGTCCACTACTTTCTTCAGAATTTGAGAAATTAGTCAAAACTTGGGCCTGTTAAGAGTCAAAAAATTAGTTAAATTTGTAAATTTTTTTTTAAATGATCGTTTTAGAGGTCATAATTCGTCAAAGTCAATCAAAAATCATCTTTTTAAAATCAAATCTGGAAAAATGTTCGTTTTTAAGTTTAAACTGGTCGAAATCAATCAAAATTGTAGAAAAATGATTGTTTTAAAAGTCAAAACTCGTCCAAAATTAATGAAAAATTATTAATTTAGGGGTCTAAAGTTGACACAAATTGTTGAAATTCCTCAGAAATTTACTACCTCGAATTTTTCATGAAATTTTGTCTCAATAAATTACAGGTTGAGTTCACCCCCTGGATTCCGGGCCTGCCCACGGTGCGTCTGCAGTTCAAGCCGTGGGCGCTGATCGTGAACTTGACGTCGGAGGAGGTGTACTTTGGTCAGTGGTTGTCCCCCGCGGTTGAGGGGACCGAGGCGTCCTTCACCATCCCGCCCAAGACGGTCTTCTCCCCCACAAAGATGTCCTTTTCCGAGGGCAGATTCCGCCTCGGGGTCGAATTAGGCGGGGAGCTCCTGCTTTCGGAGAAATTGCGCTTATCTGAGGAGCAGAGACGGACGGATATCCACCACGTCAACTTGGATAACGTCCTCCCTCTCAATAGCTTCAGTAGATTGGACCTCGTCTCGCAAACGGGGCAGCACCAGGTAAAAATTGCAACATTTCGGGGTGAATATTTGCCAAAAGAAGGTTGGATTTGGGGGGTTTTTCAGGTCAAAATAATTTTTTTAATGGGGAATTTTAAAGAATTTTTTGCAGAATAACACGTTATTTAAGGAATTTTACGATAAAATATGGATTTTGAGGTGGTTTTTGGTCAAAATGTGTTGTTTTTTATATATTTTTTTTTTAAATTAACCTATTTTTGATAAAATAGCTGAAATATTTATAAATATGTGCAAAAATCTGGAAATATAGAAAAATTATTTTTGTACAAATTAACAATAACGGCTAAAATAATTTCCCAATTTTTGTCCTCAGATTGGTTACATCACGATCGAGACATGTTGCACGGAGAAGATGCTGCTCCTCGTCCTGCGCCCCACCTTTTCCGTCATCAACAACTCTGGCGTCGCTCTGTTCGCGCAGAGCATCGCGATTTCCTCCCCGTCGCAGCAGGCGCGCGGCGCGTGGGGTGAAGAGAAGCTGTCCTCCTACGCGTACTCCCTCCTCCAAAAGAATGACGACACAATGGCGACGACGACGACGCCCACGCCGATCGCGGTGCCGCTGCTGCGCTTCATCACGGACTCGTCGCCCACGGACTACGCGCCGCACGACCGGAGTGTGAAGTACTTGGCGCTCGCGTGTCCCGGCGGCCCCTGGTGGTTCGTCCAGCTCATGGACTTCAGACTCATTTTTGACAACATGGACTCCAACCAGGGCCTCCTCGCGGCTTCCGTCGCGGTCAATCTGCCAAAGAAGGGCGCTGCTTATACGAAATCCAACACGTGAGTGAAATTATTTATGGACAAAAATTCAGTTAAAGCTTGTCAAAATTTTTCAAATTTTGTAAAATTTGGCTAGTTGTGTTCAGGAAATTGAGTGAAAAGAGAAAATCAAAAGGGGATTTTAGAAAATAGTTTGGAAAATAGTGTAGCGAAATTGGTTAAGAATTATTTCGTGGGTAAATTTGCGACTAAAAATGGGATCATTTTGTAGCAAAAGTTTTTCGAAATTTGACTAAATTAACATTTTCTAGTACTATTTTCTACCTGTTTTGCATTATGTGTGAACACAAATTGAGTTAAAATTTGTCAAAATGTTTCTTAAATTTTGCAAAATTTGGCTAATTGTATTAATCTCTTTTCTAAAATTATTAATCACTTTTGTTAAATAACAAAGTTCCAATTTATTCAAAATTTCCTTAAACATAAAAAATACTGAACCAGATTTCCCTTCAAATTTTCAGACGAATGTTGGAAGAAGCCGAATTCGAATCGGTGACCTTGCCCCTGGTGATCGCGTGGACCTCGAAGGACGGCCAGGTCTGGATTTCCCTGAACCTCGACCCCTGCCCCCAACTCGTCCTCCACAACTCGACCCAGTTCCCCCTCCTCTACGTCCAAGCAACTTCCGGCGCCATGGCGTCGTCGTCGACCTCGTCGCCACCGACACCACTCCAGCAGACGGACCACTTCCAACAGTACCTCGTCCTGCCGCCCAACTGCAAAGGCTTCTACACCCTCCTCCCCCCCAAAAATGGGGGGAATTCCTTACTCGCGGGATGCTCAACCCCGCCCCCACTCGCGCCCCTCCTTCTCACCAAGTTGCCGCAAGACATTCGCGACTTCATGGCCGCGTTTCCCTTGTCGCCCGACTCGTCGACGGAATCGATTCAAGAGCAGCACGACTTCCGCGACCAGTTGCGCTCCCATCTGCGCAAGTATCGCGCAAGGAAGAAAGCGCGGGCGAGTTTGGGGAGTCAAGAGGGGGATGAAGAGAGGCTAAATTCTGGGGAGGAAGAAGCGCACCCGTGCGGAACCATGTTGCTGCCCGGGTCGGGGATTTCGTGGAGCAAAGTGCTTCACGTGGATGGCGAGGTGTCCCAGTATTTCTGTCTCGGGGAATATGTCGATGCGAAGATTTCCATTGAAAGGATCGGCTTTTGTTACTATGTTTTCATTGGTAATTAATTAGTAATTAATTGATTGATTGAGTAATTGATTTTCGTTGGTAATTGGTAATTAGTTCGTTAATTAATTGGAGAAATATTTCTTTAATAAGGTTTATGAAATTGGTACAAGTTTTGAGAAACTTTTAAGAATCTAGAATTTTTTAGGAAAGTTTTTGGATACAAACTTATGAAATTATTTGCAAAATTAAGAATGAGGGGAATATTTGCAATTTTTTTTAAACAATGGGTGAATTAATTACGGGAAATTTTGTAGAAAAGTATTTTGAAATTTTACTGATTTACCAAAGTTTTGGAACATTTGGGAAGTCAAAAATAGTTCGCCGTATAATTAGTAATTAGTTAAATGGTTTATTAATTGTGGAAAATATGTTACTAACTAATTGCCAAAGTAATTGATTAATTAGTTAATTAGTGAGAAAAGTTAATCACTAAATTAATAATTAATTGTATTTAATTACAGAAAACATGTCCGGGATTGAAGTTGCGGCGAAAGACGTGCGTCGTCGGATCGGTACGAATTCGCCATCGTGTCCCGCGCCGCCCGCAGACTCGTCTCCCGCACACCACCTCGCGCTTGTGGACTCGACCCTCGTCGCGCTCTCCTCTCCGCTGAGAGACACTTTGCGCGACGCGATTTCGACGACGACATTTCCGCCCCCACCCTTCCGCCTGCACTGCTACTTCCCCAAGATGGTCGTCATCGTGACGGAGGACGGGACCGCGGCGACGCAGCGACGCCAACTCGTCTGCCTCACCATGGAGGACGTCCTCCTCGAACAGATTCCCGTACAGGATGAAAAACGATACCGCGCCCTGTTCGACCGCGGCACGGGAAAATTCGCGTAAGTGGAAGATGTCGATTTGCGCCATAAGATTGGCGCAAGTTAGTAAAATAAGAGGAAAAAATGGTTTATTTACATATTTTAATTTTGCGTATCATAATTTTAATTAACTTGCGCCATTATTTATAAGATTGGCGCATTATGGTAAATTTGAAGACGATAATGAACAAAATATGTCTTTCATTTGCGCGAGAATTATATTTTTATTTAACTTTTTAATTATTATTTAATTATAGTTTAATTATTTAAAAGATTGGCGCAAATTGAATTTGATAATTATGATAATTTTTTTATAACATTGGCGCAAATTGGTAAAATTGATGGTAAAAAACAGATTCTTCTTCTAATGTTCTTTCATTTGCGACGAATTATATTTTTACTTGATTATATTGCGCTAACTTGCGCCATAGTTAAATGATTATTAACACTGGCGCAAATTGATAAAAACATCGTATTTTGTTTTGCAGACGGCGAGAATCGTACACTCTGTCGCTGCAGGTTTCGAACATTCAGTTGGACAGCCCGTCCTGCCCGACGGAGCACGCCTGCGACTTCCCCGTCATCCTCACACAGCGCGACGACTACGAACCCTGCGGACCACAAGTCGCGAGCTGGAGGCAGTACAAACTCTTTCGCGAACTCCATTGTCCAGGTGAGACGAAAATGACAAATTTATGGTCTTAAAAAAATGTTCATTATTTTTAAAATCCGGAAATAATATCTTCTAGTTCTCTACTTTTTTCTGCAACATTTTTTGCTTTTAAGATATTGAGGCAATTCACGCGTAACATTATAAACTCCGTAAATTTCGAAACTTCCAAAATTTTACTCGTATTTAGAAGGAATTTTTGTAAACTTGCTCAGATGACGAACGTCGTCTCTTTATTTTATGAAATTATGATACAAAGTGCACGGATTTAAGACTGCGTGAATCGCCTCGAAAATGTCGCGTTGCTAAATATTTGCAAAATATTCGCAATTTATTAAAAAAATGGGCATCTCCCTCTTTTTTCAGACTTTGCCCCCATGTTTTCTCTGACGCTGACGTATTCGCAATCGTCGCTGACGTACTCGTCCATCTCGTCCGTCTCCATGACGACGAAGCCCTTCTACCTCAACGTCGAAGACCGCCTGCTGGACGTCGTGTATCCCGCCATCCTGCGCATCGCCACCCTCGCGCGGGAAGAATTCGCCCTCGCGACCAATTTGTCCTCGCGCCCCGCATCCGCGGCCCTCGATCCGCTCGACCTGGACGCCCTCCACGTGGCTAACATGACCCCCACGCCGGCCGCGATCTGGTCGCTGCTCACGTCCTTCGCGCCACCCCTGCTGTTCTCGACCATCTCAATTTCCCCGCTCTCCTTCTGGGTCACGTTGCGGATCGCGAAGCCCTTCTATCTCGCGGTGGACCAGTCGCACGTGAATGTGCCAAACTTCACGGCCTGCTCCGTGACGACGACGAGTTACCATTTGGGCGCCGCCTTGTCGACCCATTACACGTCCGGGGCGCTGTTCCAGGTCGGAAATCCGGTCAGGTAGGCAGGAAAGTCTGGCAAAAATTGACTTTTTTTTTCAAGCTACATCGGGATTTACTGGCGATTTATATCACAAAAACTCGAGCCAAAAATTAGGAATCACGTGGCGCTTATCGTTCTGTTGAAGGGCCCCTTTTTGAAGAACGATATTGGCGGCAAAGTTCAATTTTTTAGTAAATTTTCTCTCCCTTTCCCTCCACGTGGCGAAAACCAAGGCGCTCTCGTGGGTACTTTGCCCCCCAATATTTTTCTTCAAAGGGGCCATTCAACGGAAGTAGAAGTGTCATATGTGATTCCTAATTTTTGGCTTGATTTTTTGATATAACTCGTTACACGATCGTGGTCTAGCTTGAAAAAAGGGGCCATTGTGAGTATGAAATTTGTGCAAATTTTTATTGAAACTGATGAGGTTATCGTTTTTCATAGGTTGATCGGTTCGTTGGAGTTGCTAGGGTCGCCGGGGAGTCTTGTGGAGCGTGTGGGAAGTGGTCTGAAGGACTTTGTGGTCTACCCGTATCAGGGCATCTTCCAAGGGCCGACCGGGTTCTTGACGGGGTTGGGACATGGAGTCGGGTCTCTGGCGCAGAGTATCACGTCAGGTGAGAGGAATTTACATATTTTTATGTATAAAATGCAGAAAAATTCATGAAATGCAATTCATGTAGGGGATTTCATATTTTAAAGAAATTTATACTTTCCTATGTTCTCAATCAAATCGGGGCAAGATTTCTTATCTTATAATTTCGAGTTATAATTCCACCCGGGTTTAAAAACTTTAGTTCATTTTGTCATATTAAAAACTGAAATGATGTGTAAAATAGCACACTTTTTTAAATTAATTTCTTCAACTAGTTTCTTAATTATTCAAATATTTGGCAAAATTGCAATGCTTATTTGCTTATAAATGGTTTGTATGCATTTTCATGCACTTTTCCGAATTTTTGCTGGGTATTGGAAACGTTTAAAACCATTTTTGTGCACTCATTTTGCGCAGGTATTTTATAACAGGAGAAAAACTTTCGTAGCATTTTTTAAAAATTATTTGTGCATACGACTTGTTTGTGGATCCAAATTTTGTCCACGTGTCGAAAGTGAGGATGGAAAAAGGAGTGATTTGATTGTGCTTCTGGCTTTCTTGTTTGTCTGTTGGCCTCGTGTGTCCTGTGGCCTTTCTAATTAACTGGGTGGAGCAGGACCCTTTTGTCTTGAGGAGAAGAAGTCGACGACTAATAAAAGTGGAAAACTTTCACGATTTGAACGGAAAGAGAGAGAAAAAAACTTTTCATTTTTAAATGAGGAGATTAAGAAAGAAGAAAACTCGTGAAATTTGGGAGCATTAATTTCCTCGTAAAAAAAGAAAAGTCGGGCAAGCGAGAAAACAAACTTTTGAAGTGAGGTGATCATCACAGGGCGGATAGGTATTTAGAAAAAAAAACGACTGGAATTTGTATTTAGGGGTTGGGGATTAGTATTTAGGGGAAAAAATATTTGCGAAATAGGTACAAAAAAATAAGTATTTTGGTAAAATTTGAATTTTTGAATACAATTTTCTAAATTTATTTTAGTTGAATTTCTTTGAGCATAAAAAAATTCGTCTCTCATATCGTTAAAAGACTTACAAAATACATACGTAATTTTGAAAAAGTATCCAAAAGACTGCGTATTTCGGGCGGATATGTATTTACAAAAAATGGATGAAATTTCTATTTAAAGTCAAGGAAAAAATCGCACAAATATTTGCGAAGTATGTACGAAAAATTAGTATTTTGGGAAAATTTGTATGTTTGAACATGTAGATTTTTTGTGGTCGAATTTCTCTGAGCAAAAAAATTTGGGCTCCAAATTATCGAAATATTTACAAAATATATCCGTACTTTTGGAAAAAAATATAAAAGATTTCCGTATTTTTTAAATAATAGGGGAAATATTTATATTTTTGAAAGCGTAGAAATGTGTAAAAAAAGATTATAAAATTTTTGTGATTTATAAAAGTTAAGGACAAATTTTGACAAAGTTTTACTGTCGGTCGTCATTAAATGAAAAAGTTGAAGGCAAATACATATCCGCGCTTTGGAGAAGATGATGAAAATCACAATAGCGTCGTCGACGATGACGACGCCTCCTTTGTTTTCTTGGGAGAAGTTTGAGTTTTCATTAAATTTTGATTATCCAACTTTTCCGCGTTGTTGTCTCTTGAAAAATTCCGAGAAGATGGGAATTCCATTAATTAAGCCGTTTAATTTGCCAGAGTAGGTTTGGCACACATTTTCTGGAATATTTGTTTAAAAATATGGTGTGTGATAGGTGTAAAAGTTGGTTTATACTGGGGAACTTGCGCCATTGTTGTAACTTAATTATCTATGGCGCAAGTTAATGAGGAGAGTTTTGTTTCTGAATAGTACACAATATAAAGTCATGATCTGTCAAATTGTGGGGAATCAGGGGTCAAAAATTTTGCTGGGTTTTAGGAAATTCGCAGTGTAACCCATTCTAATTTTCGACTTTTTCTGGATATCACGCCATGTAAAGTTGTAATCTGTTGGTGTATTAAATTGTGATGAATTCATCAGGAATAGAAATTTTGTTACAAATTTTGAAATTTTTTCAGAAACCCATTTCACGTAGATTTCTAGTTTTTTCTGAATACCATACAATATAAAGTCGTAATCTGTTGGTGTGTTAAATTGTGGGGAATCAGGGGTCAGAATTTTGTTCGGTTTTTAGGAAATTATCAATGTAACCCACTCTAATTTTTGACTTTTTCTGGATATCACGCCATGTAAAGTCGTAATCTGTTGGTGTGTTAAATTGTGGAGAATCCGGGGTCAAAATTTTGTTTCATTTTTCTTGAATCCGAGGGGGTTTAAGTTTTTGAAATTTTTTGAAACTTTGACAACTCGATTTTGTAAGCATTGTGCATTAAAGGGTAGTAAAATGGGGTAAACACTTAATTCGAGTGGTGCAGGGACGAAATGAGTTTTTGTTGGTGGAGTGCATAATTTTTTTAAATTTTCAAGTGCACTTACTTACTTCCCTTTTTGTCAGTACTCCTGTTAAGACGGAGTTGGCATCCTTGACCCAATTTGAGCCATTTGAGGCACCTAAATGCCACATATTTACTCGTTCGTCTGGCCAGAAATAAATATAAGTATGTTCCCCCAGATGAAGAGAGAAAGTCCTTTCTGGTGGAGGAAAACTTGTCACTGACGGAGTTACAGATTTTGATTAATTTATAAAGATTTGTAGTAGTAAAAGTGGAGGACGGTTTCATTTCATGGTTTGAAATTCCTACCCATCTTGTTTTTCCGCATTCAGAGCTTTTTTCGAGTATTTTGGGAAATTTGTTGCGTATATTTTGGAGAATTTTTGAAAAAGGGGAGGGAAATGTGTGATTCTGTGTGTGACAAGGTCTCCTCCTTTTAGTTGAGGGTCCTTGTTTGGATCACTTTCTCCATTTCACATTAGTAACGAGTAGAGAACTAAGAGAAGCCTACTTATTGCGAGCCATTCGTCCGTCCGTCCGTCCGTCCTCAACATGAGAACTTTCGAAAGAATACAATTTTTTTTAGCTCTGTTTTCGAATATAGACGTAGTTTTTGGCAGGTATTTCAGAAATCGCCATTCGTATCTGAGGTCGAAATTCGTAAAACGTCAAAATTTTAACTATTTTAGGAGGGATTTAAAAAATCGCCATTATCTCGAAATGAATCAACTTTAGTGAGGTTGAAATTTCTAAAATGTTAAAGTTTTAACCATTTTAGATGCAGTTTTAGGGCAGGGATTTCAAAAAGCAACATCATTTCGACCTTGTAAACGATGTCAAAGGTCATATGTAAAATGTCTAAACTTGTTAAATGTCAAATTTTCCTGGAAAATGCATCCGCTACTTTGTTACATGTGTTTTAGTAGTTTATTGGGGAGGTTTTGGAGGAGACGCTTTGATCTCGGTGAGCCACTGAAGCGAGGGAAATTACATATTACCGTTTTATTCCTGTCCTCGCTCGCTTTGTTCTCCTCAAAATCCATCCCGTCCACTTGACTGTGTCCCTTCCTTCTTAATGTTCCCTGTACATACACCACTCTCCTCAGAAATTGGATTCCCCACTTTTTTCTGTTCAAAAAATAATAGCAACTCTCGAGGAGAACTTGTTTTATTAAATCTGGACGAATTCCGGGCTCCCAGAGTTGTGCGGGACGGACATGTCGAGGAGAGAGGGTATTTTTTTGCGAATGGTTTGGTTCGAATTTGAATTTTGTGCGAATTTCGGAGGATAATTTGGAAATAGGTTGCGAAATAAAAACATGGCAATGATATGGTGGGTAGATTTAGGGGATTCACGTCAATTTCGGATGCGATTTGGAAATAGTTTGTGAAATGGAATTAGTTATTGGGGACAAAGTCTGCACTTTTTTTGCAAGGAAAAGATTTAAAAAAATGTGGAACATTTCGGTTATGTGAAATTTTTACGGAATAATTTTCCCGAATTTAAAACATCAATTACTTATTTACGGGGTAAATTTGCAGAGGAAAGTATCGAGTTTCAATGTATGCGTGATTTTTATAAAATTTGAGAAATTATGTTACTCTACGTAAATAATTTTCAGAAATTGCGAAATTTTTTGTGAGTATATCCAATTTTTCATGTTTTGATGGCAATTGTAAAAAATCCCTCCTTTTCAAGCAAGAATGTTAGCAGAATTATCGCAAAAGTTTATGCAAAAACTGTGTCGCATTTCATTCCCGTTGACCAATTTTGGCAAAACGTTGTGCAAAAATTTGTCCCTGTGCAAAAAAAGAATGTATCTCATTTTATTGCCCATTGCACAACTCTTTTTCGTACGTATTTTGGACTCCATTAAAATAATTTGATTTGAGAGAGGAGAATAAACAGTGGATTTGTGTTTAATATTTACTCTCCATTTTTCTGTTTGCATTGATAATTCCCGTTTTTTGCAGGCACGTTAACCTCCATCACGAACTTTGCGTGGAGCGTGTCGCGGAACATTGACCGCTTGACGTTGGACGAGGAGGAGCAGTTCTTGTCGGAAACGAACCGTCGCGTGGCGCTCGCCGGATGGGCGGACGGACTCATCCAAGGCCTCACCGGATTCGGGATTAGACTCTTAGGTGAGAAAATTCATGAAAATTCATGAAAATTTGAATGGTTGGAGACTTGTTGCACGTGAGATGGTAAAAATCATGAAAAATCTTGGGGGAAAAATCATGAAAAATCATTACAAGCGTCATGAAAATCATGAAAGTTGTCGTGGGGAAAAAATCATGAAGAGAATCATGAAAAACTATGGAAAAAAATCATGCAACATCATGAAAAGCGTCATGAAAACTAATTAGGAAAAATATCATAAGAAATCATGAAATAAGCGTCATGAAAAATCCTGAGAAAAATATCCTGAGAAATCATACAAGAGAATCATGAAAACTCTTGAAAAATGTGATAAATTCGAGTGAGTGGAGATTTGTTGCACGTGAGACGATAACAATGGGCATACTCACGACAACACCTTACTCAACATGCAGATTTGCAACTCATTTTGCCAATAGTTGGTTGCAAAAAATTTGAGGGGATTGGCAAAGTATGATTTCGCAAAGGTGTAGAAATAAGCTTGTTATGTATTTAGAAATGGTTTTCATGAATTATCTCTAATTTTTATTGGAAGTTTGCGAAATATGTAAAAACATGGAGAGTAGTAATTCGTGGATAAATTTTCCAACAAAAATATCAGTAAAGGTTTTTAGAAATGAGGGAAATTTCGCAAATTACGCTGTTACGTAAAAGTTGTGGTGAGTAGGCCCATTATTGCGAGATGAGGAAGACGGTGGGTTGAGAGAGTGAAGGATTTTTTGTGTGAGAGGAATGAATTCGGGTGAGCAGACTTGTTGCACAGGGTGGGGAAAGTAGACGACTCTTTTTTTGTCTAGCAGAGGTTGTGAAAGACGTGATGGGGACAATACGATTTGAGACGATTAATGGGAAAATGCTCTATTTTTCGGGGGAAATGTTCAGAACTGGGTAAAATACTAGGTCATTCTTCCCAGGGTTTGCATTTCTAGGGGTGTGACACCCACAAAAAGACGAAAATCTACGTGGAAAATACAACGAAGTTGCAGGTTTTCCGAAGAATTTTACTTTTTATTAATGGAAAAATTAATTGTTTTCACGATTTTTGAAGAAATGAAGTATTTTTGCAGGGATAAAAAGTAAATTTCTTCGGAATTTTCTTGTGACTGTTGCATTCTGTGGGATTTTTGGTAGTTGTAATACGCGAAAGAGAGCAAAAATATGTTTTGAAGAGTGGTGCTAGGAATCGAACCCCGCGTCTCCCGTTTCCCGGACGGACACCTTTACCACTAGGCTAACCGCCCTTCTTCACATCTATCACTCTCTTTTACAACTACCAAATTCCACGTATTCTCTCCTACAGTTGCCTGGAAATAGTTTAGAGTGGTCCCCACTCTATAAGGGGATATATGGGAGAGAATATACTTGCACCACCGACTGCTCAGCTGAGGCAACGCATGCTGATCTAGCGGTGGTGGACAGAAAGGGGATGGCGTCTCATGCCCTGCGCGAGGAGCTCACTGCATGGACGGAAATTGGGGTTTGGGGATTTTTGGGGGTTGGGCTTCCGTTTAACTTTGAGAGGGATCGAGATCGAACAGCTGTTCCACCACATGTGGGATTTTTGGTAGTTGTAATACGCGAAAGAGAGCAAAAATATGTTTTGAAGAGTGGTGCGAGGAATCGAACCCCGCGTCTCCCGTTTCCCGGACGGACACCTTTACCACTAGGCTAACCGCCCTTCTTCACATCTATCACTCTCTTTTACAACTACCAAATTCCACGTATTCTCTCCTACAATTCTTAACGTAGATTTGTGACTTTCTGTGGGGGGTGTAACAGCCTCGGAAATGGAAACCCTGGGAAGGTTAACGGGACACAAAGTAGTGTAGTTATTTAGACCCCGGATTTTTCCCAGCTCTGGAAATTGTCCCACATGAACTCGGCGCGTTGGTTGAGTAGGTGGTTTGTGTCTCGGAAAGAATAATATTGTTGGAGGGATTTTTTTTGTGGGTAAAAATAGCTCTGGCTGTATTTACATAGACGAAGAGAGACACCCACCACTCCAGGAAAGTGTTCCACCTTCAAATGTACGTATGTGTAAAGGAACGTGGTGGTGGAGAAAGAAAGAAAGCGGTGAAAGTGACGGAGATTTCTGCGTCGTAGTACATAGGTGACAAACTGGGCGATTCCACTTTTTGGCTAATTTTCGTTCCACATTTTCACCAAGATTAAAAGGCTTTGAAACTCACTTTTTTAAACGGGATTAGGCCAAACTTGAGGAAGATTTAGGCATAAATTTGTAAAAAAAGATGTTGGAGTGTTTAGGTATCCTGCGGAAAAATAGTGAGCATAGTCAGGAGGAGAATGTCTTATTTCGCATTTAGCAAGCTTGTCAAGCTCGAAAAATGTAGGGATTTGTAAAATATGACTTTAGAAATCTACTAAAAATACCTATTTTGACGTGGTTTTCATGGATTTCTGTAATTTCTCTCGGTGGTGATGGTGAGGATGAATTGGCGAAATAATTTGCCCATTTGCTGGGTAAATTTGCGAAAAAAATGATAGTTTTCCAGCCAAAATTTCGTAAAACTTGGCAAGTTATGTTTCTCAATTTGCGAGATATGAACAATTTTCAAAACGGATTTTCAGCTGGGATAAAAAAAATTACGAGAAATTAAAAATAGGGAAACCCGAATTCGCAGATTCACATTGAAAGTGTGACGTTTTTTTCCAGAGAAAAACCCTGGGAGAGATTGCAATTACGAAAATAACCCCAGAATAATTGTGCTCTTTTAAATTTAGTCCAAGGTCACCTTAAGGGACGTTGGATGGAAGGTCGCGTGTCGAATCCACTCTCACCTTATTGCACTCGAGGACATGAGCGAATAAATTAAGCATTTTCTTTGCATACTTAATTCCACTTTACACCATCCACTTCAAAGAGAGGAAGAAAAAAACGTCCCGATAAGCACATGGCGCAAATATAAAACGTCCCGATAAGCACACGTGGCGAAAATGTGTCGGACGTCCTGCAAAAGACGAGCTTGCTTCACAAAAAATCAATCAGGATGATTTGATAAAAATTTCTAATTCATTTGCCATTTTTCATAATAGATTTCTTCAAAAATGAATTTGCTATTTTTTTAATTGATGGTTTTGCAGTACCAATACCTAATTTTTTTCATTACCAAATGAAAAGTTGTATTTCTCTGAAAACTCGTGAAATTTGTGGCATTTTTGGAATTTGCATTTAAAGCGATTGAATTGTGGATGGGTGGAAAGTGAGGTTTAAAATGTATGACGGTGTTATATTCGACCTTAAACTTGTGCCGGCTTAAAAAAATTGAAAAATCCGTAATCCGGCCAAGGTTACTGTTTATCGGGTGAAACTCAATCTGTCGGATTAATCACGTTATATTTACCTCCATTTTTGCAAATGCGTGCAAGCAAATCTCTCTCCGTCGCATTTTCCACTCAGAAAAAAACTTTCTCTGTTGGCGACACCCATAATAAAACGATGGCGTGACATTTATAATACGATTTTGTTCTTCTTTTTCTGACAAGTTTCCCAATTTGAATTTTCCGTAATCTGCATATTTATTTACAAGGTTTTTAAAAGTTGAAATTGGATTTAAAATTGTGTTCCTATTTGTTCTTGTTTTGCAGGCGCGGTCGGTGGGTTAGCGCATCATCCGATACAGAACGTGATTTCAGGAGAGACGTCGCCACCGATGGCCGTGTTGCAGGGCGTGTCTCGCGGCGTGGTGGGCATGGTCACGCGCCCCATCGGAGGCATCGTGGAGCTAGTCGCGATGACGGGACAAGGCGTGCTCAGAAGTGCGGGATGGACACCGCAGTTTAAGGTGAGCTAATTTTTAAAAAAAGTCAATGTGAAAATGGGAGAGGGAAAAATTTGCATATTTTTTTTGTGGAGAAAAGTGTGCTGATTTTTGGCAAGTAGATTTTCAAATGGGTGTATTTTGTTCGGCATAATTCTACAAAGAAGTTTCTTTTGTGGTGGCGGCGACCACGTGGTGGCCAAATCGTGGAGAAGTTTTTGACACGTGTTATTTTTTTTAGGAAATATCTATAAGATTTTTCTGGGGAAGAAATCCACCTAAAAAATTTGGTTATTTGAAAAATGAAATTAACTCGGGAGCGTTCAAATGTCAAAGTTTCCTAAAATTCTAATTTTGTAAAATTGAACGGACAAAAGTGTCGAGTTAATTTATTTTTGAAATAATCCAAATCCGTGTTTTCCACAAAAAATCCACTATATTCTGCAAAGGGGAAAAGCACATGTTGTATAAAAGGCTTATCTAAAATTTGGGCACATGTCGCGCCGCCACGTGGGTATTATCGGTTTCTAGTAAATCTTATCTTGATGATTTGCATATCTTTATATAGCACAATTTCGAAGGGTGTGTACTTTACTATTCGTGGTATCAAAATCGTGGCGAAAACTTGAATTTGTGCATGAAAATGAGAAGAATTCCGTGCTTTTGGGTCTAAATTGAAAGGGTGGGGATATTGGGGGTGTCCTAAATACTGTGGAATGGAATCTGTATATAGACCACTCTCGTCATGATTAGACTGATCTCACATTTTCGCAATTTCCTTAATGCACACCTCTCTTTTTTCAGAGAGAGACGCGTCTCTGAATTTGTGTCGGGGGACGCACTATGCTTTTTGATGGGTGTGCACATAATCTCATAATTGATCTTCACACTCGTCTCTCTCTCTCTCCTCCAGGTCGGTGGGTTCTTTTTACTGAGAAAGAATCTCGCCCCACTTGTTGCTCGAGAGTGAGTGAGATTTTGCAAAAAAAAAGTGGGTTCGATTCGAGAAAGGCGTACGGAGTACGCTTTTCCATAATATTCGAGAGGTTGAGTGTATAGGTCTATTTTTTTACTCAAGTTCTGATTGTAGAGAGCAAAATGCGGCGAGACATTCAGATTGGTTGAATCTAGAAGATTTGTATTTAGTCCAGTATCATTCTTTCTTACAGATGATTGTAGAAATATGTCAATTTTTCAAAATCCCCGAATTTTTTATATAACCAAAAATAGCGAAACTACAGTAGGTGAATGTAGCAGAATAAAAATGACCAGACACCATTCGCAATTTTTACCCTGATTCTGATTGTGGACCTCAAATGCGGCAGGATGTTCAAATTTCTTTAGAATCTAAATCTCGACCGCGTCCCAATTCATTTGGGTTTCGCTACTTGGTTGCGTCTGTTCATGTCTGTCTGTCTGATCTACACATGTATGGATGCAATCTGTGGAAAAAGTAGAAACTAAATACTCTTATGTACGTGTGTGTTTGCCTTTTCGGGAGTGGGCAGAGTGGTGAAAGTGATGCGATGATGGTGGTCTCGATATCAATGTGCTTGAGGTCTCTTCCCCCCCCGTCTGATCATCCGTCCCCCCTTGATCCGTCCGTCTGGGAGGTTTTCTTTGATGGCTGGGAATGAATCAGGGTGGAAGAGAGAGGGTGCAGCGGAGCGGGATGGCGGTGGTGGGGGCTTAGTCGGGATTGGAGGACGAGCGGATTTATTATTTCCACCAGACCACGCTTTCTCCTGTTTACTCTTATATTTACCTCACCCAGCCAGCTAGCCGTCCCGACCAACATGGGGAAAGCGGAAAAGACCACGTTAACGTAGGCAGGATGACAAATCGCTGTAAAAATCCGTACATTTTTAATCATTTATCGCATCTGGGAACTTATTTTAAAATTCTGGACGACAAATTTGTAGGAAGTGAGTTGGTTGATTGAGTTTTTTGATCCGGTTTCGATGAGGTCCGGTTATTCTGAAGGCTTCTTAAACTTTAGATCTTCTCCGATAATAAGGGTCAAAATTGTACGTTTTAAAAAATGGCAATGGCTCGTTCTATGAGCTTTAATGTATGTACGACTCGATGAGTAATCATCATAATCAGGACATTTTTAGTAATTTCTCGCTTCTAGGAACCTATTTTAAAATTCTGTATGCACTTTAGTCAGTGGAGTATCTTGCGCCCTGCATTTCTTGCATGTCAAAATATTTACCTGGAAAAAACCACTTTCTTCCCATTATTTCTTACACGTGGTTAAGTACTCGCACGCGAAACACGGATTGCGTAACCATACCTGTTCAATAACTTAGCTTTCATTCAAAGTTCAGTCATCCCTATTTCTGACTGAAGATTTTCATTCACCTTCAATCATTTTCTTTCAAATTCATTTCATTTCACTTCATCTCTTACTTCGTCCCATGTATTAAGCATAGCGTGAAAAATGAAAGGGGTGAGAAATCCTTTCATTCACAGTCATTCATCTGAAATGACGAAATTTTTCAATCATTTTCACTCAAATCACAGGAAATTCATTTTCATTCAGTATCACTCACCATCATAATCACTCAAATGAATGAAAGTGAACAGGTGTGTGCGTAACACATTTTTTGGGGAAGGTTTCTTTTAAACAAATGGGAAAATTTACTTGGTTAAAGTTGCAAATGGCGTAATTTGTCGGGGACGTGGTGTTTGTCGGGTGGGGTTTTTCTCGGTGAGGGAGCACTTTGGGGAGATTAGTATAAATAGGAGGAGGACATGTTTACCCGGTTAGGCAGGCTGGTGGGTAAACATGTCCTCCACCTGCTCAGACGTTGCACAATCCACAAATAAATACTCCTCTAATTAAGAATGAATGTTAATTAAGTCCTTCTTGGAACGGATCGAAGGACACATGAAACACATGCCTACCTACATAATGTGTACATATGCACTTAATTAATTGCGAAATGGGGACAAAAATAGGAACGGCTTTGAAGCAGACAGTTGGCCTGATTTTCGGGGAGAAGCTTTTATGGAGAATTTTGGCACGATTTTCTGCACAAAAGCTACGTAGGTGTTTTATTATTAATTTTCAAAAGGTATGTTCCGCACTGTTTCTGACCAAAATTGTGATGAAATAACAAACTTCAAATACATTTAGGAGGCTGTGATTTTTTTCAGTTCTTAAGGTTAACGTCAACACTAGCAATAAATCGGCAAACTTTACCTCGACGGAAAAAATGCTAGATTTGCAAATTAAATATCGTAGTGTGATTTAATTTTTAATGCTGGATAGGCAATACGTGTCGCAGATTTATGGTTGAATGCTTAAAATGTACAATGAAAACTGCCCAACACGAAACACAAATTCAATTGGGTCAATAATTTTTAATTATGGCGAAACGAGGTCTCGGGCAAAAAGTCGCAAGGACGCTCAAAATCCGCTTCTTCCACAGAAAGGCTCCGGAAACTAGAGGAACCAATAATGAGAGATCCGCGATTGAAACTGTCCTATATAGCAGATGAGATGGGTGTTCCAAAACCAGCAATTTGTTCCATGTTAACTGAAGACTTAGGTATGAAAATGGTTTCCGTCCGTTGGGTACCAAAATTGCTTTCGGCATCTCATAAACAGGATCGAGTCAACTTTTGCAATGCAAATTTTAACCTATTAAATGAAAACTGGAACCTGCTCAATATTTTATTGGCTGCATATGGTACTTGGGTTTACTATTATGACCCGGTGACCAAATAATAATTCCCTCATTGGAAGCACGAGGGGTTGCCACCGCCCGTGAATTGAAAAGTGCAAAAATCTGACAAAAAAATTGATGATGACCATTTTCAAGGATACCAAAGGTCCCCTCCTTATAAAATTTATTGCTGGAAATACTGCAATAAATGGGGCCGTGTATGCAGGAACCCCGAAGGAGCTGCGTCCTCCGGTTGAAAAGAAACGTGGGGTCAAAATAAAGAGTTGGCCTTTTTTTAGACGACAACGCGCCACCTAATACCTGGCTTTTTGCGAGGGTTAGTGCAGACGAAAATCGCTTTACCTGCACAAACCACGCCCCGTGCAGTCCAGACTTGTCCCTTAGTGATTATTATTCGTTTCGAAACTTAAAGAAAAACATCAGGGGAAAACGGTTTTCGGATGATAATGAAATCAAGTCGTAAATTTTGGCATATTTTCGAGGTAAATTTTAATGAGTTATTGCTAGTGTTAATGTTAACCTACAGAACTGAAAAAAATCACAGCATCCTAAAAGTATTTGAAGTTTGTTATTTCATCAAAAGTTTGGTCAGAAACAGTGCGGAACATACCTTTTGAAAATTAATAATAAAACACCCACGTATATGCAAAAATGTAGAGCGATTTTCTGGAGAAATTTCGATTGGAGAAGTTCGGCCTTAGTTTTTTGCGAAATTTGGCCAATTTTTTTGCAGAAAAGCTCTATGCAGAGCGATTTTTGCTGAAATCTGTGTAGAATTATGTGCATAAAGTTCTGTAGAAATTTTCGGCAGGATTTTGCAAACAAAAATATATGAAAGAGTGTAAAATTTTGTTGTTTTTTGCAATTTTGCAGGCTAAAGGTGATCCGGTGGTGGAGGACGTTTGGAGCCGGGTGAATTCGCTGGTGAAGTACCAATTCGCCCTCGTCGACGCCCGCGCCACCACCACGACGGGGGACGACGACACGGAGCGGTTTCTTCTACTGGTGGATGCCTCGCAGGATAGCGGGGATGGGGGGACAGGGAACCGAGGGGGGTATAAAGCTGTCTCTCTCCTACTTTCCAATCTGGTCAGTTGGAAACACACAAAATTTTGACTTATTTTTTGAGGGGGACAAAAAGACGAGAATCTATGTACATCGAATGTCTGCGAAGGAATGAAAATGCGCATTTTGCGATGAAATTTACTTTTCCAATGTTTTTATGAAAAAATGTCGCGATTTCGCAAAAATGCAGTACTTTGAGAAGGATAAAAAGTTTAATTTGTTCCGTATTTTGGTATGCCTTCTAAATATGTAGATTCTCGTGTGTTTGTCAGCTCTGGGAGATCAAAATATTACCGTATTTTATGTGCATTTTTGGAGAATAATTTCGTAATTTTTCTTTGCAGAATTTGTACTTGATTGATGTGAACGAGGACATGTCGATATCTCACTTTCCCCTCTCGCTCCTCTCCTGCCAAGAAAACAACGAGGACGAGGACCGCACCCTCCTCCAGATCAAAACCGTCCCACTCAAACACACCGTAAGTCAACCCACCAACTAAAATGTATACGTTTTTGGAAAAAGAGGGACAAATTGTGCGATAAATTTTGTATTTTTTTCTTCTTGAGGAAAACACGTGTCTTGTAAAATCCTTGTTTTTTTTGGAGGAGGAATGAAAATCGGAGATTTATCAATTTTTTGTGGAAAATACAAAGATTATTATTTTTCTCTGAAGGAAAACACGTGTGTTCTTCCTTGGGAAGATGGAATGGGGGAAATTTGTCTACTTTCTATACGGATGTGTTTTATGCAAACATTTGTGTTAAAAAAACTAGTTAATTTTTAGCAAAAATGTATTTCCTTTTTTGAAAAATTTTAAACCAATTTTTCTTTATTTTTCCTCAGGACGAATCCAGCTTCGCGACGGAACGTCTCATCTCCTTCGTGACGTCGTCCTCCTCCGCTAAGAAGATCGTTCCTCTGGGGGAAGACGTCTTATCCACCCCGTCCCGACATGGCGCCCCATTCACACCGGTGGAATCCTCGACGACCACGCTCTTATCGCCGCCACAGCCGCCTCGCGACACTTTCGACCTGCTCGTCGTCCCCTCTTCCCCCGAACCGAGTGAAGAGCTCCCCTTCCTCGAAACACGGTCAGACGTGGCGTCCACCTCGACGCAAATGTACACCGCCTTCGGAGGAAGCAACTCGTCGACCAACCCGCTCATCAAGAATGCGAATCATGTCGTCATCCCGCCGCCGGGAATGGGAGCGGGCTCCATGCAAACGTTATTCATCTCCCCGCACGTGAAGGGGGGTGGAAGTGGGGGGGACAAGGATGAAAAAGTTATTGGATCCTTTCTCGTGTCGCCGCAAGATAAGCAAGAGTTTCGCAATGTGTTGGCATCCCTGAAAAGGAATTTGGACGAGGAGGAGCAGTTATTCAGGGTGGATGTGTAACGGAGGGAGCACGTGGATGGAAAAAAGCACGTGGAAAAAGCACGTGGAAATATTATGAAAAACAAATCGTCTAAAAAACACGTGGGGAAATATTATGAAAGAAAAATCAGCCAAATTCCAAGTCTGTTTATAAAATCGTCTAAAAACCACGTGGAAAATATTGTGAAAAAATAAGTCATGTAAAAAACCACGTGGGAAAATGTTATGAAAAACGAATCAGCCAAATTCCAAGTTTCTTTAATTCTGTGATAACTAATGTGAGATTTAAAAAATCTGCCGGTTTTTATTTCTCTCTCTGGTGGAAAAATTATGTAAAATCATGCAAATTTATATATACTGGTAAATATCTATGCAATTGTCATTTAACTCTGTGATAAATAAATATATAGTAGTATTATTACGAAATGGATTGTTAAATTGGGGTTTTATTTGTATGGTAAAATGCAAAATTAATTTTTATTTTTCCTGGCAAGGTTCAGAAACTTTGGGGAAGAATGCAAGTAAAAAGTCGTAGGTTTTCTGATTGAATATCTATTTTGAGTCAAAGTGTGCAAAAAATTATCCAAATTTGCATACACCGCTAATTAATTGTGACGTAACTCCGTAATAAATAAATAATGGAATCTGGTTTCCTTCCTTGAAGTCTTCCAGATAGGCAAGAAGAGAAGAAGAAACTTTGTAAAGGGGAACGTATTTTCATAAGTAAATAAATAAATAAATAAATCAAATAGTAGTTTTAGCCAGATATTTAGAGCGAAGAAAGAAAGTGTGTAAATGAAGGAAAGAAAAAAATCGTTCAAATTTAAAAATTATGGTGCTAAATAATTGTCGCTTAATTCACAAAAAAATCCCAAGTTTACTAATATGTCAAAATAATTGCAGTTAGATAGATAATTCCGTGATAAACAAACAATGCAAAAACGATGCAGAAACTGTATTCTTTTCTATGCAAATTTTTTTGTGGGTTACTTCCTCCCTTGAAATCTTGGAGGTGGAAGGTAGAATCTTATTTAGTAGAATGGGAAGGTAGAGGAAGAGAAGTGAGTGAGTAGAAAGACGTGGTTTGGTTTTGGAGAGGAGAAAGTGTGAGTAAGTGGTTTGCCTCGAGAGACTGCTTTCTCCAACGAGGACGGCGTCCTCCTGATGAGCCCCCTTCCTTCCTTGGTTGTACATATGCAGCAAGTTTTTTCATTAGGCTAAAAGCTTGGGTTTTGCTGCGGGAAGAGGAGATTTCTCGATGCAGATCATGATGAGCTCAATTACCACGTTAGTAAGTAACCAAACACCACGCCACAACCTCAGATGCTGCAGATCTAGGTATGTATTCCCAGGGTTCCGGGTTTTAAGGGCCAATTTGACCAGGAAAAAGGGGGATAAATGGGTTTTACCGGGGAAAATATGACGGTCTTATTTACATAGTTGATTTGTTAAATAATCAATATTTGAGGACTTGATATCCGTCATCTCCACAAATTTGTGAACATTTTGATAAAAAAGTGAAAATGTTTTTGGTATAAAAAAGTGCATTTTTCTATTCTCACTTTTTTTCGTTTTTCAATTTGTCACCAATTTTGAACAAGAAATTGTAGAAAAATGTGGCTTTTCCACAGATTTTTTCAAATTTTCCTACGTTGGATGAGAAATTGTAAAAAAATGTGGCTTTTTTCCCAGATTTTTCCATTATTTTGCACTTATTTCAGTTTGATATTTAAAAAAGCTTGCATTTCTCCCACTTTTTCCATTAGTCCATTTGGTCCTTTTTACGCAGCGAAACCCTGGCTTTGCACATATGGGATGGAAATAAGTAATTGGACCTCATGCAAATGAGAACTTACTTTTTAGACACGTTTTTATTATGACAACATGACGATTAGACAACAACGAGAAGAAGAAGAGAAGACGACGACGAGATCACGACACGGATGGGACGACGACTATTTTTTCCTACTTTTACCCCCCTCCTCCCCCCACGCCGATATTATGGTACAGACGCATCGGCTCATTTACATATACATAGATTTACATACTCGCTAATAAAGTTCTACACACGGACGACTAAATAATTTTTTTCTGTATACTTTTTTTTGATCGAGTCAAAATAGAGGATTTCTTTTTGTCTTCTGTCAAACAGCACCAATTTTTTGTTTCCTTATTGACAAGGGAACTTTCGCAGGGGATGCGATCCGATTTTGAGGAAATTTTAGGGGGAATCGAGCAGAAATTTGGGAAGAATAGATCTTCAAATTGGCGAGTCTGGCGGAGGTATTTGCATTCGAAGAGGAGAAAATGAGAATTTTGGTGGGTGTGTCTGACGATTTGAATTTGGCGCTGGATTTCACATTGCCCTGGATGTGCATAGGTTTTGATAGGTCTCACTCTGCCCCATTTTTTTGGTTCGATAGAAACACGAGCAGGATTTAGTTTCACTCAAAATCTATAATCTATGTCAATTTTAAATCTGTGGTTTAAAAAGTTGACAAATTTTACACTTTTCAAATTTACTTGTTAGGTTTTCTCCTCTTTGGATGCAAATATCCCTGCGAAACGTGCCAATTTGGGAGATCGGGTCTTCGCAAATTTCATACTAATTAAATTTGCAATCGATTTCCACTAATTTCCTCAAAATCGGAGCGCATCCGCTGAGAGAGTTCCCTTCCGAGTTTCGCGTTCCGATTCCGACCCACGTGTTTGTAACCTGTTTCATGCACGTAATAAAATAACGCTAGAAAATTAGACATTTTTAGCTTTCTTTTCCCTCCAACTCTTTTCCCTCGTAAATCCTGACCCAACTTTTTTTTATCTTAACGCTAAGAAGTGTTAATTAATTAATTAATTAATTAGATAATTTCTGTATTTTTTATTTGAACAGCAAGAATTTTTTAAGTAAGAATTTACGTAATCAGCGTATACCAAACAACAATGATTTGATTCCCGGCGTATTAAGCTGCTCTCCCAATGCGGTATGTTACGGGCAGAGGGCAGATATGTATTTATTTACGAAAAATGGCTGAAATATGGGAAGAAACGACAAAATATTTACGAAAAATGACCAAAATATATAAAAAAAATGGCCGACATGTTTACGAAAAATGATCAAAATACTTACTAAAATTCACCAAAATATTACGAAATTTATACGAAAAATGTATTTTTTTTAGAAATTCGTTTCTATTTTTGAATTTAATGTTCTGAATTTTTTGTGGTCGAATTTCTTTAAGCAAAAAATTTCGTATCACACATGATTGAAATATTTGCAAAAAGTATATATTTTTTTAATAATAGGGGAAATATTTGTAAATTTTTATGTTTCTGAAAATCTAGACAAATTTAACAATAAATATGTAGTGAAAATATTTGGAAATTTGTGTAATTTATAAAAACTAAGGAACACACCCTCAAAATTTCGCTGTCGGTTGTTACGAAATGAAAAAAATGGGAAATAACTACATATCCGCGCTCTGGCCGTAAAATCCGTCCCTGTTTTTAATCCTCTTATAACTTTGAGTCATTGTTTGAAAAGTAGGTTTTAATCTGGTTTTAGTTAATCTCTGCAAGCGTAAACTTCTCCACTCTTTTTGTCCGAGTCTAACTCTAAACAATGCTACAATTTCTCTCCTTTTTCTCCCTTTTTCTCTACCCACTACCAAGTCGGTAATGATATTTCTTATTTTCTTAAACATTTAGTTAGGTAACAACATTTAGTAATTCGTACAATATTACATCAAGATTTAGATATTTCTATATTAAAATCTGGTTTTCGTCCCAACTTTCCCCACCAAAAAAAAAACATGAAAATTCTATATTTTTTTCTAAGGGAAGTAAAAGTATCACATGTACTTAATTAATTAATTAATTATGCTTAATTTTACGCTTGATTTTTTGTTAATAATAATACGGATATTTTTTTTATTTATGTAAATACTGATTAAATTTTGGAAATTTTTCAAGTCTTTTACTTCCTTTCTGATTGTTTGATTCGTTTTGATATCGAATTTTATATTTTTTCTTAATAATTTCAGGTTTTTGATTGGTTTTTTGGTACGGTTAGAATTTTTCTAGAATATTTCTGTGACGCTCAGTCAATGGTAAATGTGGTCAAGGAATAAGGGTAGATTGAATTAGATATATTTACTTATCGGTAATACAGAGGGCTTATCGGAAATTTTTGTAGAATTATGTATGACTTGGCAGAGATGGGTGAAATACTGGGTGAAAATGGGGAATTTTTTTAGCTCTGTTTTTCCAGGGTTTAGATTTTCAGGGGTGTTTTACAGCCACAATCTATGTATCTGTACATCGAGAAATAACCTGTTCACGTTCATTTGCTCGTTCATAGAGGATAAGTAAATGAATGAAAAATGAATTGATAATTGTTTCAAAATTTTTGAATGGATAAATATCACATTTTTTAATTTTAAATTAATAAATAAATAAATAATGATTTTTTTCTAATTTTGAATAACTGAATAATGTTTTTAAATTTCTAAGGAAAGAATAATGAATGAATTTTGTATGAAGAAATATTCTAAGAAAGTCAAAATGCATTGTTTTCACGGTTAAAAAAATTTAAGTAGTTTGAAAAGTGATAAAAAGTTAGTTTTTTCCTAAACACGTGTTTAGGTACAGCTGTTTTTACAGCTGTTTATCTCTGTAGCTTCATATCTTTTTATGGTTGTAACCGTCTGGAAATAAAAATCCGGAAAGAACTGACTCTAAAAATATTCTATTTTGACAAAGTATTTTTCCCATCTCAGAAATTTTAGGGAGAGGAAAATAAATATAAATTTTCCGATTTTTTTCCATGGAGGACATTTTGATTGTATGCAGAGAGAGTTTCCGACTTTCTCTCTGGTTTGACACGTATTTATTTATTTTTATACACATATTGAGTAAAATATTATGCACTTACGTACGTAGAATAATATCGTCTCAAAATATCTTTACTCAAAATTTAAATCTCAATTTTTCCGGCATTCTCATCTTCCCCGGAAAAATACGTGGTGAACACGTGGGTTTAAATGCACGTGGTTAAATTAAATACATATGACATAGGTGAATAAAAGAGCAGTCCATCATAAAAGCACGTGATGACCACGTCGTTAAATTGAATTAACGGGTCAACGATACCCGTCATAAAAACGCAAAATTGCAATCTCATTTTTGCCTCATCTTTCAGAAACACGTGGTGAGCACGTGGGTTTAAATACACGAGGTTAAATTGAATAATTAGGTGAACATGACGTACAGCGGACCATCAGAAAATTAAGAAAACCCGGAAAAAATGTGTTTAAATTTTTGGGTAAAGATATCCCGTGACGATATTAAGAATTTGGGGTAAGACGAGACGTTTGCTAAACTAAGACATTGCTAAATAAATAAATATTTACGCTTTGCTCTCTTGTGGTTTAGTTGGAGGATTCGCAGGTGTTGTGTCGATGGAGGAAGGATTTGTTGTGGGCGAGTCCGAGAATGGAGGAGGCGACGTTGCTCTGGCCCGAGTCCGTGGATGACCTCACGCCTCGAAATACGGTCGTCTGCAGAGTCCGCTTCCACTTGTCCTGCGTCGACTTCAGCTTGATCAGCCACGTGTTCTAAGAGAGAAAAGTGAGACAAAAAAGAATTTACATTTCTGAATGAAACAATTATTTCTACTTCTGAAATTAAAATTTTAAGTTATTCACAAAAAAAAATGAAAAAATCTATGAACGTTTTTTGTAACTCGAAATTTTTTCACATGTAACTAAAGTCCAAATTTTTTTGTACTTATAAAAATATTGAAAAAAGATGTATGTACTTTTGCATTAAAAACGTTTTTAAAATTAGGATTCAAATTCCTGTCACTCAAAATGGAGACCTCTCAGCAGATACTACCAGATTTTGAGAAAATTAGTCTCAAATGATGGTAAATTTAATTGGTACCAAATTTTCGAAGGAAATGATTGACACGTTTGGTCGAGATATTTGCATCATAGGAGAAGAAAACGCGCCTTGAAGTTAACAGATTTTTATGTTTTTCAGATTTACTGGACGTTTTCTCCTCATCGGATGCAAATATCTCGGGTCAAATGTGTCCATTTAATTTCCAAATTTCGTATCAATTAAATTAGTGATAACTTTTCTCAAAATCTGAGAGCGTCCGCTGAGGGATCTCCCTTGAGGGGAGTGGTGTAATTAACCTTGATCTGGTCCGACGGGGCTTGGAAAGTGTGGACGGCAATGATTTGTTGGAATCTGTTCAAGCTGACGAGGACGAAGGAGGAATCCAGCTTCGTCGAGTTCGTCTCCCCGTCCGCGATGTCGTGGATGAAAAAACGGTCCAGCGAGATCGGCTGGCGGTACACGATGTAGCGATGGTTCGGCCCCGACCCCTCGCCCCCCACCACCGGACCACTCTTTCCACACGCGCTCTGCCAGTTCTCAGTCAGAGACGATTTCTACACAGAAAATCAGAAAAGTTAGTGTTTATTGGGGGAACATTTTTTGAACTACTTTGTCAGAACAAAAATTCTAATTTGACAGAATTTTAATAGTGCGGCATTGTCTAGTTCTCGTCAGTAAATGGTTACGGATTTTTTTGTAACAAAATTTCTATCGGAACGATTTTAATTATTCCCAAGAAGTTACCATTATTCTCGGGAATTTACTTTAAAACGAATTGGAACTTTTAAAATTCAAATTAAGGAAAAATAGTGTTTTCTAGACTATTGACACTGTTCCTGCCAATACAAATTTGTAATTAGTATTTCTAATTTTAGTTGCACTCAATTTCTAATTATATTAGAAAAATTCCAATTTAAGTAGATTAAGAAATACTATTCCCCCACTAAATTTAATAAATTTCAGTTGGCTGACCTTTTTGCTGAGCCCTTTTTTCCTCCTGGTGATGAGAAGCATGTCATCGAAGAGGATGACGTAACACTCGGAGGACTTCCCAGTGTCCCACAGTTGCAGCAGCCCCTCGTAAATTATCTGACGACGTGGCGACACAATTATCGAGTCGCACGGTTGTCGCCCCAACGCCACGCGCAGAAAGTCGGGGACCCAAGTCTAGAAAAATGAAGAAGAAATTAAATGAAATTAATTTTTTTTGCATGTGGTGAAAAATGTTGGAAAAAGTGAAAGCATGGAAATCCACGTGGTGAAAAATTTCCCACCTTTTGGAATTTATCTATAGTGTCTTTTCTGGTGAAAAAAGTGAAATTAGGAAAACCCACGTGGTGAAAATTTTCGAATTTTGTTTTTACTGAAGCAGAATTTCTCTGTGTTGAATTTTCTCTGCAGATTAAATTTTACAGAAGTAGATTTCAATTCTGGGGATGTTTTCAGTCCAAAAAATTGTCAGTTTTGGAGCATTTTGGCTTTGAAAAAAGTTTGCACATTTGATTCTGGATACTTTCTATGTACAAAGTTTCAAAACATGTAAATTAATTTTGAAGTAGAAGCATCACATCTAAAATGTATTATGAGGATACAAGAACATTAAAATTTCCATTATTTTGTCCACCCCATTAATTTCCATTAATTTGAATAAAAATTCTTCAAATTTTAATTCTGTGTATGCTTTCTCTTAAAAAAATTGGGGTAGTTTCCCACTTTTCCATAATGATGAAAATAATACAAGAAAACTACATAGTATAAAATTTCAACTATTTTGTCAAAATTTTACGAAAAATCCGCCACATTCTGGGGATGTTTTCTCATTTAAAAAATGGGAAATTGTGCACTTTTCGGTTTTATATCGAGGTGTTAAAAATAGCGTGTGTATTACGACGATACGGGAGGGAGGATTACATAATGTGCAATCAGCCAACAGGTGAGAGGAGGACAAACATGTTGAGAAGTTGGCGGAGCGGAGAATGGTGTGACACCTTGGCAAGTCCGACCCCAGAGCACAATTAGTACCGCTTGGACGGTGGCTTGCTTGACATGAGAGGAGGAGGACACGTAATCCGCCCTCATCATGATTGAGAGCCCTCAACTCCCACGAGAAGATGCGCTCTCTCTCTCTCGCAAAAAAAATTAGTGGTTTGCGAATTGTCTAGCTATCATCGTGGTGCTAAAAACAGCCCATTTTCATTGGAAAAATAGGGTTGCGTTAGGTTTCATTAAATATTTTGAGAGAAATTAGAGTGAAAAATGGGGATGTTTAGTTGAAAACCAGAAATATTTCTCAGGCAAAAAGGACGAAAAAGAGGAAACTGCCTTGCCAAAAATTTAATGGTTGCGAATCGTCTAGTCATCATGGTGGTAGTGGTGCTAAAAACCGGCCGTTTTCATAAACAGGGTTGCAAATTCTATGAGCGAAAGGCGAGTGGGAAAAAGGGGGATGTGTTAAAAAGAAATATGTATGTATGTACTGGGCAAAATCGGAATATCTGATAAATTTTGTCTGGTATAATTGGATGAGGATCTATAATGGGAAATCTATATGGGATGCCCATGACGGGAAAAATTGGCTTAAAAATACTAAAACGGAAGTTGAAAATGGACTAATTAGTGGGAAAAATGGGACTAAACAAATAGAAGTATGAACTTAAGGGGAAGAATCGGACTACCCAGTGATAAACATGGGACAAATTAGTGTGAAAAATGGGGATATCTACTTATAAAGTAATGAGAAATATATATATAATGGGCAAAAAAATCGGACTTTCTCGCAAAATTGAGGAAACGAAACCCTGTAATTTTTGATAATCCTTTTCCCTCTCGATTTCACCCGTGTCTGTCTGTCCGTCTGTCTGTCTGTCTGGCCGCCTGGAGCTAAATAAACACATCTCTATCTGGGCTTCCGCTAATCTGTTCCGTCAGTGCCTTGTTTGGCTCCCTGCTCACGAACACCAGCCGTTCTTCCTGATAAAAAAGGTGGCTGGCCCAATCATCCCATAAATTCGGTGGAATGGGGGCAGAATCCGGGCAGCAGGTTTTAAAAAGTCGGGTAAAATTGGATCACGAAATTCCACTCCCGTCAGAATCATCATCCTTTCTGTTGACATTTCCCTAAAACTCGGATTACGGGATGAACACATCCACGTCCACCGCATACTCGTCAAAGGTGAAGTTATCTACACTTCAGGTTGCCCGAGCCACGTAGATATTTTTATCTGGAAAGGTTGGATCACCCTCGTGGGACACATATTTTAGTGAAGTGTCAGTTTTCATTGGCACGTTTTTATTTTCTGGGAAATTTTGTGGGGCATGGGTTTTGAGAGGAATAAATAGGTTGGTTTGTGAAGTGAGGTTAGAGTTTGGTATGATTTTTAATGAAGGATTGGAGGTTTGGTGGGAAATAGGGTCTCGTTTCTGGCAGGTTTGCTAGATTTTTTGCACGAGAAAAGAAAGCAAAGGAAGAAATGTTAGGTGCAAGAAACTGGGAGAAAGTGCAAGGAATGGCCACGCGCTGTATGTCGTATTTAAGCGGCGTGGCGTCGTTTCTTGCGCCGTGCATTTCTTACAGGCCAAAATATTCCCTGCAAGAAACCACTTCTTCCCGTTATTTCTTGCAAGTGGGAACTTGTACCCAACTTTCTCCCCGATGTCATAGATTGCAAAAAAATGAAAAAACAAATTGCAAAATTGCAAATAAAATTGCAATATATTTGTCCTAAATTGCACACTATGGTGTGCATATTTAGCCTACTTTGTAAAAAATACGCATATATTGTGAGCATGTGGACGATGTTACGTATATACGAAACTATTTCTGTTAAGAAAATTAGATCCCAAAAAAAATTACGACTGGACAGATGCGTGGATGGCGAGATGGACCAATTTTCTGAGTAGTATTAAAGGAAAGAAATATGGAAATTTCATGACCCCGGGTCAAATCTATGCGTGAGAAGAATGCTGCCACCTTTGAATGATAAGCTTCATTAGTCTCAAAACTCGTGAAATTCATGCCATTTTACAAATTGGCATATATATGTATAAAGAGATTAAACAGGGGTAGAGTGAGATTAAAAATCTATAACCACATCAAATCGTCACCCAATGTAACCTTAATCAGGATCAATATTTACTACGACACGCCTGACTGGACAGACATCTTGACTGGGAAATAAGCCCATTTTCTGGGTGATAAGGAAAGAAATGTGGAAATGTCATGACCCCGGGTCAAACTTGTCCGTCAAAAAGGAAAGCTGTCACCTTTCCTCACTTTCACTTTTTTCTCTCCGATTTCAGGATGGGACTCACCTTGGGCTCCATTTCCAGAATCGAGGGCCACACAATGTTTCTCTGGATCTCCAGGAGACGCTCAAAGTTCTTCAGCCAACGCATCTTATCGTCTAGTTCACCTTTTGCAAAGAAAAAATGGGAAAAGTGAGAAATTTTGCTTTATTGACTTCTCCCGATTTCTGCTGAATAAATTTTATTCAGCGAAACGTGGAATTATGAATTTCAGAATTTAAAAAATATATCTATTTAGTTTATCGAAATTTTTGAGAAAGTATGATTTTTTCATCGTAATAGTTTTTTAGATTTGTGAAAATGTTGACGAACTTAAAAATACTTGTAAAATTGTCTTTTTAAGAAATGATTGTTCAAAGTTTGTATAAGTTATTAAACAATTATTAACATTTAAAAATCTCTAAATTTGTCAAAATTTTCATAAATTTACAAACAATTCTCCAAATTTTGTATAAATTTAAATACAATTTTTAAACTTTATATTAATTATTAATTAATCATATTAATAAATTCTAAAATAATGATCAAAATTAAAAAAAAATAATGCTCCATACATATGTTTATAAATTAAAAAATAATTCTTTAAAGTTGTAAAGTTTAGCATAAATTTAGAAATAATTCGATGCATTTAAAAATAATTTCATGACTTTTCTTAAATTATAAGAACTGCCTTTACAAAAAGTACAAATTTTGAAGTTAACTTACGAATGGAGTTTTCCTGTATTTCGAGTATTTGGACGATGAGTGCTTTTTCCTGGGGTTCGGCGGTGCGTCCTTGAATGTCCTTGAGAATGAGGGGGACCTTCATCAAGTGCTGCACCGGCGACACGAGGAGGTCCGTCAACTGCAACTTCTTACACCGCGGATCCTTCATGCAAAGCTGAAACCCCAAAAAAATCATGACTTTTTTATATTTCTGGAAAATCTTTAGGAAAACTCTTTTCTTTAAAGCTCATTTTCACCTTATTTTATTTATAGCCACAAGTTATTAAATTTGGGCTGCAAAAATAGTTTTTCTGAGCAACTTTTAAATTTGTGGATAAATAGTAAATATTCGTTTTCATATATTTTCAAGATTTTATTTGGTAAAATGTGTCCAAATAATTTTTATGATTAGTTAATTTGACAATTCATGTATTTCACTTTTTTCTAAAATGTGTAACAAATATTAGGACACTGTGAAATTAAAAAAAGGAGTGTGGAAAAAATTATGCTTGAATCAAAGAGACAAATTGGTAAAAAAATGCGATTTTTTTGCAAAAAATTTGGTAAAAAATTGGACAAAAAATACATGTCTTTTTGCATATTTTCGTCACAAATACTTTGTACTTTCTTTCCAAACTGCGCCGAAATATTGAATCTCAATTCAATTAAATCTTAAAAAATACGATTTAGCCAGAAAATAAATAAATGAAAAATAAATTTTGTACGTTTTTTTATCCTAAGTATTTTGTCCTTTGCTCATAAATGTGAATATAACGGGGTCAAATATTAACTAGATCGCCGATTTGTCTCCCCACAATTCCCACGTCCTAAGAAATTCAAGTTTTTGTTATCTTCTTGTTCCAAATTTCTCAAAAAAAAAAGTTCCCGAAAATAATTTTTACCTTTTCGAAATCGCAGAATTCCACGTGTCTCCGCAACGTTTCCAAATAGTTGAGAGCATTGATGTAGTTGAGTGCGTAGCGATGGTAGGCTTGCGACATTGCTCTCGCCTTGCTGCTCGGCTCAAAGAGTTTCGCCAACACCTGCATCGTCGGCAGTGATCCCGCCAAATCCGTGAGGGTGAGAAGCAGGTGGATAAATTCCTTGCAAAACGCATACGTCACGGCGCACAGCTCGTCCAAGTTGCCAAAAAGTAGTTCTGGTTCGGCATACATGGCAAATCCTTCGACCTGAATGCGCTTCAAGGGTTCCATGAATACCTACAAGGTTGAAAAAAGAACTCGGGAATCAGGGAAATTCCGGAAATTGGGAGAGAAAGCGGGAGAAAGTTTCAGAAATTTAATAAAGCTTTTATCTAAAAAAAATCCCATAATGTTTAAGAGTGGTGGAAGTTGATAATCGGGATATTAATACTTTCTCCCGCTAAAGTTGATACTGATTAGCTTGGTAAAATATCATAATCCCCCAATTTGAACCATTCACCGCTTAAATAAAATATGGGGTAGAATTTTAACCAAATTTTTCTTTAAGAAAATCTAATTTTCTCTATTTTTTCTCCTGCAGCTGTTACATTTAAATCTTCGCGGTTAATGATGGGGTTCAAATTACCCCTAGATTTACGCGGTAAATTTAAAAAGTTCAATCTAAAACATTCTCCATTTTTATGGGAAAACCTTGCAATTTTGTCTAATTTCTTTTCCCTCCCGCTAAAAAAATTCAAAGTTCCCGCCACCCACTCACATTTTTGAGGACCATGAGATGATCATAGAGAAAGGAGCACTCGCTCTGAAAGAGGTCCCAGAGGGCTTCTTTCTGCCTCAGCTTCTGCCTCTGCTCCGGATCCGTTTCGTCGCTCGAACTCTTGCGCGAGGTGGATGGTCCCGCCGCGGCAAGATTGGTCGCGGTCGCGGCAGGATCTGGGATGGCGGGAACCGGGGGTGGTGAAGACTCTCCCCCTCCGCACGCCCCACTCGGCCCCCCGCTCTCTGGCTCTTTTCCCTCCACTAATTTTTCACTCATGAGGAAACCCTGCGCGCGGAAGAGGGCGGGCGTAATGCGGCGCTCGAGACAGCGGTCACTCATGGTGCGCATGAGCCCCATTCGCTTCCTGACGAGAGGTTTCGACGGGGCCGGGTTGACGGTTTTTGTCGGTGAGGACATTACCGTCGCCATGGCGCCGGATGTTGTCATGGAGACTTTCAGCGCGGTTGGGGGTGATGTCGAGGAAGATGTGGAAGGTCCCGCCACGGCGGAGGATGGACTGTGAGAGAAAATTTAGTTGGGTTTTCGAAAAATTGATAATTTGCTAATTGAGTAGATCAACATAATTTGCGGAATTTATAACATTTGACAAATTATTTTGCTTGGAGAAGTATGGAATGTTTGAGAACAAATTTATCTAAAATTTATCCAAAAACCGTTGAGGTGAGTATGCCCAAATTTTTTGTCAATGGAAATTTTGGAGGGAAATTGAAATTCACATGCTCGAAATATTGACGTCTTTTTAATATTTATAAAATATCGATATTTTAGAACAACAGCTATTTAGAATTACGAAACAAGATTAAAATGATGAAAAAACAGGTCCGATCATCACAATTCTTGCAGCTGGAAAAAGTTCATCTGGCAAATATCAATTGTCTCGTCATGGTAACCTTCGTCATACTTTCACGATTGAAAAAGTTCCTATTTTTATCCCGACATGATCCCATCGTCATTTCCGTTTCTACCGGATGAATACTTTTTCATCTCATCGTCAATTTTATTTTTGTCTCTACGCGAAAATTCTGCCCGAAACGATATATCCACACTCTTAGAAAACTGGTATTAAATCATTATCGACCGGAGTACATATGTATGTGACTCTACCGGGACTGGTGTTAACGAGAATTACCGTTCAGTAATGTAGTGGTAATGAAAAATTTACCACTTACGACCAATCCGGTAGGAAATTATTACCAAATCAATACCAGCACGGAGTATCTGTGTGACTTTACAAGATTTTTAGCGCTATAAGCTGTATCCATACACTCTTAAAAAAATCAATAACCGTTGGTATTGATACGTGACTCTACCGCGTGGTATTGATCCGGTATTGAATTAATACTACGTGGTAAAAAATGTAATACCAATTAGTATTAAAATTATTACCATGAGGTATAATTTCAATACCGGTTCGATACCCATATGGTATAACCGTTTAATACCAAAACGGTAGAGTCACGTATCAATACCGTTAGGTTTTTTTTCAATACCAAGTTTCTAAGAGTGTAATCTGTGATTTATTCATGATTTCGTAGTGATTTGATGGTTTCTCGCATCCTAACTGATACTTCATAATTTTCAAAAAATTATTTTATTCCGATTTTCTGATTGGTCGATATTTTGATTGTTATGGTGATTAACATACTGAAATCATGAACCTGTCAAAGCATCACCAAATCACGAACTATGAATGTAGCTATACTTTATTTTTCACCTAAACTATCAATTTTAGTCGTGTGTCTGTAACTAAGTTGTGTCCTATTTCTCATGCAACTCACCCCGCTGCGCCATACTTGAAATCATTGACGGACGAGGATGTCGACGGTCCTGAGGAAGATCCCGAGGAGACCACGCTTCCAGACTTTTTGGTCTTTTGGTTGCACACGTGCGCGACAAAGTCGGACCAGACCATGCCCTTGAAACGGGAAAGTTTCGGGTCGCTAAAGTCGCAGGGTTGGATCAGGTTCATAATTTCTTCAAGAGTCCCACTAGGTCCGCCTTTCGATCGACTGCTCCGTTCAAACTAGGGATAAAAAAGAAGGGAATTTCAATTCAACTTTTCTTCTTTTTTAGGAAATGTTTACTTTCTCTTTTTTGTTTCCTTCCTTCCTTCTTTCAGAAATAAATTGGCAGTTTGGTGACTTTTTTTATTGAGGTAAAATAAAAAAAAACGTTTGATAGAATGAAGTAAACAGGGTGAGGAAAGAAGAGAAGGGGGATTTTTTTCAGGGGGGAAATTTGTGAAATCGGAAATTTTAAAAATTGCTCAAGGATGGTTTCAACTTTGTGTTTTTGGAAAGTTGAACTTTCGGGAAACCTGAAGTTGCCAATTTTTTCTTGGGAGTAGAGTCATAAATAGTTTGCGAAAATTGCTACATTTTAATTAATTATGAAATTAATTAGTTTTAATTAATTTTAATTTATTTTGGTTGTTGGAAATACGAAAAGATAAAGACGTTGGTTTCTTAATGGTGCCAAAATTAGCGGCATTGTTTCCTAAAAGTTGGTATTTTTCCCCCCATAAAAAATGTATGTAAATTTCTTTACAACACGAGTATTTTCTGGTAGATTGTCGACTTCTTAAGGAAATCTAAACCCTGGGCTGAAAATAGCATTCATTTTTCGGAATTTGGGGATTAGGCGACATCGTAAAAAGAAGAAGAGGCTACTTGAGGAAATCTCCGTCCCGATAAAATTGAAACCCTGCACATTTGGCATAAGTAGGAGAAAGCGGGGTTTTCCTTCCTTTCACAACTTTCTCTTTGGCAAGAAGAAGAAAAAACATCTTCAACAGGTTGTCTTTCTCTCGATTTTCTACTGGATTTTCTCTCAACTTTCTCCTGCTTTCACTCAACTTTCTCTTCCTCCTCTTAGCACGGATTATGTACGCTAAGAATTCGTCCGCTTTGCTCCGCTCCAGTCGGTCAAAAGTATAAAAGAAGCAGACGTAGTCGGAGTAATAAGGAACGGCACCTCGCATTGACCGCGCAAGATAATTTGGACGCTGGGGGTAAATTCGAAAAACCGGGACGGGACAAATTATCCGTGCTTAATTTTCAAGTTCAAGAAATTATAAGAGTGCGATCTGATAATTAAAAAGTGATAAAAATACAAAATTTTCATGAAAATTTAAGACAATCCAACTTTTACAATTTTTTTCGTGTTACAAGTTGAATTCTATGTTTGAATGGGACTAAAGTTGGGTGAAAAAAAAATTGAGATAAATAAATCTGAGAGGTTATCCGGCAGGGTATCTAAGTTTTGTACTTGAGCTTCACAAATTGATGCATTGTTCGAACCCATAACGAAATTTCTGTATTTAAATATTGAATTGTTTGGTTGTATTATTTTAGATTTTGGTTGGATAAAAAGAATCGATTGGTTGGAAATTTTGAAGTTGCGAAAATTATTTCTTTTGGTTGGGCACTATAAATTTGACCCTTTCTGTGGGGATATTGTCCCCCAGCTTCCGCGGTCATTGGCCCCTCTCTGTGTCATCCCTTGCTTCAACAGCTTTTCAATTTGTGCATGATTATGCGAGCGAGCGAGCAAGCGAGAAAGAGACGACCTCATTAAAAATAAATGAGATTGGCTTTCTCCACCAGAAGAAGAAGAGGGAAGATTTCGATCTTCTTGGGGAGAAAGCATAGCGGCGAGATGTCCTCATTATTATCATGGATATTTACTTGTTGAACAACTTTCTCTTGATGTGGATAAACCCTTTTTTATCTGAGGGAGAAAAAGTTGTCCCACACAATGGAGCCAGCCCTGTCAGCGTATGGTTGGTTGGTGGAGCTCGGATTTTGGGGAAATTAGTCTCAATCGATGACAAATTTAATCAGGGGGACGTTGAAGAAGGATATGATGGAGGATTAGGCAGGGATATTTGGATCTGAAGAGGAGAAAGCGGGTAGTATAGGGGATAAGTTTTAGACTTTGGAAAATTTCTCTTTTTCGGTTCCACTAAAGTTTATCTTAAGAAATAAGCGATATGGACCCTTCTACATAGGTACCCCACTAATAATCAGGCAGAGTATGCTCTCGGACTTTGTAGAAATTAGTCGTACTCGATGACAAATTTAATTAGGGTGATCTCCAAATGGGCATTTTGAGAGATTTGGATCTGATGGTGGGGAAGACGGGAAGTAAAGTTGGTGAATTTGATATCTTCTGAAATTAATGTTTACTTTTTCTTTTTTGGATGCAAATATCTGTGAAAAGGGAGAAATTGAGGATGGAGTAATTTGCAAAATTTGGTATTAATTTAGTTTGTGATCCGTTGAGATTAATTTGGTAAAAATTGGTGACCATACGCTGGGAGATTATGAGGAGAAAGGTGAGAAAGTGCGGTACATCCGAAAAGGGGTAAATTTGGAAAGTGAAAATTTAATAGCGTTTTCTCCTCTTGGGATGCAAATATCCCTGTCAATGGTGCCCATTGGAAGATCGTGTCTTTCGCAAATTTCAGACTAATTAAGTTTGTCATCGAGCGACACTAATTTGCCCAAAGTCGGAGAGCATACGCTGGGAAGTATCGATTGTGAGGTGTATGAATCGCATATTTTTGAAGAGAAAGTAATGTGGCGGGTAGTTGTCATGACAATCTTATTATCCAACTACGCATAAGGGGACGACTCTTGATCAGTGTTTCGGATAGGAGTAACCACTTGCAAGAAATATCGGGAAGAAAGTGGTTAAGCATTTTGATTTATAAGAAACGCAAGGAGCTTGAAACCACGCTATACTTCATACAGCTAAATGGCATGCATTTCTTGCACCCCGCATTTCTTGCGTGGCTTGCTTCGCAGTGCAAGAAATGGGACAAACCCGCATAAAATGAAACACTTGTTAGAAATAACTGCAAGCACGTGGGTTCTTACATACCTGTTCACTTTCATTCATTTGATTTATTATGATGGTGAGTGATGGTGAATGAAAATGAATTTTCTGTTATTTGAGTGAAAATGATTGAAGGATTCCGTCATTTCAGATGAATGACTGTGAATGAAAGATTTCTCACTCATTTCATTTTTCACCCTATGCTTAATACATGGGGCGAAGTAAGAAATGAAGTCAGATGAAGTGAAGTGAAATGAGTTTGAAAGAAAATGAGTGAGTGTGAATGAAAATCTGCAGTCAGAAATCCGGATGACTGAACTTTGAATGAAAAAAGTTTTTTTGAACAGGTATGTATGGTTTCTTACAGGGGAATATTGTGACCTGCCAGAAATTCACGCGCAAAAAACTAATTTTTCGCTGCTTTGCTTTAAACGGCACGTGGCTAGATAGCGCTTATTTTTTGCACTTTCTCCCAGTTTCTGGCACTTCGCATTACTTGCGTGGCTTGCTTCGCAGTGCAAGAAATGTGGGGAGCCCTGCTGGTGACGACCGCACCTTGTTAGTTCAATTCACCTCCTGTTGCTCACTTTTCATTTCATTTCATTCCTTCTCACTTTCACCCAAGACGACTTTCTTCAAGGAGAAAGTTGTAAATTTGGTTCCCACAAAGAAGGTGAAACCTGATTCAATTTGGGGCAATTTTAGGTGTGCGACGACGTTGCTCCGGTTGGAAATTATTTATTGGGCCGTTTTCTTTTCATATTTAGATGAAGGGGGAAAAGTGAAATTTGGAAGGTGAAGTTTGGAAATGGTAAATTTCATTGGAAAATAATATTTTGTGAATAATTTTTGAATTTTTTTATGAACGAATTTCAGGGAGAATTTTAACCAGTTTTTTGAAAATAATAATTACCTCCTAGTTTAAAAAAACTTGTAGCTGGAAGAAGTTTGAGCCAGTTGAAAAATATGATTTATTAAGAATTAAATAAAAATGAATTAATGTAGAAATTAGTATTTAAGTGAGATTTTAGAAATTCTGAAATTTTATAAAGTACTCAAAATTTCAAGGGATTTTTGATTTTAAGAAAATTAGCAAGGACATTTGAACAAGATATTTTTGCGATAATATTATCCAACTTTTGCCCTATATCTGTACACAAATTTTGATTTAAAAAAATTCGCCTTTGGGGTAAAAATTGATATTCTTTTTTTCAAAATTGGCAAAATTTTTGCAAAATCCTATTCACGAATTAATACATAAAAAGTGTGCAAAAATAGTACTAATCTGCCTTTATTTTATCACCCACAAAATCCAATTCTTCACTTTTCGAGTGAAAGTATAGGATTTTTGCTAACATTGTTCTGGTAATGTGGTAATTTCCATTTTGCTCTTGATGTCTGCTAGAAGGTAAGTGTGTGCATAAGGGGGTGAGGATCACGTCGAGGTGATTTACTTGTTGCGAACTTATTTACGACGTTGGAAGGCGGAATGTGTGCAGGGTGAGAATAACCATAACCATAAAATTACATTGGCAATTTACAACCCACATAAAATAAAGTAAAGCTTTCACTCCCACTAAAATCCGGCACTCTCGACTCGAAAGGCACGATCCCGGATCTCTCTTTCGTCCAATGACACCTTTATGGAGGAGAAAGATATCACTTAAAGGCAAGACGGGAAAAATGTCTCAATTTGCTGGGCGAAGAAGTAAGAGACGAAATTTGGATGGCAGATTCGTAGACAAATTGCTATTTTTGGTTATTTCTAAATTAATTTTGTGGAATACTTTCACCTTTGAAAATGGAATGATAATTTGACATTTTGTTTTTAATAAAATGGAATTCGGTTCGTAATTCGTAGAAAAATTGCTATTTTATGTATTTCTAAATTAGTTTTATAGAATACCTGCACACTAAAAATAAAAATTTGTCGAATCAACACCGCGCGCCGGTGTCAATATATGACTTAACCGCCTTGGTTACAATGTTGAATCCGAGTTATGATGATTTTGATACCGGTCGTTATAATGTTATGACCGACCGGAAAAATTTCAATACTACTCGGAATTACAATTGTAACCAAGGTGGTTAAGTCATATATTGACACCGTTTTGTTTTGAGTGTGCAGTTTTGAAAATTGAATGATAATTTCGCATTTTTTATAAATAAAATGGATCCCAGAGTAATCCTTGGTACATATAATTAATAAAGTTTGTTAGAGAAAATAACTAACTTTTTTGCAACAATTGGAAAATGGAAAGATTTTGATTTGTTTTTGGACCAGCGTGTATCACAAAAAATCCAAATTTGTAAACCCCTGGAACTAAAAAAGGTGAAATTTCACTGATAATTCAAAGGAAAAATACTCAAATTAATTTTATGGAATGCTTTAAATTCTGAAGATTTTAATTAATGACAATTTTATAATTGAGATTTTTGCGTCCTTATAATTAGTAAAGTTTATTAGAAAATGTTGCCAGTTTTTTGTATAGTTGCAAATAAAATGACTGTCTCAAAATAGAAAAAGATGTTTTGTAAATACTTTTATGCAATTTGTTTTTTGTTACGGAGTGCATTTTAGAAATTAAAAAGTCTAAATTTGTAAACCCTTCTGGCAAAAACAGGCGAAATTCTACTCATAATTTAGAGAAAAAAGACTAAATTAAATTTATGAAATCCTTGGAATTCTCAGGATTTTAAATAAAATGGGTGTCTAAAAATATAAATACATTGGTTTTTATGTTTTTTATGTAATTTGTTTTTGCAGTTTTTTTCAGGAATAAAAAAGTCAAAATTTCTGAAACCCCTTGAACTAAGAACAATCTCACAATTTCCTGTTCTCAAGAATTAATTTCTTGCAGAAGAATCCTTGACTTGCACACATTTTATTATTCTTCGGTTTCGTAAAGAATGGGTGGAAAATTTAGGAAAGTGTGTAAAGTTTCGATTTTTCGGAAATGCTCATTTTTTAAAATTCTCTCTACTCTGTGAGGAGTCTGCCAGCGAAGGCTTATTTTTCCTAATCCAGGTCAGGGTTACCTCTCTGAGCCCCACTTTGCTTTATTACCAACCCGACAAACATTACCCGGTTCGGTTTTTGTGTCGACGGGTGAAAGTTTGCTATCCGGACTAGGAAAAGCGTCGATTGGACTAAAAATCCTAAATTTAGCTTGATTTTTTTCAAATATTTGTACGCTCTCAATAATTTTTTGACAAAATTGTTACCGCCGGAGATACTATACAACTCTACCCCGTGGTAACACTATAGTAACAAATTGCCTTCTGAGGGTAAGAAATTGGCTCCGGAATCGGTAATATTTTTATTACCTGAGCGTTGATATTGGGGGCTGCGCAGGATTTAGCCTTTGTCTATATGCTACCCTTCGGTGATAAATTATTACCTGAGCGGTAGAATTGCATAGTACCTCTGCCGGTAACAATATCGTCAAAAAATTATTGATCAGATATAATCTTACATTTTCTATTTTTTCAAATCTTAAGTTTTAATTCGATTTGTTTTTAAAATCCTAAATTTTACTAAATCTGTTTTTGGAACTTTAAATTTTCTACGATCTATTCAAATCTTATATTTCACTCATTTTTTTAAGTCTAAAATTTTTCAGTATTGGTTTTCAACTCATAAATTTTATTTATCAAATCTTAAATTTTCCATAATTTATTTAAAAGCATACATTTTACCTGTTTTCTTTTTTCAAACCCAAAATTTTACTTATTTCTTCAAGTCTAAAATTTTTCCTAATTTATTCTTTCCTTCTGAAAATCTTAAATTTTCCAATTTTTTTTTTCAAATGGTAAATTATTATTTTAAAATCTTATTTTTTTATAATCCCCCAAAATTTCCAGTACTCTCCCGAATCTCGTCGTGTTTCTCGGGTTCGGTTTCACTCTCACTCTGAGTAATAAGGCTTGTATGTACTTAGCCCCCGTCCGGTTTAAAAAAAGAGGGGCCTCCTCTCCCCTGCTTTCTGTTGGTGCATGGTGCGGACATTGAGAAATGCACATCATCTTGCCACCTTCATTTATATCCGTCACAAAACACGGGATCAATCTGCCTGTCTCGCTCACCCGCTTTCTCCATGTGCGTCACTGCATTTTCAGTGGGGAGAAAGTGGAGAAAGTGGAGGAAGGAAATGCGGAGAAAGTGGAGAAGTTTTGCTTACGAGTTTGAGAAGGGACCAGGTAACCTTCCCTTTCCGGCTTTGGTTCGAATCCGAGTCAAATATCGTCGGGATGGGGGACGGAGACTCGATCGGCGTCCCTGCAAAAAAATAAAATAGTTTATAAATTTGTAGTCGATTTTTAAAATAGTTTGTAAAGATTTTTTAAGATGAAATTACTCTGTGATAGATTTTTTGTAACATAGTTTTGACGTGAGTATGCCTAAATAAATAAAATCAGGTTTGTTTGTGCAGAATAATCTGAAAAATTGTGATCTTCAGATATTTATTAAATAAATACAGAATGTAAACATTTTGAGAATTTAAAAGAAGAAAGTTGACATTAAAATGATAGGATTTTGGTAAAATAAGTTTGGAAACTTGTTTAATAAATTATTACGGTACAATATTTTTAACGCCAAAAATGAAAACAAAACAAATATTTTATTGTGAAATATAGTAAAAATGGGAAAGTATCTTGAAGTATTTTATGATGTCTAAATTAAATAAATATGCAGAAAAAGGGACATTTTGCTTATCTAGAGAGAGAGAGAGAGAACGTTGGGATTAAAATCTGTACGTTTTCATTTCCAAATTTGATAAAACTCTGTACGCCATAAATTTCTATGCAAAATAATAAAAATTTTGACGCCAAAGCAAAAAATGCACATTTTATCCTGAGTAGAATAGCTTCAAAATGATAAAAATATAGGGAAAAGGTGCCCTCAAAAATTTATTAATTTAGAAATAAGGACAGAAATGTGATCATTTTGTGAAAGATAGAAAGTTAGGTTTAGATTTTTCTTGCTAAATTTTGGAAGAAATACATATGTGCAAAAATTTTTGACTTGAGTGCGCCCAAAACAAGCAAAAAAGGGGCATTTATTTGTGAAGAATGATGAAAATATGGGGACAAAAAAGTATCCTCAAGTATTTATTGATTTCTAAATAAATACAGAGAGAAGCGTGGACATTTTGCTTATCGGGAGGGAGGGAGAAAGTTGACATGAAAATCTTTGGATGGATTGAGCAGGCCGGTTGGTCGGAGTGAAATTCAATTTCACAGCGGAATCCGTCCTTTTGATCAACCACCCAGCAGACCAACTTTCTCTCTCCACTGCTAAATATACACTTGCACTTTCACAAATGGGAGGAAAAACCGTGTTCAACCCGGATATTTTTTCGAGAAGTTCAGTATCAACCTTTTAGAAACAATATTGACAATGGAACCTTTTTTCAAGCTATACTGACCGGGATTGTGTAACGAGTTATGTCAAAAAATCGACCCAAAAATTAGGAATCACGTGGCGATTATTATTCCGTTAAATAGGTCATTTAAAGAAAGATTTTGGTAGAAAAGTTCAATTTTTTACTAAATTTTCTCTCCCCTTTTTCCTCAGCTAGGTGGAAACTAAGGCGTTCGTGACTACTTTGCTGGCAATATTTTTCTTCAAAGGGGCCATTCAACGGATTGATAAGCGCCATGTGATTCCTCATTTTTGGCTCGATTTTTTGATATGGCTCGTTATATAATCCCGGTGTAGGTAGAAAATAGGTTCCTCTGTTAGTGTTGCACTTACTCGAAAAATTCAGCAACCTGTAGGCGCCACAATTAGGCGAAAACGTTCGGTCTTTGAGTGGAATAGTTAAGCGTTTTCGCTAACTTGTAGGGCGCAGAACTTGCTGAATTTTGAGAATCTGTACAAGTATTGCACTAAATGATGTTTTTAAGAATTACTCTTTCAAATTAGAATGGTTGAAAAAAATCTGGGTTGAACATGGTTTACGCTCCTCTCATTGCGAGTTCACAACTTTTGGGACGCCCGGAGACGAAAATATTTTTGTTTGGGATCAATTTCACCTCTTTTTTTAACAAGTTGCAGAATCGGATTTGGACTGATTTAGATTTAATGATTTCTCGAGTTATTAAAAGTACGAGAACTTTGTTGGTTGAGCAAAAAATAAGTACGAAAACTTGGATAGGTAAAATTTAGATTAATTGGAAACACGACAAAAATAACGATTTCTTTCTATTGTCGTCTATTCGTTAAAAAAGTGCGGATAAATTAAATCTGACAGGTTATAGACTTTTATTTTTCTTTTTATGGAAGAATTAGTTGCCAAAAATTTGCAAAGGTCAAATTTGTTACCATAATTGGTAACAAAAAATTTAATTGGTTCATATTTATTTTTATTTATTTATTTGGATTATTTATTTGATTTATTTTTATTTATTTATTTGAATTTGAAAATTATCTCCGAGTTTTTCAAGAAATTGAATTTTCTCATAGAAATTTTCCCAGAATTGTATTATGTATTGAAATTAAAAATCGACTTAAATAAATTATTAGACTGCTCCGCAAAAATAAATTGTAGGTAAAAATTCAATTCGCAATTTTGATTTTGGCATTTGCATGTGATACTTTGTCTTCCGCAAAAACTGTCCCCGTTCCGCATTACATAACATGAGCACACTTGTCACGTCATAAAATAATGTTGTAAAGGTTATTATGCAACCGGGGAGAAATCTCGGAAATGTACCTGCACCCTAAATAACCCGGGAGACGAAAGAGTCACCCGCGGAGGTGCTAGAAATATTCTCATATTTTTGGGTCATGATCAGAGAGCGGATAGGTATTTATTTCCAACTTTTTGATTTGAGGACGATCAAATTTTGTGGGTGCGTCGCCTAACTGGCATAGAGTACAAAAATTTCAAAATATTTTTACATATTTTTACAAATTTCTATAGGTTTTGAGATATATGCAAATATTTGTCTATTATGGAAACTCTTTTTGCGATATTTAACAAAATGCATATGTATTTTTTAAATATTTTAACGAACGTTTTTTAGCTCAAAGGAATTGGATAATGGAAAATTAAGACAATTAGTGTACTAAAAAATGCTAATTTTGCTAAAACTCTTATTTTTCCGAACATATTTATTTCGTACATATATATATATTTAGCTTATTATCGTAAGTATTGAATCCATTTTTCGCAAATGAATACATATCCGCCTTCTGATCCTTATTAAAAAACGAGGATTAATAAGAGTCCCTCCGCGGGTGGGGTTTATTTTTGCGTGCCAATTATTAAGAGTGTACTTATGCATTGAAAAGTGGAATGAGGGAGGGAGAGAGTCAAGTGCGCGGAATGGATTGGATTTGGCGCCGCGGCGTAATCGAATTTTCTTCTCCGTCCAGCCGATCGAATTGTTCATTTCATTTCATTTCATAACGTAATTAAATTCCAGGAGCATATTTCTGACGGCCATCGAGAAGCGAGACTGCATTAGCGAACGGAGAGGAGAAAGAGAGGCGGAGGGAGAACATGACATAACATAAATTTCGGAATTTCTCAATATCTGTCATCTCACCGCACAGGTCGGCATAAATCAAAGCTAAACCATTTCCCAGGAATGTATACGTATGTACCTTGGATTTACATATGTACCACGTGGTTTATTTTGGGTATGGGTTTTTTTGCAGTGATTTTTTATTTGCGGTGATTTCGTTTTGGGATGGAATCAAATTATTATTTGGTATGAATGACCTAGTGTAATCGATCATGTTGCATATTTGGTAGAGTTAATTCAGTGTGAGTTGCTGTACATATGTGCAAAAAACGGGGAGGATTTGTACAGTAAAATTTGCATATGCATTTCAAGGAATTTGCAAGGAATTTGTCGGTTTCTCATTAATGATTTTTTACATTGTCAACTGTTTCTTTTATATATTTGCACGTGCAAACAAAAAATGCCAGAATTAGAACTAGTAAAATTTGCAAGGGAAGTGTAGCTTTTTCTTTAATTACATGATTGTTTTGCACTAATTATTGTGTATCAAAATATACTTATTCAGTATGAGCGACGTAATGTAATTAATCGGGTTGCATATTTTGTAGGGTTAATTCAATGGAGAATTGTTACGTGCAAAAAAATGCAAAAAAATTGCACAAGTAAAATCTACAAGTAGCTTTCCCCTCAAGTGGAGGCGGGACCTTTGAGTGGTTCGTTCGTTACCAGCCCGGTGACGATTAAATTATGTAGATAATTTCGTGAACTTTCTCTTTAGTCAGGTGCCCTTTCTGATTCGTGCGAAACCTTTTGCAACATCTATTTTTGCCATTGTCGCAAATCCGATTCGCAAATCGTATGTTTTATCATTTTACGCTGTTAAAAGTAAAGAAACGATTGTAGCAGGTCGTCACCAAGCCGGTGATAATTTTGGTAACGAATTATATCGGTAATTTCATGAACTTTCTCTCTATTCAGATGCGCTCTGTGAGTCGTGCAAAATCTATTTTTGCCATTGTCGCAAATCTGATTCGCAAATCGGATTCTTTAACGTGATCCCAATTTCTGGGAATAAAAAGGAATGACCTTTTCTTTCTGGGAAAGTTTGCCCATTTGTGTAAATTGGGGAAGATTATTTGGAAATCAAATTGTCTGAGTTTCCGAAACATTTTTTTTTTGATGTTCCAAGTTTGATACGCAATGTGGCAGAAAGTCGTAAATTCGCAAAACTCTTGGTCCCCACGGAACATTCAGAAGTTTGGGAAGCAATTGAATTCGAAGTATAAATACGATGTATTTTTGGAAAGTGCGAATTTTTTGGAGATGGCAAATTATGTTGGAATGCAATTTTTAAACGAAATTGGGAAATTTGTAATTCATTAAGATACATGAATTTTTGGGAACTGGGGGAATTTGCGAGTTTGCAAATTATATTGCAAGGTCTAACTGAAATTGCGAAATATCTAATTCGGGGTGTTCATTACGATGTATTTTTGGATCTTGTGAATTGTTTTGGACGTTTGCAAATTAATTTGCAAGATTTTAAATTAGGTGGGGAAACTTCTAGTTCGGGGTATTCACCACGATATATTTGTTGAAAGTTCGATTAATTTGGGAGAATTTGCGAATAATTTTGCAAACCAATTTTTAGGTGAAATTGCGAAATTGCTTACCCAGGAGGGATTTGCGTTGGCTGAGGACTTTTCCGTAGACGAGGAGGTCGCCGGGACAGATTTGCATGGGTGGAATCACCACGATCGAACTCCGCCGGTTTCGCGGACTCGTGCTCAAATCGTCGCTGCTGCAGCGCCTACAAAAAAATTATTTATTTTGATTTTTAAATTTTCACAAAATTGCTAAATAAATTTAAAAATTCTATAAAAAGATATAAATTAGATATGCATGCTTATCAATAAATTCTAAACCTTTTATAAAATCTATAAAATAGAAAAATCCATGCAAACTAGCATATTTTAGCAATAAAAGAATATTTTTCTACTAAAGTAAAGTCTCTCATTACTCCAAAAATTAAAAAAAATCCAGAAAAATTTGTAAAATGAAAAGAAAGGTTCAAAAACACTTAAAATTAACAAATTCATTCCAAACTATTATTACATTTTAATAACAATTTTCTCAAAATACTACCCATCAAAATGTTAGTGTCTTATTAGTTCAAAAATTTCAAAAAATCTTAATTCAAAATGAACACTTAAAACTCAAAAAGTCAGTTAATTTTCCCGCCAAAAATATTATTCGAAAGATAATTCTCCCCTTACCCCCAACTCTTGCCATCCTTGCCATCCCCATCTCCATCATAGTCGTGGTCCGGGATAAGTTTGGGCGGGACGAGGGCGGGTCTTCGGGTGAGTGCGGAGGCGGGCGGGCCCACGAGGGGGAGCTCCTCCACGCACGAGGACGACACGATCGACCCCCCGCGCGAGGAGGGGACCGTATTCCCCCCGCAACTCGTCCCCGCTGCGCCAATGCCGCCGCCGCCGAGGGAGGACGCGGCCGACACGCCGGACAACCTGTGGGGACAGGGGAGCCCGCTGGCCCCCGCCAACATGTGGTGATGGTGGCTGCCCGGGCTTAGGAGCAGGTTCTGAGACATGGAGGGGGACAACTCCAAGCTGCCGAAGGGTGGTTGGGCCCCCTGAAAGTAAAAAAAACGAACAAAAATCCGTCAGTTTGCACGTTATGAATTAGTAGAATGTGGACTAAATTTCGTGCTTCTTAAGGTCCACTTGTAGGCGGGTTTTGAATTTAAATTTTTGTGTCTCAACTTTCCCTTCTTCCTTATATTCAAGTAGCGATTTTGACACCTGTTCATCTCGATTTTGATTTATATTTTTCATTCGATTTTGACACCTGTGTTTCTTTAAAATTGAAGATTAAAAAAATCAAAATTTTACCCTCCTAACTTTATGGCTAACATACAAATTAACGGTTTTTGTGTAAAATCTTCATAAAATCACGTTCAGTTCATGACTTTTGACTGATTTTTCGAAAGGTATTCTTAATAATTACGCAAAATAGGGGATTATTTATAGTGCGTCAGCAAGGTACATCAGTTATTATTAGTATAATATTTTATTTGTCTGTGCCATTTTCCACGACACAATATTGCCAATTCTGGCCCCATTTTATTATTTTATACATATATCGTTACAAATAGAAGAGGAGTCAGACTAAGTAGATAGACCTTGATGGGACTTAATCGGCCCAGAATTTTGACATGTAGCTCATTTTGGATCCTATTGAGCAAAAGAAGAGGAGGAGGAGGATAACAATGGGACTTGTGTCGAAAACCTTTTAGGGGCTTCGTCATCCCTCTTTCCGGACCAACAAAATATGTATCGACCAACTTTCTCTCGTACTTTCTCCTTCGTAGAAGAAGCCATCCATCCCACCAGGAGAAATAGGTTTCCGTCCTGCCACTTATTAAAAAACGGGGGACGGATATGTATCCATTTAAGGTTAAAAATGGGTGGAATGTTTGCGAAAACGACAAATATTTACGAAATTATGCACAAAAAATGAAAATTTTCGCGAATTTTTTTCTTTTGAATGTTTATAATGATTCTGTGAATTTTTTGTGGTTTTGACGAAAAAAAGTTCGGGTTTCATATTGTTGAAATATTTAGAAAATATGTACATATTTTTAAATAAATATGAAAAGAATAACAAAAAATAGCAGTGGCAATAGCATTGAAAAGAGTAATGTATTAGAAAATTTAGAAATATGGAAACATATTTTGAAAGTTTTGCAATCTATTTTTTGCCATTGGTCGTCATGGAATGAAAAGGTTTTAAATAATGAATACATATCCGATGTGTGATGATAAGCCATATGATAACTATAGAATCGGAAAATATGATGACCAGGGTTCCCCAAAATTTTATTCTTTAAGGAAATTTATGAACACATTTCTTTCCGAATTATGTATTTCAGTCGGAAATAAATTTTCCAAAAATGGATCAAAGGTGGCCCATATTTCTTGCACTTTCTCCCACTTTCCTGCACCTCGCATTTCTCCCGTTTTTTGTTTCGTAGTGCCAGAAATATAGCAAAATCTCGCAAGAAAGGAAACACTGCACTCAAAACAAAACGGTGTCAATATATGACTTAACCGCCTTGGTTACAATTATGATTCCGAGTAGTAACGAATTTTTTCCGTCCGGTCATAACATTATAACGACCGGTATCAAAATCATCATAGCTCGGATTCAACATTGTAACCAAGGCGGTTAAGTCATATATTGACACCGGCGGTGTTGACTCGACAAATTTTTATTTTGAGTGTGGTTTTCTTGCACTGTAAATAAAATTGAGTAAAATTGCCACCAAAGCAACTATTGGTAAAATTTACCCTGACAAAGGTAAAATTTACTCAAAGTTGAGCAAAAATCTTTCAACCTTGAGTAAATTTTGCCTTTCTCTGGGTAAATTTTACTCAATAGTTGCTTTGGTGGCAATTTTACTCAAAATTGAGTAAATTTTAATCAAATTTTTTTAGAGTGTGTGTGATTTCATTTTTCCGATTGTTTTATGAAGAGGGTGAAACCCTGGTGGAAATATTAGTAAGAAAAAAATCCCCTGTCCAGAACGAGCTTTTCGAACGTATTACGCACTTGGCCAGTCATCTCCTCAGGCTTCATTAATAATAAGGCAGGAATCTATCAGAAGGACTAATGCCCGGTGGCGGTGGTGAGGAGTCTGCGAATCGATTCTTCCTGATCCGGATTGGGTGGCTGACACGGTTCAAAATAAAGGTGACCTTTTGGGGAGGACGCATTAAACAAATTGGACCAGGGATGTATGTATGACCGCGGGACAGCTTGGGACACGCGCTCAAGAAAAGTCTCTAGAGTATAAATAGCGCTATGTATGTGGTTTTTTAAACCGGGGAAAAAGTCGGGTAGATTTTGAGATGTCAATTTTGCACTATTTTGTGGCCAGAGATTTAAATTTTGTGGTGCAGTTTAAATTCATATTTTTGGAACGGCTTTTTAGATACTCAAATGCAGAAATAAGCCTGAAGGTGAGTTGCGAATTTGAGGGATTTTTGCACACTGGAAATATGCAGGTATCTACAAGTACTTACATAAAGGGCACATTCTGCCATGAAATTTGCGAATTTCTCTAAAGACACATATTTTTCTGTCGTTGTGGTTAAACGATACAGGAAGGAAATCTTCCCTCGGAACATTTTGAAGCCAAATATCTGGATAATTTAGTGCCCAATGGATTTAAAAGGTTTGTACATATGTATGTATGTAGGTGCTCAATAGTCCGGATAAGACTGTGTTGGACCGGTTTTTCGCTTATTTCTCCTTGACTTTCGGGTGGAACAGATCATCCTACCCATAAAATACATACGGGTATTCGAAAAATTACATTGTTATTTGCTTGGACGAGACGGTTTTCGAAATTGTGAAATTGCGAAAAGTGTTTCGCGTTAAACTTATGTGGAGAAAATGGTTCCAAATGTTTTCGCCTGTAAGAAATATAAGGTGTAAGAAACGTCGTCCCGCCGAAAAAAATACTTCATACGGCGTATGGCTAAATGGCGCCCGGTTCCCGCACTTTTCTTCACCTCGCACTTCTTGCAGTTTATTGTTTTCCATGGCAAGATATGTAGCAAACCCACAAGATACGAGACGCTGAATGAAAAAAAACGAATGAAATGGGGAACAATTCCATCAAAAAGATGGAGAAAATCAGCCCCCACAAAGAATCCATACGGGCAGGCCCCGATTTAGGGGCGGGCAACCCGGGCGGCGGCCCGGGGGCCAAACTCCGGAGGGGCGCCGCCAGGCGCCCCGGTTTACACTAGATATAATTGAATTGTAAATCTTGAAAATCTTTTGTTAGGAGTTTTTATTTTTGTCAAGTTTGGACAACTCATGGGGACAATTCTAATGTCTTGATCCCCACTGCAATTTTTAAACACGCAATTTCTAAATTTTCACCCCAACTCTAAATAAAATAATTAAACCAACTCAAGGTTGAGTAAAATAGACGGCGACACGATTGTTTGGTAAAATTTATTCCATGGTTGTAAAAAATTATCCAACCGTTAGCGAAGTGATTAAACAAATGTCATCCAATTGTTGTGTTCACCTCTATTTTGCTCATGTAAATTCTCTCAAGCCTAAATTTTAAATAATATGCCTGGAAATACATTTAGAGTGTACGCTGGGGAGCAAAATAAATTGTTATAAAAATTGATATAAAAACTATTGTATCTCATATTGGTTGCACAGCATCTTGAAAGATACCTGATGGTAGCCCAGAAAAATTGTGGTTCTATGTATGTATATCATTTCGATTTTTGAGAATTGTCAAAGAGGACTCACTATGCAGAACTTTTAGAAGTAAAACTAAAATCACCATGCGATCAATTTGCTATGGTTCACCACACAAAATTAACATTACCGTGCTTTTGCATTTTTCGCAATGCGCTACTTTGAACCATTGTAAACAATTTTCCAGCCGAACCGGAATTGCCGAATTTTTGCTTGAATCAAAAAATTCAAAAATTGTTCCACCAGAATGATTTACGTACTTATAAAACAACCAAAGGTCTGCAGTTGAGTTCAGAATACGTTGCCAAGTTCAGAATACGTTGCCAGTATTTTAAATTCATGAAAATTATAAACTCGTTCAAATTTTCAAATAATATGTAAATTTTTTATAAATGAAGTAAGGCATTCTGAACAGAAAGTTTTTGAAATTTTTTAATTCGCGTTAAAATTATAAAATTTCCAGAATTTTGAAAACCCCAGGCTTTGGCTGGAAACCAACTTAAAATTCTCGCTTAGATTAGCGCATTACGAAAAATACAAAAATACGGGGACACATTCATTTTTTGTGGTTAACAAAATAAAATTGGTCTATGGAAATCTGGGTATTACACGTATGTGTACATAAATGATCCACATTGTAAGTTTTTTTAACCCATCGCGGTATCAAAATTTGTCCCCAATTTTAACAATAATCACGAATAAATATGTAAAGGAGCTTAATACCTAGAAACGTAAAATTTAATTTCACCTATTTAAACGCTATTTAAATCCTCATAATCTACTTTATAAGAATTCTAAAGTTTTAAATTTTGAAAATTTATATTAACAATTTTTAAGCTCACGTTTTTGTCGAATTTTCGAAATTTTGATTTAATATGGAAAGACTTTAGAGTGATTTTGGTGACACGTTAGCTTTTGGGTGGGTATCTAAGGCGAACTTTAGTGATTTCATCCTTCCATAACTGCAATTATTAACTTTCCGGGATTAAATTCATTCAAAAATTCCCAACTTGGCCTAAAAATGTCGTAGGGAAGTATTCAAGGTATGAAACTGTTAAGTATGAGTTTGGGTTTTAACTCAAAATAAATCCGCGGAGGCCTAAATGTACGAGTGGTATTTGATCAATAAGCTTTTAAGTTAAACCTGTGGACTATGTCGTTTTGTAGACTTCGCAAAAACAGGAACGGCATCCAACCACAATTTTTCTGGGTTCTTTCGTTCGTTTCTGGCATTCTTTCACAACTCAACAGATTTATAAGTTGGTATTGTGAGCAATTTGAGATAGAGCAGGTGTTTATCTTACAATTTATTCTGGAACCCAATGTATTGGAACTTAATAGTTAACCCTGATTGGCTAGATTAAAGTATTTGCTAATAGTAAGAAAATAAACACAAATAGGTATTTATTAAGTAGCGCAAGCTACTTAATGCGATGACTTAGGATTAGTTAGTCTGTCTGTCTGTCCGTCCGTCCGTCAACACGATAACAGGAGAACGGATCGAGATAATCGAAATCGGTTTGCAGTATCATACGTATGACCCCAGGGGGAGGATCCCCTAAGCTTTTTGGGGCGGCCGGACCACACCCCCCGGGCACCAGTGGGTGTGGTCGGGGCAAAATGAGATTTTTAGTGCAATTTAATCTACAGATGAAGTAGAGTAAAATTAGGTGTTTCCGAGTTGTGCCACACCCCCCGGGCGCCAGGGGGTGTGGTCGGGGCAAAATGAGATTTTTACAAAAATTGAATCTATGGATGAAACAGAGTTAAATTAAGTGTCCCCGAATTATGCCACACCCCCCGGGCGCCAGGGGGTGTGGTTGGGGCAAATTGAGATTTTTATAAAAATTGAATCTAGCATATAGGATATGTAAAACAGTAAGATTGATTAATTAAGATTGATAAAGCAGTAAAACATGTAAGATGTATGATTTGTCAGAGTGGCTACGTGTTATTGAGGAAATTTAAATTATTTTATTATTTTTAAATTATTCAGATTCGGCAATCTATAGTTTCTTTATTTTGTATCGCATTCTCAGCATTATTGCGCTACTTGTGTACACTGCGTTGCTGCAGTTTATTTAGTTATGCAAGTTGCTGCGTAATTATGTAACAAAATTGCAAATAATTAACGAAATATCCTTTTGTTTACAAAATTCGGAAAACCTAACGGACTAAATCCATTCTATCGTGCTAAAATCCCATATTTCGAGCGTGTAAAAACCTGTAGGGTAAATGGTATAAGTTTACAGAACTACACAAATTACAAAATTAAAGTCAAAAATCGGGCAGCGGCAAAATAGTAGTCCAAAATAAATTTGTGAAATTGTTTAAGTGATACTTTATTTAATTTATGTACACGATTTTGAGTCAAAAAATCAGGATTGGGAAGCTTTCCAAAAAAGTTGCACATTTTGGCATGTATCTTGAAAATTTGCTAAGCGTACCCCCAATATTACCTGTATTGCGGAATATTGATCTGCTCAATTTGCGCAGAGGTTAAACAGGTATACATTAAAGCAATGGGACCGCAAAAAGTTAGCTATCTCATTGCAAGTATACCTCCATTCTAATAAGGCCTGGGTAAGAGTATTTTGCGAAAATATTTTATTGAGAAAAAAGACACATACGAGCGCCGAAGGCCCAAGCGGCTTGGGGCGCCTAATTTCTTTGCCCGGGTAAGATTTTGGGCTAGATCGGGGCCTGCATACGGGTCCAGGACATATGAGTGTGATTACATTGTAGTCTCTCGTGTGTGTGTGTACATATGTTATTCGAACTACGACGCAATAGATAAGTGACACGACGACGACGACGACGTTGTTACATAACATGGCCAAATCCGGGTTTGTTTTCCGACCCACTTTCACCCAGAGAAGAGAAAGCGAGATCACTCCACCGTTTAAAAAGGAGAGTCGGTTGTGGGCTATAAATAAGCATAAATAGCGCAAGGAATCTCCTGCTCTTCTTTGCGGTAATAAATTTAGGAAAATGTAATTGTAAACTAAACACTGGGCAAGAATCCGACCGAGAATTAGTACCGAGAATAACGTTAGAACAGCGAACTACGGCCGCTATTTACAGTTAATTCGGCGTGTGGCACATTTCTAGCACGTTTTTGCAATTCCTTACATTTTTTGCGAATTTTTCATTCTAGTGCAAAAAAATTAAGAAAGCTTGCAAAAAACGAAACACCGGGTAGGAAAACGTTTGCATATTTTACACGTGTTTGGAGGATATTTTTTGTAGAAAAACATATTTTTTTCAATGCCACGTGCTCCGGTAAAAACTATCAAAAACGGAAAATTGGACCTCTCCTTTTGCTGAATTGGACAACATCGCACGAACAAACAATTTTTTTTGCCCGGGACGATCATGTTTACGTAGCCAATATTTGTGGTAAAAAAGGAAATTATGTAAATCTAAGGTAGCACACTTTTGGTCAAAGTTTCTCCAAGTTTGAGAAGTTTGAAGCGAGATTATGCACGTAAGTGAGCGACAGGTTTGTGGAAAGTTTGTGAGATTTAGTTTCACCACGACGGCAGCGGTGGCGGTGGAGGGGACGGGGAGAAGATGGGAGTCAGTCAGTCAGTCAAAAAGCGGTGAAAGTAGGAAAACTGTCGCGGTGTATGAAAGCACATTAATCATTCCACCAATATCCATCCCGCTAATGGCCTCACCACCGCCAACCCCACCACCACCACCACCACGTAACAGTTTAAATTTATTTAAGAAAAGCACACCTGAAAAAGTTATGGTTTGTCTAGGAATTAATAGATGATCGGAGAAATGTGGAGAAAATGGAGAAATTTAGGCTTTGTTTTGGATATTGTTGAAAAATTGAGATCAGAAAAATATGTTTGTTCGACAGAAAATACGAAAATGAAGGAAGTTGGGAATCGTGATTATCCAGAATTTAACATAGGAATAGATTGGGACTTTATATTGCGTGGTATTCAGAATAACTCTATGATTATGATTGGTTTTATGAAAATTTCCAAATGTTAAACAAAGCTTGGAGAAGGTATATATTATCGAAAATTTAACACAGGAATAGATTACGACTTTATATTGCTTGGTATTCAGAAAGAATGGGAAACTAAAAATGTGTTCTGAAAATGAATATTTTCCAACTTTTGAGAAACATTTCAAATCATGATTTTCCCGAATTTAACACATAAATATATTACGACTTTATTTTGCATGGTATTATAAAAAAGTCTAAAATTTTGGTTATTTATCGTCTACTAATTCTGAACAAACCATACGTACATATTTTTTTTAGATTTGAATCATAAAATTTTTGCCCATGATCTCGATACTATTTTTATCTTTGAATTGCATAATTTATTTCCCACGATCTGTATCACTTTTTTGGCGGGGAAAAAATCACTTAGCATACAATAATAATAATGCAAAGTTTTGTAAAGATTGCTACATTTTTTTGTAGTGTAACACGATTCCACGTGAAATGAATGGGATTGAAATGGTGTTTGGGCCGTTTCTATTATGTGGGAAGAAGAAGCTTATCATTGGATTGGAAGGGTGTATCCTGTATTTTGTCCCTTGTTCGATTAAACCCAAACATTTTCATACCTTTTCGCAGTAAATACCTTTCAAACTCGAACAGATTTCCCACAGAGTAATAACACGGGCAGTGTTCCGGGTGAAAGTATAACCACGTGCAGGAAATGACGGAAGAAAGTGCTTTTTTTACAGGTAAATATTTTGACCTGTAGGAAATGCAACGCGCGAGAAATTACGATCCGCCGCTATACTTCATACGGCGCGCGGCGAGATGGCGCATATTTATTGCACTCTCAATTTCTGAATTTTTGAACATTTTTTTTACTTTTCTTGTACTTTTCATGGTTAAATTTTGCAATAGTATTTTGTAGTTTGAAATGTATTTTAAATACGCTTTTTGTATTTTTAGCTTTCTTCCCTTTAACGAAAAGTAGTTTGTATTTCGGTAAAAGCACTTTGTAATTTTAAAATGAGGGATTTTCATTTTATGTTTTGAAACCCCTATATTTTGCCAAACCCTTCAAGAAATGTAGGAAACTCACAAGAATTCTTATCAACTTTTTAAATTCGATCAACCTTCACCAAAATGGAGCGTTTTTTATTTTAAAGTTCAAAACATCGGTTTTTTTACGTATTGGGCTAAGTTTTGGGGTAAACATTGTTTGTGTTTAGTTAAATATTTGCGTTGCTTGTATTTAATTAGTGGAATTTGGCAAAAAGAATTTGCGAGGAATAAGATTGACGTTGCCCTTGTAAATTTCGCGTAGTTAAAACAATGCGTTGTTTGGGTCGAGTTTTGAGTTAAAAATTTTAAATCTGTGGAATTTTGCAAAAAAATTCTGCGAGGAACAAGATTGACATAGCCCTTAAAAGTTTCGTGTAGGTAAAACCATGGGTTGTTTGGGCCGAGTTTTGAGCTAAAAATTGTAAATCTGTGGAATTTTGCAAAACAAAATCCGGGAGGGACAAGTGTGACGTGGCCCTTCCAAGTTTGGCCTGGGTTTTGGGTGGTGGGAGAAAGGAAAGTCTATCCGCTTTTAGGAACAATGGGCGTCGTAGATAAATCTGTTTTTGGGGCTTTTCTGGCCGTAACTAATTCCATTTTGGGGGAAGTTTGGCTGAGTGATTGCTCTGCTCCTGGCCGAACGCTGCACTACCTGTCTCCCGCATTGCTGGGTAAATTACACTGCCCGGGTAGTAGGATTCGGGACAACGTAGTTTCTCCCCCATTGTGCCTCCTCCGATGTCCTGCTGATCTCCTTCCTGGATTTGCATTACGTTCCACCACAAAACCACAACTTTCCATCAAACACAAAATATTTGCGACTAACGATACTTCCATTACTGTTCGAAAACAGGAGGACAGGGTGCCAGAAATGGGTGGGAAAAACGGGAAATTTGTTTTGGGGAAATTTCCTGGGAGAAAAATGTGTAGATGGGATTTGTGCAAAAATTTGTGCAAAAATGTGTACAATTGGTGTCAGATTTGTGGTAATAATTGGTTGTAGATTTCTGAAAATGAAATCATATTTGTAGTAAAAACTGAAAAAAATCGTGCACCAAAATTTGTGCAAAAACTGGATGCTAAAATTTCAACAAAATTTTCATCCAGATTGTTGCCAAATTCGACGCAAATTGAAAAAAATGGTTTCCCGATTTATGTATATTTTAAAAATTTGTGGAGATTTCTGCAAGAAATCTTAAAAATCTTGCATAAAAGATTAAAAACTCGATTTATCCCACGATTTCTCCCACTTCACATTTATTCCCAGTTTTAACCGGGTAAAAAAAGCGTCGTTTCCATGAGGAAATAATGAATGCCTTTCTGCAAAATAAATGCAATGGATGGAGAGAGGAGAAAAAGGAGAAAGCTTCCTTGTTGTAAATTCCCCAAGTATTTACTTTCGCTTAGTGCTCTCACCTTTGGACAAAAATGCAGCACAGGGATGTCTCTCTCTCTGCAGGCGCCGCGGAAGCCGTGGGGACATCGGGGAACAGTTAAACATTGTAGGATTGGGGAATGGAGGGGTTTGTGTAACATGGGGAGATGCTAGCGAATGGGATATGGTCCCCTACACTTCCGCGATCACTGTGCATCCTCCCTTGACGTATGCATTCTCAGTGGCCGCGGAAGCTGTGGGGACAGAGGGGACATGAACAATTGGAAAGTATAGGGAAGGGTTTATATAAGATGATGAGGACACCGAATACCCGTGGGGAAGACATTGTCCCACCGTGTCCCCACGTTTCCGCGGCCACTGTTTCTGCCTCTGCCAACTTTCACTCACTCACTTTCACATTGACGCGCTTCATAATTTGATATTTGAAACTGAGGTTGCCTCACCTCGCTCGGCTTTCATTTCATTTTCCTCCACAAATTTCACGTTGCTTTCACCCTGCCTGCTTTCTCCTCCGTATATTTCTTGGTCGTGGTGGAAAAGAAAAACATTATTCACTTTTCCATCCAGGTAAGTTAAGCTAAAATAAAGGAGGAAATTGAATTTTGCGAGGATGGACTTTCACTTTGCGGAAAGTGAAAGCAGGAGACTTGGGCTTTTAAAAGCAGGTGTACTTTTCTTAGGTTGCAGGCATTTATGGCGAAGCAAATTTGCCTTTTTTACACCACTTTTAAATATATGAGGGAATTGCCCGAGTGGAAATGAATGTGTCGAATTTTGCAGTAATTGAGAAAAGCTGGATGAGAATTGGATTTTACATATTTTTTGCAAAATCCTGCAGAAAATTTCTACCAGTTTTATTCTGGAGAGATGTATGTGCAAAATTTTCCCTTGTTTTTTTGCACAAATCGCTGTTCCTGCAGTTTTTCGGCAGAATATTGTGCCAAATTTCTACATAAAATCGCCACAAATTTCAACAAGGGAAATATTATTATAAAATTTCCGGGATTTGGTTTTACTCCACAATTTCCCTCATTCCGGGAGAAAGTTGATGCTATTTATTTATCGCCACGTGTAAGCTTTTCTAAGAAAAGATTGAATTTTCCTATTTTGGGACGTTTGTTTTGTCCGAATTTCTGCACTTTTTTGTACAAAAGGGAGAAAAAGGATGTCCTAAGTTTCCCGGAATCCTATTTATGTACCTTTTTCTGGATGAAAATTGAGTGGAAATTCGAGAGAATCGCATCCTTTTTATGGGGAAGGGGAGGCACGTGTGATGAGCACCACCTCGGGCAAATTATTCCCAAAAAAGAACACATTTTGTGCGAAAAACAAGCAAATTGTTGTTGCAAAAAAAACGCAATTTACTTGTTTTTCGAGGAAGACCTCATTTACATAATTGTTTTGTTTTTCAGGACAAATTGACTCACCCATAAATTTAGGAAACCTTTTAAACTCCTATTTTTAAAAGTGTTTTTGAACATGTAATGGCATCAAACCGCAAAAATGATGGAAAATTTCGCACACTTTGCATCTGATGGGTTTTGCGAAAACTTTAGAATAATGGGATCAGACCGCAAAAATGATGCACTTAGGGATATGTAAATGTCACAAAATTTACATGTGTACATGACTTGACAAGTTTTTGCAAAATTGGTGAAAGCTTTAGGTTTAAAATGATGGGATTTTAGTTGGCAAATTTCCAGGAAGTGGACATGTTTTTATTTTGTGAGATTATTTCGCAAACTGAAGTAAGTGCTGTGTCAGACCGCAAAAATGATGGGGTTAGGCACACATAGAATTTCGCACAATTCGCAAATTTATGTGATAATGGTGTCAGACCGCAAAATGTTACATGACTTGACGAGTTTTTGCGAAATTTGTGAAGTGTAAAATGATCTGATTTTAGTTCGAAAATTTCGAAGAATGTTCCCAATGTTTTTTTTATTTGAAGAAATTATTTCGCAAAGTAAATAAGGTGCGATATCAGAGTGCAAAAATGATGAGGTTACATACACATAAAATTTCGCACAATTTACATCATGTATGTACATGATTTGACAAGTTTTGCGAAATTTGTGAAAGCTAACATGATGGGATTTTAGTTCGCAAATTTCCGAGAAATTGCCATGTTTTTATTTTATTTTGCAAACTATGTTTTGTGCGAAATGTGTGTGTGTGTGACGTGAATGCGCCCAAGAGGACTTTGTAACATCGTAAATTCCCCGAAATCCATAAATGTTTCCGAAATTGTGTAAAAATTTACACGTGAAATCGGCTTACAAACGGATTAGAAAGTTAAACGGATCAAAAGTATCGTTTTGTCGCAAAAGTTTGGAAACTTATTTTACGTTGGAAAAGTTTTAAACCCATTTTACACACCGAACGTCAACATTCCATTTACGCGTCGGACCTCGTGTGTTGCAAAATATGGTGCGAAATAAAGTTGCGAAATAAAAACATCATTTGTTTCTGTGTAAACTGGGGAACAAAAATTATTATATAAAATTTCGCAAAATGTGTGTTGACCTGTTAAATTTATTTTTTGCATTTGTCGAGTTCTTTGTATGCAAATTTTTTCGCCAAAATGGCAACATTTCAATGTATTTCGACTATAGGAAAATATATTGCGGAATATTGTCGCGAATTAACATATAATTTTCTGCGTAATTTTTGGGGAACAAAAATGACTAGCTAAAAATTCGAAAAAATTCTGTTGATCTGCTAAATTAACTGTATTAATTTATATGCAAATTTTAGAACAATTTTTTCGCCAAAATTGCAAACATATGTATATTGCATTTTGTGTATACAAAATAAGTTACGAAACGATTTCGCGAAATAAAGGCATAATTTTCTCTGTGTGAACTAGGGAACAAAAATGATTGGCTAAAATTTCGCAAAACTTGTCAAATTCTGCTAAATTTATTTGTCATATTCTTCTCTTTATGCAAATTTTGAACGATTCTTTCCCCCAAAATTGCAACCTTTCGAGTGAAATTGGAGTTATGCAACTTGTCAAAGTCTGATTTGCACATATTTTTTTGCGAAATGACTTATCATTTACATAAAAATCATCGCAATTTTATAACGGAACTATAAGTTTATAACGATTTATTCATGTAAAATACGCTGTAGGAAGGGATATAATGAAGTGGTGGTGGAAATTTGCATATCTGAATCTGACAGCCCTGCATAATTTGACAGTGCTTAATAAACTCGAGATTTGTGTGAGATTTCAGGTGAAAATAGATATGCAAGGCGTCACCTTATCTGGACAGATAAGTGACATAACATGACATCCCGAGTATTTAAATGTTGGGATGACGTACGAGACATGGCCTCTTCATTTACAAGGTCGTCTCGAACGAATTTCGAGTTATGTAAGGCAAAAATTTGCAAAAATTTTAACGATTTGTTTCCGAAAGACGAGTTTTCGATATGTTTCTAATTTGAGTTTTATTGAATACCACGCAATATAAAGTTGTAATCTAGCAGCGTGTTTAATTGTGGAGAAGGCCGATTCAAAAATGTTTGAAAAATAGGAAAAATTTTCACCGATACGGATTTTAGTTTTAGAGTTTTTCTCAATAGCACACAATGTAAAGTCGGAATCTAGGGGTGTGTTAAATTCTGGAGAATCACTATTCACAAATTTGTTCAAAATTTGAAAATTGTCACGAAATACGATTTTAGTTTCAACCTTTTGTTAATACCACGCAATGTAAGGACGCAATCTATTGCTGTGTTAAATTGTGGAAAATCACGACTCCAAGATTTTGGAAACATTAGAACATTTTCACTGAAATTGATTTTAAATATTTCGACTTTTTTGGAATAACCCTCAATGTAAAGTCCTAATCAAGTGCTGTGTTAAATTGTGGAAAATTAGGGCTCACAATTTTGTTGAAAAAGCGGAATTTTCACGGTTTGTTTCTACGGTTTTCTCTTAATAAATTTTTATATTCCGGAAAAAACGTATTAACATAGTTTGAATTTTGTAGGAAGAACATGAATTTTGGAAAATTATAGCTCAAAATTTTGTTGAAAAAACGGATTTTCACGGTTTTCTCGAAATAAATTTCCACATTCCGGAAAAAACGTATTAACATAGTTTGAATTTTGTAGGAAAAACATGACATAATTTTGTCCTTTTAGAACAACTTTGACTTTCTCTTTCTGCTCGAAACTTGACTTTGTCTCATCCCGAAAAACCAAACCACGATATTCGGGAGCCACGAGGACGACCCTAAAACAAAGGGATGTCGCTTTCACTCTGTCATCCTTCGGAATTTTTTAATTAATTTCACTGAAACAAAGTTGACAAAGCTGGAGAACAAAATTATTTCCTCAACTATGCCAAAGTTTGGAGAGGTTCAAAGGAAGGAACACGGGGACATCTTTGTAATACTCGGATTTCTCTATCTTACAATGTTATCGTGATCCATGGTTTAAAAAAGAAGGTTTAGCAATTAAAAAAAAGGAAAGATGAAAAGAAAGTATTTCGGATTTGTTAACCTAACCCCACAAACTTTAGAGGTTCAAAGGAACACAATCAAAGGGAGCGTCCTATCCTTCACATGCTATTAGGCTCCTCCCCTTTCCCTATCTTTCAATGTTATGGTGATCCACGGTAACAAGAAGAAGGTTTAGCAATTTTTAAAAAAACGGAGGATAAAAAGAAAGTATTTCGGATTTTTTTAAACTATGCCAAACTTTCGAGGTTCAAAGGAACAGAGGAAAGTTTCCTATCCCTCCTGTACTATTAGGCTCCTCCCATTTCCCTATCTTTCAATGTTATCGTGCTCCACAGCCAAAAACACGTTGTTAAAAATGAAAAAAACACAGACGGCCACACAGCAGCGATTAAAAAGAAAGTGCATCTCACTTTAAATTCTGGAGCTTCTAAGGAAATGAATATGAATTCCATATCCTTCCCATACTCTTAGGCTCCTCCCCTCTTCTTATCTTTCAATGTTATCGTCCCTCTCGGGGGGAAAAAACTACCTTTAGAAATCAAAAAACGGACGGTACACGGAGAAAGTAGTCGTTTGCCTGGACTGACTGAGTAAGTGAGGCATAAAAAATCCATGTACGTACGTACGTCATAGAGACACAAATCTAATTTGCCATGCTAAAAATAATCCGAAACTTTGCTCGTACAAATTAATCCGCTTTTTGGGCGTATAAATAAACCCAGAAAAAAACGACGAGATCATTTCCATTTTACGAGAAAGTTTGAGCACCACTTTCTCCGATAGAGTTGTTGTGTGAGCAACAAGATGGGGAAAGGAAATGGAGGGCATTTATGGCATAAATATATCCTCATTTATTATGAGATTGGCTCTAATTAATTTCAATTAAGGGCAAATAAGGCAAATTTGACATGGCAGAAATATCTAAATTTTCCAGATGTGAAAATAAATACGGGGATTTTTAAGAAGCCTTAAATTATATGTCGGGGCATTGGCCTTGTGTGGGAATAAATTTAAGTGGCGTGAAAATAGGACAAATAATGCAAGGCTTTGGACACTGGCTAAATTAGGGCATTCTGGGCATTAATTTAAAAACAGGGCAAGTATCTCCGATATGTAAATAATAAATGCCTGGAATTTTAATTTTAGCCTTATTTTGTTGCTATAAATATAAACGGCTGGCAAATTCCAGCATGATAAAAATTCAGGGAATTTTAACATTTTTTTAAAAAATCTCTAACTAAAAATCTCTGACTAATTTTAGTGTCATAGTACAAATTTCTGGGGAATTTTCCCCTTCCAAAAAAAAGACCAGGACATGCCTCCACGTGCAACTCTGGGTTCCTTCCTGGCCATCTCAATCATCATTAATGGTGACATAAGCAGACAGCCCGCCGCCTTTGCAGCCTTTACCGGCGGTAAGTAATAATGGCACAATGGCAAAATGTGGATGGCTGTATGAAAAGGAACGTGTGTGAGAGGAGAAAGTGGTCCCTTTTTTGATTAACAAGAGCTCGGAAATTGATTTTTTATCGAATCAAACTTCCCCTCGTGAAAGAAAGAAGAAGAAGAGAAAGCAGAGCAGTAATTACCTGACAAAAAGGTGAGAGAAAGGAGAAAGGAGTAAAAATAAAATCGAATTATTCCCCCAGATTGTGAACGTGAGTGATGAAAGTGAAAATGTATTTATGAATAGAAATGAAGTGAATTCATGAACTGGAGAAGGCGGGGATGGATGATTATATTGAGAGATAGGGAAGGGCGGAGTTTAGTACAAGATAGGTGAGAATGATTGCGAAATATGGCATGGAAAAGCCGACAGGGTTTGAATTGTAGGGCTTTTACTACAGTTTTTGTGCAAGAAATTGTTGGAAATAGACACCAACAATGGAGCACTCCCAGCAGATGATCTCAGCTTTTGGACAAATCGAACATTTAATTAACTAACATAAAATTTGCAAAGGACACGACATCCCAATGGGAACGTTTGGCAGAGACATTTGCATCAAAAAAAGAGAAAACGCGTTCTAAATTTTGCACTTTACAAATTTACTGCACGTTTTTTCCTCTTGGGAAGAAAATATCTCTGCGAAACGTGCCCATTGGTCTTTTATAAATTTCACACTGATCAAATTGTGATCGATTGATACTAATTTCGCCCAAAATCGGACAGCATACACTGGGAAACCTCCATTCTCAGTTGTAGGTACACTTGCATTTTCCGCTTATTTCTTTCATTTCTTGGTCTAGTGCAAGAAATTATGGCACAATTTCCAGCAGTACTTTACACCACAAGTGTTTTTAGCTCGGTAAACACTGTTGCTGGTGGGAGAAAGCATGGGCCGATTTGAATGTCAGGGCAGGAAATTGAATCCACTTTGTCGCCGTGAAGGGGGAGAGAGAAGATAAGAGGAGGAGAAAGCACCATCCCAATCGACACGTTATCGTCGCACCCTTCTGTCTTTTACTCGTATCGTGCTTTCCCTCTGACCAGAAATGGGCCAAAAATGGGACAGAATCCACTATGCAGAACTTGACTTGGTTTCAATCTATTATCTCTGCCTCGAGTGACCAAATAATATTGAGTGAAACTCTACAAGTCAATTTTACGAGAGAAACAGACTTGGACCGAAAAAAGTTGCTATCCGCCAGACTGTGGCACATCCAAAATGCAGACGACACTCGGTGAAAAAAACGAGTCTGGCATGGCATGATGGACTTGGACCATGTTTTATCATTTTTGTTATGCTTTCACTCAAATAAATTCAAATCAAATTTTCATAGAACTCATGCATACAAAATCCTGGAAAACTAATAATTTGTCAATTCAAAGAATCACTATACTCATCCTCCAAATTAGTTCAAAATTAATATACGATCGAGAGTCAAGATTTTCGATCTCTTCCCAATACCAAACAATGTAAAATCGTAATGTACCGCTGTGTTAAATTCTGGAGGACTCAAAAATTTTGACAAAAATTTAGAAATTTTCATGGAAATTTATTTTAGTTTTAGATTTATTCATAACACTGAACAACGTCTGTTGTGTGTGATAAATGGTGGACAGTCAGGATTCAAAAGTGGAAATTTTCGAAGAAATCCTTTTTAGTTTTCGATTTTTTCTCAATACCACACAATATAAAATCGTAATCCTTCTATGTATTAAATTGTGGAGAATCACGGCTCAAAACTTTTGAATTTGAGAGGATGGTCACATGCATACACTAAATATTTTCTGATGCCACATGTTTCCCAGAAAATTTATAAGTTTCCAGAGAAAGCCAATTTCTTCCGAGTTGCTCTTTATTACAACATGTGGAGGACATTTTGGTTGGGGAGCTACACGTCGCCCCACGAGGAGCAATCCATCCCCGAGACGTCTCCCTTGTCGCCCCGCTCAGTCACTCTCTTTAAGCAAAAGATGCTCAAAATTGAGTGAAAGTCAAGTAAGATTGATCCCTTTGCTGGTAAAGTTTCACTTTTCACCGCACCCGCCGCCATGTGACAAGGACACGTTTTGCCACTGTCTACTAGGAGTATTTTTTTTGGGGGGGGCGAGGTGTTTGGGTGGGAAGAGAGCAGTGTTTCTGCTGTTAAAAAACACCTGCACGAAATTAGTGCATAAAAATGTTTTTAAACGTTTAATAACACCCATCAAAAATCCGGAAAAGTGCAAGAAAATGCACGAAAATCATTTACGTGTAAATAATATTAGAATAATGCAATTTTTCGAAATATTCGATTAATTGAGAAGCCTTCGTGCTATTCTACGATATTTTCTTCATCTTTTTAGTATTTTAGTGTAAAACTATTTTTCATTTTTCAATACATAGGTAAGCCTTGACTCAAGTTAGAAAGTGTGGTAAAATTTCAAATCATTTAGATAACTGAATCTTATCCCCATTTTATAGGGTAAAAAAATATAATATTTGTTGAAAATATGAAATTCCCACCACAAATTGCATTTCATGTATTATTATGCATTTTTATGCATTTTCGTGCATTTTTATGCGTTTTTATGCATTTTGTGCATTTTTATGCCCTATGCATGCATAAAAATAATTTCGTGGGCACAAAAAGAAACACTGGAAGAGAGAGAAAGAGAAAGCGTGGATATTTATGTATGACAGGCGGGTTCTTACTTACCTCCGTTTGCACGTTGGGCGAGGGGAGGTTGATGTAAGGAGCTGAACCACTGCGTGTACTCCCATCTCGGCTGCGAACGAGGCCTAGGAAGGAAAGAGGAAGGAAAGAGAAAGTCAGAAATGGTGGAGAATTTCGAAAATATTTTGCAAAATTTATGGTCAAAATTGGCAACAAAATTCAATTCTGTTGTGAAGGCGTGTATAAAGAGAAGGGTTGGATTAAGAGAGAAATTAACATTTGTTGGAAATATTTTAGTCACAAATGGGACGATTTCTTATAAAAATTGACAACGAAATTTATTCTGCGTAGGGAATTAACGTTACAAGGAGAAAGTTAGATAAGGGGAGAGTTTGATATTTCTGAAAATATATTTTGGTCATAAATGGGACGAGTTATTGGGAAATTTCCGACAGTACTTTTTACCACAAAGTTTTAAGTGCTTGCCTTTTATGTATGAAATTAAAGGTTCGAAGAGAAAACACAATCTCATTAAAAATTTGAAAACTGAAATAGTTTTGGTGTATTTTCTCCACGTATATTTCACTAATATTTGAGGAAATCATGGGTACATTTTGGTTAAAGAGGTAATCATTTGAAAAATGATAATTTTATTGGTACACTTTTCAAATTTATTGGAGAAATATTTATCTACGAAAATTTCCCATTTCTCAAAAAAAGAAAGAGTTTTGTTGTTTAAATTTTTAAAATTTTGTGAGATATGAGATGAATAAGGAGGAGAAAGTGGGATATTTCTCTTGTCTGCTTTCTCTCCCTCGAGTTAGTTTTGGAAGAATGGACATAATTTTTTAAAAACTTTGACGAAACCATGGGTACATTTTTGGTTAAAAATTGCATTATTTTGGAAAATTATAATTTCTTATTATCATATTTTTTCAATATTAAGGATAAATACTAAAGTAGATAAGTTTCCATCGCAGAAGGAAAGGTTTGTTACAAAATTCTTTCAATTTTGAAGAAATTTTGTGCGATATGAGAGAAGGAAGCGGAGGAAGTGGGATATTTCTGGTGCTTGCTTTCTCCAGAAGAAGAAGGAGAAGCAGGAGAGTAGTTTCCCCCAGAGAGAGAGGAGCGACTTAATTCTCTCTTTGTCCTCCATCCATTTATCCACCCATCACAAAACGGCTTTGCTTTCTCGCCTTAATAATCTCCTTCCTCCTCAAGAGTGTCTACCCCGCTACGTAAAACACCGTGTTTTTCCCCGCCCAAAACATGACACGGAAAATACTTTGTTACAAAATTCGAAAGAAAAATAACACAAAAGTGTGGAAATTTATTGCAAAATTTCATAGTGTTTTACCTCCGAATTGTTTTGTATGTATGAAAATTGTATGTAGTAAATTAGTCTTAATAATAACGTTGGGAAGAAAGATTGGCACAATTCTGGGACAGTTTTCGGGACTATTCTGCAGCATGGTTGATGAATAATTATGCATAGCTCGTATCGCTTTAAATACAGTTTTTATGCACAAAAATTGGCTGATTTTATGAGAATTGAAATTTGTGACAAAATATTTTCGTTTAACGACAAAATCCAAAAATTAGAAATGCAGGTTAGCTTATTCCAAAAAAATCGCGACTTTAGCACAAAAATGTACTAAATGTGGGTTTTATGGATAAAAATCCGGAAAATCTGTGCAGAAAATTTGCCAAAGGTAGGCATTTGAATTTGGAGTGATTCATGAATGACTAATTATTTTACGAAATAAAATGATTGAACTATGCCAAAAAAATGTAACTTTAGCACAAAAATGTACCCATTTTAGATCAAAAAGGGGAATAACACCCTATTTTTTGACTTAATGGGGAAGCCCACACCCCCCAAAAATGTGTGCAAGTTAAGAGGTTGTACTTTAGGAGAGAGACACCCGTTCGTCTCACGTGAGTGCCTGAGATGGGTGGCGTGTCGTGGAAGTGGTGGCGTGTAATCCGGGCCATATTTCTTGCCGGTGAGGTAATTACTGAAGAAGGAGAAAGTGGGAGAAAGTGTGCGGAGAAAGTGGAGGATGTCTCACCTCCGCTGACGATTTGGAGTCTGGACTCGTCATGAATGGCGGTGGAGGCTTGTTCGCAGCAGAAATGGCAGGGAGGATCTGCGTCCGGATAGTCCAGCTCGGACACATGGGTCACGGCAACATCTCCGCAACGAGCCGTCCGAATCTCACTCTCCCAGACTGCAAAGAGAAAAAATGAAATTCAGAAATTTTTAATTTTTAAAATTTTTAATGGCAAAATGTGCATCAAGAAGTACAAATTGTGCTCATGGGATTTTTTAGTAAATTTAATTAGTAATTTAATTAGTAAATTTATTGAAAGGCATTGATTGATTAGAATGAGTTTGTTCTCATGCTAAAAATGGTGGGGATTTAATTTGCATCTCCAAAATGGTGATGGTTTGTTGTCAAGCATTTTTTGGACTTTTATTTGCCAAGTAGAAATGGTAAATATTTTAGATTAAAAGGCGAATATTTTGTATAACGGTTAATATTTAGCGTTCATGGTCAAAATGTTGATACTATGTTGATTTTAAAATTTTTGAATGAATTATATCTTTAAGGCAAAAATTACAAATATTTCATTTAGAACGGTTATTATTTTATTTATTCGTAGAAAAATGTCGGTTTTCTTAAAATTGATGGGAATTTAATTTCACAAAAATATTGGGTGTGTTTTCACACTTTTTAGAATTTTGGTTTCATGAGAAAATAGCGAATATTACATTTTCATTCCAAAATACCAGTTATTTAGAAACTTTCACTTCCCACATTCGAGTAAACTTTATTATTTTCATGTCCCTGGTACCATACAACGCTCCCATTTTAGGAAATATTAACGCGACAAATGATTTCCTAGGAAAAAAGTGTTTTCTCCACGAGTGCGAAGAGGTCACGAAAACGTAAACGAATTTTGGAAATTGAATTCCGTGCTCATTTTTCACTCTACTTTTTGCCCACTTGACTCTGCTGAAAGTCAATCATGGCTCAATTTCAGGTCTCTCTTGAACCTCTCGTGTCGTGTCGTGCGAGGGAGCAGGGGCCGCGGAAGGGGTGGGGACATCGGGGGACATTAATATGGAAGGGTAGGGGAGGGATGGGTTTAAATAAGATGGGGAGATGATGCGGATATCGAATTATAGTGGGGACAAGGGGACAATTTCGACAACCTTCCGCGGCCACTGTTTGTCAGTGTGACGGATATGATACCTGCGTGGCGGCGCAGTTCAAATAATTCTGTTCGTACGAAATAAATCTAATTTTTTCGGAATTGAGTTCAAATTAGGTTTACCCGTGTAGCAGGACATGGATCTGGCAAATGTGATAAATTCACAGTTTTTCACTTAATGGGAAAACACGTGTTCAAAATTTATGATTTGAGACTTGTTAAAAATTCGTGGAGTTAAAGATCTCTGTAATTGAAACAATTTGAAGTTACAGAGATAAGTCGAAATTCCGATTTTACGTAGAACGTAGTAAGTCGAGAAGGTAAAACGGGTAGAATTTTTGTCTCGGAGTAAATGTAAATATGTGGAAAGCTAGAAAACCCAGGTGTTTGGATTCAAAAAAAAAAAAATAGGAAGGCCTCGATTTTTTGGAGGAACCTGGAGGCCTCAATTTTCCAAGAATGCCGAGAGGCCTTGAATATTGTTAGAAACCAGGTGGTCTCGATTTGTACCGGAAATCGGGACGTCTCTATTTTTTGAGAAACCAAGAGGCCTCAATTTTTCAAGAAACCAAGCGACCTCAATTTTTCCCATAAATTCGAAGGCTTCAATTTTTCCAGGAATATAAAGGCCTCGATTTTTTTCAGAAACCTTCCTTTTTGCCAGAAACCCACTGAACTTGAGGCCTCCGATCTATGTTTTTTTAATAAATGTCAGCCCCGTCCTCCCCTCGCATTTGGCATGCCGTCACCTTTCCCTCAATCAATCAATTATCCCGCGATTAGGCCCCGATTCGTATCACGCACAATTAATTAATCACGATGCGAGAAACCAAACCCCCGCCGAGACCGCTGCTTAGCTCGCTCGTAACGCATCAAATCCATCATCACAAATAATTCCAAGAATCCACACGAAGAAGAAATGGATGGGCTAACCACACCCCGCACAAAATAGGGACCACTTTCACTTCATAAATTAACCGCTTTCTCCACAATTTCACATAATTTTGAAGGGTAAAATCCACTAATTTGTGACATGAATAATTCGCAGGATTTTCGATACGGTTACAAAATACGATACTTTCAATGTAACTTTCACCTTTGAGTTAGCCTTAATTTTCTCCAAAATTTGATACTAACTTAAGAAATTAAAATACATTAATTCGCAACTTCACTTACCATCATAATTTTCAGAATCGCTACAATACCGCAGTTTTATTGTAACTTTCACCACTAAATTTACCACTTTCTCCACTACCTTAAAATTTTGAAGAGTAAATTCCATTAATTTGAGACAATTAATTTTTTTTTAATTTTCTATATAATTAAAAAAACGACGCTTTCACTGTAGCTTTCACCAACACTATGTCTACGATTACGAAATTTTAAAGAGCAAAATCCACTAATCCGCGACCTTTTTACCATAAAAATTATTCTCTGAATCTCTACAATACCACCATTTCACTGTAACTTTCACTACTAAATTAGCCACCCTCTCCACTACGTGATACCAACCAACCAATAAATTTTTATTAGTAAAATCCACTAATTCACGGCATTAATAATTCTCAGAATATTCGCCGTTACCAAAAAAATACCACACTTTCACTGTAACATTGACCACAAAACTAACCACTTTCTCCACAATGTGCTACCAAAATTCCACATTGGTCAGAAAATCCACTAATTCGCAATCTTATTAAGCAAGCACGCATCGTGGGAGCGAGGACAGCGGAAAGCCGATCAATTTCTCCATGTCACTTGTCACACCAACATTTTTCTTGTTTTCTGTCCCACCAGAAGAAGAGAAATAAGTTGACCGAGGAGTAAATAAATGGGGGGAAAGTTGGCATAAATAAGGCCCAAATCTGGTCCTGGTCGAATTTCGAATCAATACCACGTACGTACGTAAGTATGTAGGAGGGCAGGGAGAGAATCTATCGCTCTGCCAGAAAACAAGATGAATAGCGTTCCGTGTGAAGAAAAGGGAAGCAGAGATACTTCGCGGAGCCCGGGTCATCTGGGTCTTTTTTGGGAATCACGTCTTGAAGGAATGTATATTTTGAGTATTTTAAATCCCACGTAATTTTATAACTTATTGAGTAATTATAAAAGGATGAGTGAGCCTACCTACTTCGCATAACCCGTGCCATGAATGTCTTTCTTATTTTTTATGACTCATTGGTCTATTGAATTTTTCGATCATTTTAAATTCTAATTTTGCTTTTCCACTGTTTACGAAGATGAAATTTATTTGCAAATTTATCTTGTATGTATGTAAATTGTGACAACAGACGATTGATTTATTAATGTATTTTTAGTGGGAATTTTATCACCAGTTTTGCAAAATTGTCACCAAAAACGCAAATCCATCTAGTTGTGTAAGTCTTAAATTTGGCAAATAATTTATAAATTCCATTGGTAAATGTTAACCAGTAAAGCTTAAAATTTGATTTGGACACCAATTTTACAAAATTCCAGCACCCCACGATACACAGACACACATACGCTGAGTTACATAAGGACTTTCTCCTCAGCCTTTCTCTTCTCTTTCCAACTCACTCTCTCATTCAGCTCGTAGATTTGTAGGTCTCTGGCCGTCTGGAAAAGGGTAGTAATTCAATTGTCAAACTAACAAAACCACTTATCGACTCGGGGGAAACGTGATAAATAAATTGATAAAGCTGCCCCAACCAAACCACCACCAAATATTTCCCAATTCCTTTCTCCCCCCCCTACACGCCACACGGGAATATTTACAAACAGAATAAATTCCCGAAAAAGATTTGAAACTCCCCAAATAATTAAAATACATCTGTCTCCTTCACTTTATTAAGTTCCATCTCACTTTTTGCACCTTTTTTTGCAAAAAATAGGGGAGAGACAATTTGTGCAAAAAAGTTTTGTGTGGTCCGTGGAGACGCATATCTCTCGAGTTGCAGTGTGTGCTCATTCTCTCCACAATTGTCACACTGACAGGATCCTTTTGTCGTTAAATTAAAAATGCCGAGGTGCACTGTAAATAATGAGGGGACTGAATTTTGAGAGAGAGAGAGAAAATTTTGAGAAATTTTGAATGCTGAATGGTAAAGCTTTTTTTAGGAAAGGGAATTGTTCCAAAAAATAGTTGAGTAAGAAATTAAAATGAATTTTTGGACCTCAAAATTTTGTAGAAAATTAAAATTTGGTACAATGCAGAATATGTATGCTCCTTGTAACGTTTTTAAGGAGAAAGAGCCATAATTACAGGTGAAATTATCTTTAATTAATTTTTTTATAGATTTCTTACGGATTATCAGCAATTCTGAATTATTTAAAAATCTCTGGAATTTTCGAGATCAAATTATATACTACTCTGGAGAAATACTTGGTGGCTGAAAATAAATAGTATTAAAAACTTTTACTAATATGAATGAGAGGTAAATTGATAGAAATAATTGCAATATTATGTACTTTTTGCGCATGAATACAATTGCTTGCTCGGTATTATAAAAAATATTTATATTGATGCGCAATAAACACTGGAATTTTACGGGTTTAGTTAACCAGTCAATCTGCACGAGATGAGTTTTGCAGTAGTTTTGCAATGTAATGTAAGGCTTCAGTTGCACTGCTCCGTTTTGACAAATATTGATTTCCAAGCTTCTACATAATGCAACATGACTGTGAGAGATGTGCAATCTGCATCTTAATCCTCGACACAGAATCCTATATATTACGAATGTGCAAATATATTGTGCAAAATTATGACCGATTTAATTAATATGTATACTATTAAAGATGTAGTGAAGTTACGCATACCCTGGTATTGATCTGGTAATACTGTTTTATCTGATTGGTAATAGATATTTACTAGAAATTTACTGGATGAAGGGAATCGTATTTTCCGAAAGCTTGTAACCAAAAAAATTACATCCAAATGTGGCTAAATTTGTAATAAATAGTTTTTAAGGGATAAGTTTTCATTACCACAACATTACTGCACGGTAATCCGCGTTATTACCATGAAGTTAAATATGTACTTCTGGCAGTAGTGATTCAATACCATTTTGCTAAAAGAGTGTCTCGTTTTGCCGGAGTATTTTGTTTGGTACGAATTTCGCCCTTGGATTTTTTAGTATGTCGCTTTCACCAGATTAAACCCGTCCCAATTTCGAACCAACAAATCCACATTCACCGAGAAAAAAGTCCTCATCTTCTTCTCCAAGAAGACAAAAGGCAGAGAAAAGAAAGAAAGCTCAAGAAGAAGAAGCAAATTTTAGAGAAATTCCGCCTTTTGCTTTCTCCTCCTCAAGAAAAGAAAGAAAAGAAGAGAAAGAAATGCTAATGTTGTTTGCTGACTGTTGTTGGTATGTCTCTGCTCTCCTCCTTTTTTTATCCTTCTCTATTCATGACTGGTTATTCACTTTGCTTTTTTTGTGGAGAGAATGAAAGAGGGAGGGAGGACATGCCAATATTATTGCTATCTCGGCTTTTTTCTGTCTTCATTCGCTTTCTTTCTTGTAAATTGCGTATGTACGAATGGAGGAAGAGAAATCAAAATCAAGAGAGTATAAAGAAGCAAATAGGTTGATATTTAGGGGTTTTTTGTATTTACATGTATAAGACTGGAGATACAGGGTTCGTTTCTTTAAAGAGTGCATGGGAATCTCTGGGAAATGTGAAAATTTTAAGGAAATTTTATTTCTAAATCTAGTGGATATATTAGATTGGAAATAATAAATGAAATAGAGGAAAAATTTGATAAGATTTTAAACTGATGGGAAATTAAGATGTAAAAATTGTCTAGTATTTTTAGAATTTTTCAGAATTGTGTAATAAAATAGGTAAAAAAATGAAAAGCACGTGTTACAAGAACCCTGGCTCAATCGTATGAATATTTACAGCACATACTGAATAATTTTTTCAGCATTATTCTAAAAATTGCTGGATCTCCAAATATTTCATCAGTCACAAAAAAAAATTCATGGCCACAAAACTAGGGTACAATTTTCAATTTTCTTTAGACTAAAATATCTAGTTCCATTTTCACTAGGGGATTTGATAAGTTTGTATTTTTACTGTTGTTCGTATTGATGACCAACTTTTTTAGGAGGTTTCTATTTTATTATATATTTTTTATACTTTTAAATCAAATTTATTCGCAATACATAAATAAATGTAAAACGATTAAATAATCGTTTTACACTTGAATTAATTAAAATGGTTTGTTTACTTTCTATTTTTTATGTATTTATTTTCACTGAAAGTACTGTTAGATTTCTATGAATCACTTCGTTCCGAATAAATTTAAATCCTCAGAAAAAAGTTGTTAGCTCCCAATGTGTGCAAACTTGCTAAAAAAATTATATATGGCGAATTTATTATGAATGAAAATATTGTAAAAATGTCTTCCACTTTCACCCAGTAAATTTAAATCGTCTTTTTTTCGAGGGTACTATTTTGAATGACATTTTTTTAATTTCCTCTAACTTTTACTCAATAAATAAGTTTAAAGCGTAACAAAATTTTGTGTAAACTTGCTAAAAAATTTACAACTCTGTTATTTGAATGGAACAATAGTAAAAATTCTTTCAACTTTCACCAAATATATAAAAACTCCTTTTTCTGATGTAAAAAAAACGCGTGCAAACTTTCTAAAAAATTTACTACGCTCAGTTATTTCGAGTGTATTATTTTGAGTGGAAAAAAAATTCTGAAAATTCCTCCAACTTCCTCCAACTTCCAAGAGGGAAGTTTGTGAAAATGCTAAACAAAATATGGGGGAAGAGAGAAAGTGAATGAATGAATTGTGAAATTCTCACCTTTTTAAAATCAATTTCTAGGGAAAGCAAGGTTTTATTCGGATTTCAACCTTTTGCTCCCAATAAATTTAAATTTTCGAAAAAACTGGTGTAAAAACTTCCTCCCAAAATTACTACTCGGTTATTTCGAGTGTATCATTTTGAATGAAAAAAAATTGTGTAACTTTAGCTCAATAAATTAAAATCTCCTTTTTTCGATCTCAAAAACGCGAATAAACTTTCTAAAAAATTTACTACGCTCAGTTATTTCGAGTGTATTATTTTGAATGGAAAAAAAATTCTAGAAATTCCTTCAACTTTCCCTGAACAAGAGGGAAGTTTGTGAAAATGCTAAACAAAATATGGGGGAAGAGAGAGAAGGAGAATGAATGAATGGTGAAATTCTCACCATTCTTGAGCTGTCAGTGGCACGAGCGATAAGCAGAATTCGAGATATGATGAAATAAATTCTGGAGCGTTTTAAAACCCATCATGAAAACTTTGCCTTTTGTCACCCCACCAGCCAGCCGCAGGCACTTGGTGATTGTGATGGATAGATAACTCTGCAGGCGGAGAGAGAGAGAAAGTCCGAGGGACGTTCGTACTTCAAGAACATTTCAATACGGAAAGTTTACCAGAAAAGCAAAATTTTACGCTGTTTTGAACAAAAAGAATGAGGAAACAGGACAAAGAGGGAGAGGAAATTGCGGAAAATTAGAACTTTTAGGGTATAAACTAAATACTGGGAAAAATTTGAGCGGAAATTGGATCATGGAAAAATTTTGAGGTTTTAAAGTTTAAACGTTATTAAACCAGAGAGATGGTATCTTTCAATTTTAATTGTTAAGCTCCTCCCCACGCGTATCTGATAATGTTATTAAATCTGAAATTCTGAACCACATGGTTCCCACGCTATTTGCAAATTTTAGTGGACACTGGACGGATATTAAGTAAATTTGTCGATAAAAATATGTAATAGAATTTCGTATATTCTTTCCATGTTATTAAGCTCCTCCCATTTTTCCTTATCTTGTAATATTATTAAGCTCCGCGTATTCCGATGTTATATATAGTTCCCATGTTATACCAAAAATTTCGTGGATACGGGACTTATAATGAAAATATCTACCAGATTTTCTTACTGATATACCATGTTATTAAGCTCCTCCCCTCTTCTTCCCTATCTTGTAACGTTACACTGTTCTAGAGAACACTATGCAAACCTTGTTTATTAGGTCGGACAAACATGATGATGGAGGTTGGTGAGCGAGTGAGGAGGGAGTCATTTCATCCAATCTTTCACTTTTGTTTGCTCTCAAACAAAAGATCCAGTTCCAGTCTGTCTTGTTTGGCTTGGCTTCATTCACTAATTGCTCCCATGCACCACTCAACCCCGACCAGCCACCAGGCCACAAATTTACGGGGAAAACCAAACCACGATAAAAATAAATAAATGCCAAGTTTCTCTGTCTGTATGTACAAAAGGCGTTAGGACATGGTTTTGACGAATTCGCGGGTGAATATCTCTGGCGGGGAGTTGAATTTTGAACTGATTTTTGGTCAGTTGTAAGATAATACTCTCAAAAAGATATATTTAAAATTTTAGGCCGATAGCTTTATAAATGCCCCCTCCAGTGCCCCCAGAGTTGGAAGGAGCCAAAAAAACACTTTCCAAACTGAATTACTCATATAGCATGATAACCTAAGAGGTCAGAGGTGAATGATTGTTAATATTACAACCCTAGATAATCATTGCATGTAATAATAAAAGAATCTACATGAATTACATAATGTTGGGCCTCCATCGTCGCTGATACTTTTTCATGAAAATTGATAAATTGGACCGTGCACAGGAAAATTGACCTGCTGACCTTGAACGCGGACCCACTCGGTCAAATGAAGATTGAGGGCAAAGCTCTAAGTGTCCCAAATAATATTAAATTAAACAGTGAAGATTTTGTGTAAACAGTTTTGGAGAACGACCCTAGCTAATCAGCTGTCGCGGAATCCTAAAAAACTCGTGAACTTATTTGGAAAATTAATGGTCAAATTTTTTAGAAAATAAATTTTACTAATCTTTTTGTGTCCCCCACTGCAGAACTATTTTATCTACAAGGTACAAGTGACAAAATAATAAAATTATTGCGTTTTGGTTAGTTAAATTATTTCTGAAGTTCGACATCGAAAACGACGGGAACTTTTCCAAAAATTTTATAAGGTCTGATGAAAACTCAGTCCGTGGGGTATAACCACTTATCAAAATTTTGTCAAAAATACTTCAAGTGCAATATACTATATGTACCTTGGATAAAAACCACGTTAGGGATTTTTAGCATCAAAGTCGTAAAATGTGGGGGCCTTAAAAGTGGAAGAGTTGCGTTAAAGAGCGCATTCCATTAAGACAAGTATGAAATTAGACTGCAAAACGGACTTAAAAGATACGCATAAGGCAAACGTGGTTTTATATAGTGAAAAGCATGCTAAGTCCCTTAAAAATAGTCGCAAAGACGATTTTTGCATCAGGACCTAAGAAAAAAATATTTAGTTCAACGCCATTTTATAAGAACACTGGTTTGGAAAACTAAAAAAGGACACCTCTCCAAATTTGACCTTGCCTCATTTCGCAGAGTACACAAAATCGGAAGCCAGATATGCTTACCTATAGTTTGAGACATGGGCTTTCACATAAAACAAGTTAGAAATCTCTACGACTAAAAACCATCCCGCAATTAAAGTATGAATTCGTCAAAACCATGTCCTAACGCCTTTTGTATGCCATGTTTTCCCACATTTAAATTAATGCAGGGATTTCCTTGAGGCGTGTAAACACACGTTGCGGGCAAGTTGACTTTGTCAGGGCTCGAGTTTATTAGTTAAATCGTGTTCGTTTCTGGGGAAAGATGTAAAGTCCAAGAATTTTGAATATTTTTTTCTGAAATTAGAGTTTTTTAATTTTACACTTTTTTTTATTGGATTATACACAGTTTTGAATTTTTTGTTAAATTTATGCTCGATGAAGAGTTATTTTGTTATATTCTTGAAAAATATAGTTATAGGAACAAGTTTTGAAATTTTTTAAGACTTTTTGTCCAATTTATGGCTGAATTCTACATTTTTTATGAGTTTCAAAATTTTTTGTGAAATTACAAATATTTTGTTCAACTTAATGCAATTTAAATTTTTATAAATGTTGACCTTTTAAAAGTACAACGTATATAAAGACGGACAAATTTAGAAATTTTAGTTGAAGCCTTTTTTTCAGATTTTAAGTGATTTTTTTGTTTCGATTTTCAGCACCTATTTGTTAAATTATTTTTTGTTCTTTATATTTTTCTACTCCTATGTAATTTAATTTTATGTTTGATTGTACTTTAAAGGCGTAATAATTATAACAAAAAGATGAAAATGTGGACAAGATTTTGACCAGAATTTAGCGTAAAACGTGTTCGAAAACTTGTTGTACAGGTTGCGGAGGATTCAAAGGGGGGAAAGCAGGGAGAAAGTTATCTGTTCCATTATTGGGGAAACTTTGGTTATATGTATTCATACGACGAGACGACGGGACCACTTTCACCCAACTTTCTCCAAATCTCGTCACCTAAATCTGCCAAACTTTCTACTACTTTCTCGCAGTTTGGCTTGATATAATAATAATCTCAGAGAGACAGAGGTAATAAAGTAGCCAAAAAGGGAAAATTCTTCATACTCCAATGACTCTAGATAATTTTGGTAATACATTATTACCAATGGCTCTTTCTGTACATTTAAGTAATTGAGAAGAGTTGGAACTAATGAGTACCACTGTGTGGTAATAAAGTCTGCGGGGGCTATTTAAATCTGATTAACTTGTGCGAATGGTTTTCGATGTGGTAATAAAATGATGGCCATAACTACATCTGGTATAGTTGATTTCTCCGTATTAAATTTGCTACCGGTTGGTATTAAAATTATCAACCTTAATACCCTGCTACTACCATAATGGTATTACTTATGAATACCATGTTAGTATTATTTTAATACAGGATTTTTGAGTGTACAACTCTACCAGATTATTAAAAGTATGCCCACAAACGGACGGACAGACGGACAAATCGATCTCTGTATAAAGTATCTCGGGTTGCTTGGCCTCTCTATACCTGTATTACCATACGGTAATACTTAAATATGAATCCTGTTTAGCATAATTTAAATACAAGATTTCTACAAGTGTTCAACAACCCTACCAGATCATTGATATAGTTTTTCCAAGTACAGACAGACGGACGGACAGACAACCCGATTTTCATAAAGTATCTCTAATATTCTACTTCCGAACAAATATTTCTTACAAGAATAACTTCTCATATTCCTCTCTCTCTCTGGCCGCAAGATAGCCTCAAAGTTTCTCCATTTACACAATTATTTCACAATTTTCGTCCGAATCCAATCCAATTAAAGGGCGGAGGAGAAAGGAGAGGAAAATTAAATTTTGTATGATCGATGCCGCCGACCGAATAAATATTGCAACTTCAAAAACTAAATACTTATCTCCACCCAAACAGCCTTCTGCTTTCCCACTTTGTTTACCATTTCTTCATCTTCATCTTCTGGGGAAAGTTACTTGCCAAAGAAATAAGTAAGATGGGAGGAAAAGTGTTATGTAAATTGTGCAGTTTCCTTCCAGGACACCCTTCTTTTTGGGCTAAATAAGTATGACATACACTGTTGCAGAGAGAGACTAAAGGAAAAGAGAGTAGGGAAATCGTATAGCTGGGCGGCAACAAGTTAGGTCGGAAAAGTTGTAAGTTATATACTGTTGAATTATTTGTGCGTGTCACCTCCTTTGCATAAATCTCACTATGCCCTAATTTCAGCGATACGACTTAACCTCTTAACGACGAAGTACACACATTTGTGTAGTAATTTTATTTTCCGTTGACGACGAAGTACACAAATGTGTGTACTGCCAAAATTTCCTTGACACCAAAGTTTCTTTAAAAAAAGAATATTTCTTCGGTATTTTGTGGAAAACTCGATGGTGAAAAGTGGATTAATTCCGACATTTTCCTTCTGAAATTTTGGAATTTTCCCTATACCGACCAATGTTAAAAAGTGGATTTTCGTGTTTTTCGTCCAAAAACTCAAAAATTGGAAACTGGTTGAAAATTTTAATTGGTTGCTAACAGGTATAATTATGCAATCAACATCGTACCGAAGGGAAATTTTATTTAAAACTCAGTAGTATGAAAGAGGTTAAAATGTGGAAATGAGGTGAATAATTCTATTATGCGTATGAAATTTTAAAGGTTAGAGATAACTACGGAGGTCTCCCAGCGTATGGTGTCGGATTATGACTAAATTATGGCCCATACATAGATTAAAAATTTGATTAGTATGAAAATTTTTGAAAGGGCACGAATTCCGAATTGGCACGTTTGGCCGAGATGTTTGGATTTAAAGAGGAGAAAATGGGTTTTAAAGTAGACGAATTTTACGTTTCGCAAATTTACTGCCTTCTTTTAAATTCCACGTGTACCTGGTAATTTGTATAAGTTATAATTTTATAAAAAAAATCTGATGGTAAAAATTGTCGAAAATGACGTTCCAATGCGACAAATTTGTAGAATTTGATTAAATTATTGTACCGACAAGTTTTTGAAAATTGTTAAAATAAATATGAAGACCTGTCTATTCAAATTATATAAAAATCTATAGTCCAAAAACCCATTGGCCTCATTTTCTACGCACACCTATGATTAATTTTGTCCGTTGATGGATATTTTTCCTGCCTGACGAGCAACGCAAATGATGGTGAGAATATGAATATTGATCCGAAATTGCATATTAGTTCAATTACGGAAGCAGCCTGAATCGTCTCCTTGACGGATGAAACAATCTGCCCAACGTAACTTTCACTCGAGAGAGAAAGTTCGTCCACCAAAGCGAGCAGGGTTTCGCGTGTATGTAAAAAGTGACCATTTGTAAGAATTAAAGTGGTTTCTTGCAGGTAAATATTCGAACATGCAAGAAATGCAAGGTGCAAGAATCTACTTTCTCCCGATTTACCCACTTTATACCGCACATGGGGCCTATTTCTTGCAGTTTCTTGCACCTCATGTTTTTTACGTGGCTTATTTTTAGTGCAAGAAATGTAGAAAACCTGCCAGAAAAGAAATACTGAATATCACAAAAATCACAAGTCTTGAATAAATCACAGGGGCTGTGAAAACACCTCGCATTTATTCCGTTTCCATGCTTCCCACACTCAAAATAAGGTAGTAATGAATCATTACCATGCGGCATGACTATGTGGCTCTACCACGTCGGTTACGATTTGTCGTAGAAATGGTAATAATAAGTTCAGGGAAATTCAAATTTAATACATAATGGTGTTCACTTGCTTAATATTTGGTAATGAATTTGAATTTCCCTGAAATTATTATTACCATTTCTACGACAAATCGTAACCGACGTGGCAGAGCCACATAGTCATTCCGCATGGTAATGATTCATTACTACCTTATTTTGAGTGTAGACACTTTCTCCCACCTCGCATTTATTCCGTTTCCATGCTTCCCAGTGCAAGAAATGTGGCAAAATCCCGCCAGCAAGGGAACCCTGCTTGTCCTCGGGAATAATGGAGATGAAGGATAAATTAGAAAGTTGTTTGGTCTCTGGTTGTAAAACGATCCGCTTTCTGCTCCCATTTCAGACGCGGCTTCCTTCTCCTCCTCGTCACAATGTTTATGTCAACAGTTGATAATTATTGTAATGGCTCCGACGTCGCCAACCATTACGCTCAAAAGGGCTGGACCAAATGGAATCCTGTTTCGTAGTGAAAGATCTCGGAGAAATTTCAGGTTACAGATTTTCCGAATGTCCAGTCTTTCTCGGGAGAAAGCAGGGGAAAGTAACCACTTGCAAGAAATATGTAACGGGAAGAAAGTGGTTTGAAAGCACTCGTAATTTGAATATGGGGCAAATCAGAGATGCAAAATCTATCAAATTTCTCCGCCTTTCGTTCTCTACGCACCCATCAAAGTATGCTTTCACCCGTTATTAATCGATTAATTGTAAAATATAAGTTACTCCAGAGAGATGGTACAAATTGCTTGTGAAAAGTATTGATTAATATTTGCAAATATTTGGGAAATGAGAGAAAGCACGTGTAACTTAAATGAATGCTGGGTAATTTTCTGATATAGACACTTAAAATAAGGTGGTAATGAATCATTACAATGCGGAATGACTATGTGTCTCTACCACATCGGTTACGATTTGTCGCATGAATAGTAATAATAAGTTCAGGGAAATTCAAATTTAATACTTAATGGTATTCACTCTTTTAATATTTGGTAATGAATTTGAATTTCCCTGAAATTATTATTACCATTCATGTGACAAATCGTAACCGATGTGGTAGAGACACATAGTCATTCCGCATTGTAATGATTCATTACCACCTTATTTTGAGTGGATAAGCACGGAATGAAGTGATAATTTTCTTGCAAAAAATTCATTAATATTTGCAAATATTTAGCAAATGAGAGAAAGCACGTGTATCTTAAATACGGGGCAAATTCGACATAAAAATGAAGAAATTCATCAACTTTCTTTTTCCACGCACCTATTCGAAGCATACCCTGGCTCCTTTCACCCATTAATCCATCCATCCATCCAAATATAAGCAGCACCCAATCACGTGACAAATTTCTCGTAGAAAACATATATTAACACTTTCAAATATTTAGATAATTCAGAGAAAGTGCCAAAGACTTAGTAAATGAGCGGAGAAAGCAGGTGTAATTCGAATGCGGGGCGAATTTGAGATAAAAATGAAGAAATTCATCAACTTTCTCCGTCTTTCTTTATCCAAGCAGCTATCGAAGCATACTCTGGCTGGCTCCTTTCACCCATTAATCCATCCATCCATCCAGATATAAGTAGCACCCGATGTTACCGACGAAGGGGAAAAGAGCCTCCAGCTCGAAACGAGAGAGGTTCGAGAAGAAGAAGAGAAGAAATGTCTCAAACGAAAGAAGGAGAAGATAAATCCATTAATTTTCTTCTCTCTTCTGCAACCAACCTGCTTTTTTCTCTTCTCTTTTAGGAGGAGAAAGTAGAAGAAAGTCAATCCAGTCCGATTCCTTCCCACGACCCGATTCAATTCAATTCAGCCATAACCCAGTCGCAAAGTAGAACATGCACCCAATTAGAAAGTGAAAACTCCACTTTCACTTTTTTTTCGGGGAGAGAGAGAGAGAAAGGGAGAAAGAAAGCAGCGGTGCCCGTGCGGGGTGGATGGCGGCAGATTTTTTGTGATGTTAGGTATGATGGGATGGGTGGTTCGTTTTTGGGGTAAAATGATTTTTTGGGGGGAGAAAATGGTTGTTTAGTGTGGAATAAAATCTGTAATTGGGCTTTTCTAACAATGCGATGGTGTGAAGTGTAACCCTCCGATTTGGCTGAAATTTTGAAATTAGGTGGTCCATGTCAATACAACTAACGTTTCTTCAGCCAGTTTGTGCGATGGTTGGAGTTACTCAAAATATTTGAGGTCAAAGTTGAAAAAACGGCTAACTTTTTTCAGGCGGAGTGAGAAAACTCCACTTCCATTCTCTTCCCCTCGCATTGATTTTAACTCCGAAAAATTATAGATTTCATCAATGTTAATTTAATTTATGATAGAAAAACATTAATTATTCATTGCACATGCGTCTTGGTCTTTGTTTTCAAATGAATTGGAAATCAGAATAACCAACGCTTTCGAAATGGAAAGTAAGTTTTTCCATGTTTATTTCCCGTTGATGAATTTATAAATTAATGTTTGTCTGAATTTTTAATACAAAGAAGTAAACAGCTCACTTATTAAATTATGAATTAAATTTCGCGAGTATAAGGCCTGTTAATTCCTATTTAAGCGGTAATAATAATGTTTTATTTTTGTTATTTTGCATCACTACTTATGCTTGTGTATGAAGGCGTATGTGTGAGTGAGAAACCTGAATAAAATCAATGCGAGGGGAAGAGAATGGAAGTGGAGTTTTCTCACTGCGCCTGAAAAAAGTCGGCCGTTTTTTCAACTTTGACCTCAAATATTTTGAGAAACTCCAACCATCGCACAAACTTGCTGAAGAAACGTAGGTTGTATTGACTTGGACCACCTAATTTCAAAATTTCAGCCAAATCGGAGGGTTACACTTCACACCATCGCATTGTAAGATAGAAGTTGATCTAAAACGTAGTGAAAAAAGAAATATCATAAAACTAACAGTGTTCCCATATAGTGAGTGTTACTTTCACGTTCAGAATGCATTTTATGGATGGGAAAAAGTGTTTTTTTTGCAGTGGAAAAAATGGGGAAATATAATTTTCGAGTAGCTTTTTGATAAGAGCTTTTAAATGAACGTGGAGGAAAAATATGAAAGAACGCTTTTTGCCATTTTCCAACCATTTTAATTAAAATGGGAAATGGACACTTTTTCACGTTTTTACTATACTATTTTGGGTGGAAAATCTGAAATTTGATTGTGATTAAAGCCGTTAGTTTATAGCGTATTGGGCGAAATAACATTTCCCTACCTTGCAACTATTTTAATGGTGGCAAAAATAGGAAATTTACAGTTTTTTTCTCATTTTTCCTACTTCATTTTGAGCAAGTGGTAAAAATGGGGTTACAAATACCCATGGAAGTGAGATTTTTACCAATTCTTACTCAAATCTATGATGAAATGACATCCTTGCTGCAAGGATCATATTCCGGTCTCACTTTCACCACGATAATTTTTTTGAATGCCAGGATTTTCTCCTTTTTGTGGACAAAAAACAATTTGTTGCCTATTGAACAACTTTGTCTTGAAAAAAAAACTTTAGAAAAAATAGCTCGAGGACATGATGGAATCAGTGTAAATAAATAGATGTTCTCCCCTTTCAGACGAGGAGCTGGGATGCATACATTTTTTTGAAATTGGAATAATTGCATGGCTCCATTTTTTTATTGGGTGAATGAATATCCAGACTTTTATCAATTCAAAGACGACTTTGTTATGCTAATTTATTGCGAAATATTGACTATTCTTTGTTACGTAAGGTTAAATTTCTTGGAAGACCGTGATTTTTCTGTAAAAGTTTGATTTTATGTGGGAAATCAAATGGTGCCAAAAATTTGGACAAAAATTAGGATGACTTAATTACCACATTTATTTATAGCACTTAATTTTAATTTTGCGAGGCAGATTTATGATTTGTTCAGAATTATATTATACACTGTCGAGAAAGTGGATTTCAGTGAAAGTTTGCAAATTTTGGACAAATTTTTGGAGTCGTGATTCTCCAGAATTTAACATAGCAACAGATTATGACTTTACATTGCATGGTATTGAGAACAAGTCGGAAATTTATCGTCTGTTAATTATGAACGAGTAAAAATTCTAAAAATTAGTTTTCTTTACCAGAAAATTAGCATATAAAAAAGAGCAAATTTTTATTGGACTGACCTTCGACGGATGGTGGCGTTATGGTCGACGTGTCCCCTTTGCGCGTGACTCTTAACACCCCGTCCAAACACTTGGTTATCGGCTCCCTGCAATTCCCGCAGATTCGACCTGAAAACCAACAACCACCAAGTTACCCCAAACCACCACACCCACTAAAATCCGCCCGTGGAAAAGTTGCACACGCCGCGCGCAGTAGTAGTGAAAGCAGGACAATAATCACACAGTTATCTAAATATGTACATTTATACAATTATGTAAATTATCCCTGCAGATATATATTTTCGTGTGGAATAAGACGAAAAGTGTTTATGAGAGGTGAAAATAACCACGTGTTCAAGGAAAATGTGAACTTTCCACAAATGAAATAACGGTATTAGGTGTGTAATAAAGAATTACGGGAAAAATATAAATTTCACAGATTACATTCTGGCGAGTGTATAGTCTTATTTGTAGAATTTTGAAGGTTTACAGAAAAATTGGTCCCAATTTCTGCCCTGATACGAAAAGAAATGTAAAGCTTGTGAAGAAGGAAAACTATAAAAATCGTGTATCGGAACAGTAAAAAATAAAATTTTAATGTAGTTGTTGTAGAAATTTGTAGGATCACAAACACAGAGAAAGACACAGATTAATTATGACACATATATTCTTAAAGTCAATTTTAGTCAAAGTCTTGACACTGTTTGACAGACTTAAATATGTGAGACGGTCTTTATCCACCGCGGGAATTTTGCAACCTCGGCTAGTCCAAAACCAGCCGAGATACAAACTTCCCGCCGTGGAGAAACTAGTTTATTTGCATTTTTAGTTAGAAGGTGTTTCTTTTTTTGGCGCGTAAAGTGAAAGCAGGTTGACTTTGTAAGCTGCACAAGTAGCCACACCACTGCGGGCTTATTTTATTATATTTTTAAGGAAGTCACTCCATTGAGACGAGACGAGAAAAAAACAGCAATTAGTGTGTAAAAAAAGTTTCCTGAAATCTCGTGAAAGCATGGATTGCTCAGCGCGTACTATGAATCATATAATAAAAGCTGGTCTCTAATAGTTTAAGTAAAAGTTTACTTTACTTTGTCCTAATTTCCCTAAAAGCGCGTGATTTTGGTGAAAGCGCAGGAGTATTATGTAAGATTGTTAAATAAAAACTTGGAACGAATTTGTACAATGACATATTTAAAACTAAACTATTTTTCAGATTTTACGCAAAACTAAAAATATTTAGAAAGTAGATTTTACAATAAGTTTCTATAAAAAGAATCATATTTTATTATTATTTACATTTCAGTAGATAAAAGAGATGCAAATTTTGACGGGACTTTCACTTTCACCTGATGATATTGTGCCGCGTTACGGACATACTTTTAACAGTGGCGCCTAAAATGTACCCACAAGGTTTCCCGCCATGTGTCACTTTACCCCAAGAAACGAAACCAACATGAAGCTTAGAAATAAGCTCTTTACTTTGAAAAACACCAGGTTTTTACAGATAATCTTAGAGGATTATTTATTTTTATTTTCTGCTCAGGGTAAAATGAGACACCGCGGGAAACCAGATATCCAAATTTGACTACCCCACACTACACACGTGACATTATTTAAATCTACAAAGATAGAGAGACGACGAAAGACAGAAGAGAAGAGACGAAGACAGAAGAGAAAGTAAGAAGAAGAAGAAGAATAAAAAGTAACTTTCACTTTTCCACTTTTTCCTCATGCATCAAACTCACAGATGAATCTACATACGTGTCGTGTCGAGTATATTTTCCGCCAAACTATTCTCATTCCACCCCGTCATCGTCGTCGTTCCCGCCATCGGCGTCGACGAAGACGTGGCCGTCTCAGAAAACCCCGTGTACCGATCTGGCGCCGAATTTGTATGCTTTCTAGCAAAAAATTCCCGCCTTTTGTCCGCATTTCGCATCGCGACTAGGATTCTGGAATCCTTCTCTTGTTCCGGGAGTGTATTAGCTTTTCGAAAAAATGGCGGGGAAGCGTCCCCGAAAACGGTGGTGGCGGGACCTTTTAAAATTTTGGATTTCGCGGGTAAAATTTTACTTTGTTGTTGTTTTTTTTGCGCGACTAAAACGCAGGTCGCGTCGGCTTCGCATTTTTCGCAAATCCAATTTTGGTGATCGAGACTGTTCCGCATTTGAAAAAGGTCGAGGCGGGAGGGCGGTTGGGTGGTACGTTTGGCGGGAAGGGGGCTGGAAGTTTTTGAATTTTGGCCCAAAGGGATGAATGGTTCCCAGGATTTTGAAAAGTCTGAAAAGGATTTTGAACGTTCCCGCAGTCCGGGAAAGCCATCTTCTGAAAGGGACGAGGATAAGAAAGGGTTTATCGGGGTGGATGCGGACGCTTCGAGATGCGCGGGCTGTTCTTTGGTTGGCGCGAGCTGGATGGGAAATATGAGAGCGGAATTAAGTTTCTCGAAAGTTTAAATGTTTTTTGGGGGGTTTGGAAAAAGAGAGAGAAAGTGCGGGAGGAGCTTGATATCCTTTAAATTTGGCGGGAAATTTAGAAAGAAGAAGTTTAGTAAATTTTCTTAGTTTTATATCTTAAAAAATTATCGCGTTAAATTTAAAACCGAGCAAATTTACTGAGTTTTCCTGATTTTGCTTCTTTACAAAAATATTTTTAAACGGAAATTTAAACCGAAGTTTAAATTGGAATTTAAATGAAAATCTTAATTTTTTTGAATTTTTTTTTTTTGAATTTTTCTCATTTTCTTCCATATTTGAAAAAATACCCGGTTAGATTTAAAAGGAATAAATTTAATAAATTTTCCTAGTTTTCCTCTATTTTTAAAGATAATTAGCCCGATAACTTTATAAAGGAATAACTTAAGTACATTTACCTTTAAAAAAAGTTTTCTTGCTAAATTCCAAATTGAACAAAGTTAGTAAATTTTCTCCCTTTAAGAAACTGCTCCTCCCAAAAAATTCATTATTTAATTTAAACCGGAACAAATTTATTTAATAATCGGTTTAAAATTCGTAAAATTATTCGACTAAAAAGAGTAAAATTCTATTCATTTTTTTTTTTGGATGCAACGTGTTGCGTGTGGATTTCATTTGCGAGGCGGTCGGTGGTGTCACGGGTGAAAGTGACTTTCTCTCTGGGCCAACTTAGTATTCAACAAATTCAATTATTCATCTCCTCCTCGCTCCTCTCGCTCCTCATCCTTTATTCATACGCTTTCTCTCTCTCTCTCTCTAATCCCACTTTACCCCGGGTACTCAGATCCCCCGGTTTACCCCCTTTTTCGGACGGGTTACGAAGAAAGAAGGGTTTAACCATTTTGTTCAGGGTTTTATTGGTGTTTTAGGTTTGGTTAAATTTGATGAGATAAAGAATTTTCTGAGATTTACATATGAAAACATGGCAAAAATCCGACGCAAACGTATGTAGCACCACGTTATTAATAACCCAATAGCACATGGTAAAATAAAATTTCCAAAAATTTCAGGTAAATCCTACTATAAACATAATAAAACCCATTGAAAACACAACAAAAACCTTGTTCATTCAAAAGAAAACCCAATAAAACCCAATAAAACTAAGGGAAAAAGTGCAATAAAACCCACTCTGAATGCAATAAACCCATTTAAAATACTAACAAAAACCTTTGCAAAAACATAAGAAATCCAGTAAAAAGTCTAATAAAACCACTATAAAATCACAATGAATCCACCAAAAACACCAGTAAAATCCTTGCAAAAACACAAGAAAACCCAGTTCAAACTCAAAAACGTCGAATAAAATCCGACATATTTACCTTTTTTATATAGAAAACCCTTCCTTTTTCCTAACCCTGTATGGCCAAAAGAAATCCTGCACACTCACCCTAGGGGCATCCCTTCTAAAACAAGGGCGATGCTTTCTCCTGACCCCGCCGGCCAGGACGGGGGGCGGCATCATGGTGGGTTTCCTCCGGAGGGGACCACTCCCCCCGGCGGCAGAACAGCACCTTCCCCCCTCCGCCGAAGAACAGGAAGGGCCCCCTCCTCCCTCCAACAAGTCCTCGCCGCTACTCGAATGGACCGCGGTCGCGGTGCCGGTGCGCGTGGTGAAGATGGCGAGGGGCGAAATGGCGTGGGGCAAGAGGTACAAATGTTTGGGCGGGGTGCCAATCGTGGGCGAGGGGAGTTCCAAAATGCACCCCGCGCTGTCCGACCCCCACGTCGCGGAGAGTGATTTTCTCGTCTGCGCAAACTTCTCCCGGCGCGCCTTGGCCCGCGCGGAGGACAGGGAAAAGAGGGAATATTGGCGCGAAGTCATTTTAGTCTTCTTGAGATGAGGAGGAGGGAAGGTAAATATTTAAATTTTCGGAGCACACATTTTTGTTAAAAAATGGACAAAATGGACACACGGACACGTAAAAGTTTCGATGCAACACGTGGTATCTAGTCTACCATATCAATAAATACGTTTGTAACGATAAGGTAAATATAAAAACAGTCACGGATTCATTGTCACAGGCACTTTTTTCGAACGTTTTACTTACACCGTAATGATAAGAGATTAACTACGACAAGTAATTTGGTAAATTGGTAAAGAAATAAATTTGGAAATAAATTGGTAACAAGGCGACATTTAGGTAAGAAGGAGGACCCGGTAAAAAATGGTGGCGACGTGAAAGGAGAAAATATGTCATGTGGATGTCGCCACGTGGTCGTAATATGAAAAAGTTACCACGTGGTTATAAAATTAGGAAGAAATATTATGACCACGTGGGTGATAAGCACATGGTGATAATTTGTATTACTTAATGTTACGACCACGTGGTGGTCAGCACGTGGCGATATTTTTCTCTGTGCGATCATCCCATTTTTTACGGTGTACTCAACACAAGCTTTCTTCTTGCAAAAGGTGTCGGCATGATGCACACAGCGCGCGTGGTGAGGACAACATCGAGGTGAAAGTCATTATGTGCTATCTCATTTCTTGGAGTTATTTCTACAAAAATGGTGAGATAGCACATAATGCGATGAGCAAGGACAACATATAAGGGCACAAACTTCAAAACAAGCTCGGAACTAGCAACATCGAAGTGAACGTATATTAGGTGCTATCTAATTTCTTAGTGGTTGTATTTATTTCGTAAAAAAATGAGATAGTACATAATGCCAGCACAAAGGACAATATGTAACAGCACAAGTTTCAAAATAAGCCATAATAACATCGAAGTAAAAGTGCATTAGGTGCTATCTCATTTTTTGCAGTTATTTTTAACGGAAAGGGTGAGATAGCACATAATGGCAGCAGTCGCATGTAAAAGCCCGCCTTTGAAAGTAAGCTTAGAACTCGTGCGACAACAAGGATTAGGGAAAGACGGGCTTTTTAAGCAAGCAAGCAAGTCTATGTAGTTAATCCTTTCATAAAATTTGTCATGAAAATCCATGGACTCCATGAAACTGTCCAATTGCACGTGACATGTGGCGATGGATGATAAATTAGTGCCAAAGTGAAAGTAAGTAACTCTGAAAAGACATGAACTGTTTCCCTTCGCAACCACAACTCGGGCTTCTGTGCGGCCACGTAAATTGGTCCCACGAGACTTAGCTGCCACCTCTTTTCTCACTACTCTCGAAAGTCGGGTAGGGTTTAAACTGTGAAAATTGCAGGGTGTGATTTTTGTGATTTTCATACCCTGTGATTTATTCGAGAATTTTGATTTCTGTGATTTATGATATTGTTTGGGAGAAAGTGAACTTACTTTTTTTAATTGTAGGAAAAAACTACCTTACAGTGGTTGATTTCTTGCGGGTGTGCCATAATTGTTGCAGGGAAAAACAAGAAATGCAAGAAATGGGAGGTGCAAGAAACTGTGAGAAATGTGCGCCATCTAATCGCGTGCCGTATGAAGTATTTACAGCCAAGTTTCTTGCACCATGCATTTCTCCCAGGTCAAGATATTTACCTGCAAGAAACCACTTTCTCCCATTTCTTGCGATTTTTTCCTTAAACCGGAAACACTGCAGACTTGAGGTTAGGATTCAGTACGAAATTCTAAGCATTTTTATATTCAATTTTCCGGAGAAAGTTGTATTTTGAATTGTATTTTTGTATGTGAAAGATGAAAATTGATCAAAACAGGGCGAGTCGGGTATGAAAATGGTAAAATTATGGCATAATTCGAATATTAAGCTTGACTTAATATAGAGAGAAGGATGCCCCTTTTTGCCTCATAGAAATCATTCAAATATTTCGAATAAAATGAAATTGTGCTGTTATCATAAAAACTGGAATTTGATTTTGCAAACGTTATGAACCTTGCTAACGTGAAGGATGGGATTTTATAATTTTGGGGGGAATTTTGACCCTAATTTATTTCTGACTTGGCCACGTGCTAAAATCACATGTTTTACTGAAATCACATAAAATTACACTGTGGTTTTCAAAACCCTGCTTTCGAACTACAATTATTCCCACCTCGCTCGTACACGTACGCCCCCCCCCACAAGCTTGACTTTGGGGGGGAGGGAGGGGGAATTATAACAATAAAGTTAAACTATAATCATCCCTCTATGGGAAAACTTTTCTCGAGAAAACTTCGACTTTCACTACTCACCGACTTTCACTACTCACGACTTTGCACAAATGGAAAGTCAGGGACCGCGGAGAAAGGTGGAAATATTTGAAATTTCCTCACTTTGAGATCCCTCATTAAACCTGACAATATTGAAAAAGCGAATGAATTGGAATTTGAAAGATAAGGCTTGCAATTAAAAAATATCTTTGTATGAAAAATGCAAATCTGGCATTAAGAAACTTTTATATTTATTTTTTTTGTAGTAAATATAATCAAATAATTTCTAAAATTTCTAATAATTTGAAAATGTGTGCAGTGCATCACAAAATTGACAAGGAGAAAAAGAATTATCAAAATATTTTCGAAGGACAAAATATTTGCACAAAAAGTACCTATTTTACTACTTTAAAACGATCCAGAATTTAAAAATGGCACTTTTAGAAAAAAACTTTTTTAAAAACAAGAAATTTTATTAAATATGAAGCACACGACTTTAATCAAAAACCCCAAAATATAATGGTCCCCTAACTTCCGATTGGATTGCGCGGTTAAAATCACGCGTCCCGGAGCAAACTTTGAAATCCGCACGCAGCGTGACTTACACATATTTATTAGTTTCCAGGCTTTGATTTTGAACAAAGGATGGAAAATATTAGTTATCTCTCTCCTTCCCTTTCTCTTCTCTCCGGCCAAGTATTACTTTTCATAGGAGCGTGTCCAGTGGCCGCGTAAGTTGGGGGGGCACGGGGGACATTCGAATTGCGAGATAGTAGAAGCTTGTCAACATGGGAAAGATGGGATTTGTCTGAATTTCTGGGGGGCATTGTCCCCCGACGTCCCCACGGCTTCCGCGGCCACTGAGCGGCCACTGATCTGATCTAGTCTAGCGCTGCTGCTGCGTGGCCATCTCCAGCTCGTCCGTGAGGGAGACGAAGACGATATTAATTAACTGCGCATCCATTGAATTTGTTGAGCTGAAGACAAAGTCAGAAATCGTCCAAGGACAAAGCAGCCAACAATATGAGAACAATTCACTCAAGAAATATGAAACCCCCACAAATATGAAAACCACCTAAATTGGATGGCATCCTTATTCTGAGAGAGAGGGAAAGTGGGTAGAAATCAGGATTATGTATGAGAGATTTTGGGGAAAATCAGTTTTATCTATGCACCTGTGAAATTGAGAGATTTTGGTAAAAGTAAGTCTTACGTGTGCAAAAAATTGCAGATTATTGTGGAAAAAAGGATTGGAATCGATTTTATTATTGAGGTAAAAATTTTTGCAAACATTTTTGCGAAATTTGTTAATACTAGAGATTTTTAAATTTTAAAAGTACAAATACTTTGCAAAATTTGCGAAAAAAACGTCAAACTACAAAGTTTTGTGCATTTTTTTCTGTCAGAAATTATGACAAATAAATTTTTTATTTATTTTAAAACTACAAAAATCGTTATTTTTCCCGTCTAAAAATATATTTATATGCATTTTTAAATTCATTTTTGATATTTCGCCTTGTGAGAAAATTTGTACTGTAAATATTTGTAATTTTTGGAGAAAAGTACAAAGCAAAATTTCCGCTTGCTGATCATCTAGCACTCTTTTTGCAACGTAAAAAAATACGCACTTGTGCCAATTCTGGGGAGGGGGTCAAGTAGATTTTTTGGAAGGAGAAAACGTGTGTACACAGGAGTGCGGTTTGAGAGGAGAAAGTGGAAAATGTGTCTACAAGTCGTAATCATTTTATCCCTACGGCCAACAAACGGGGAAAAGGAGAACAATGCCATAATCGCCATACTCTTGCTTTCACCCACTGTCCAGCCAATTTCGCCTCGCTACTTTCTCCCAAGCGCCGCGGTGCCAAAGCGCCCTCATATTCGCTGCTTTCACTCATAATCTCTCAACTTTCTCCGAAGAGCCCGGGTAGCAAAGCGCATCCAATAATTGGTACTGTTGCTGCTTTCACTTTATCCCAAGCGCCGCGGAGGCGAGTGACCTACTCCTTTCACTCAGCACTTTTTCCTACGCGCCGCGCTCTTGTAAAGCGCCCCTATCTATAAAGCAGGAGATTAATGCCCTCGATAAGAAAACGACACTATTGAACTAATATGGGTCTAAATTAAATTTTCAGACAAATTTCAGAAACGGCCCAGTCTCCACAGGTTTCACCCTGTACGTTTTTCTGGGGCAACTTTATTTTTACGCACTTAGAATCATAACAGGAAAATTTTTCTAACACATTTGTGTCTCCAGAGTGTAAAATTGTTTAATTAAAAACAATAAAATTTCTAAAACAAATTGCTGTCGGAACGAGCCTATGGTTAGTATTTTAAAATTAGACCTTTTTTAGTATAAGAAACGTATGAAAAAGCGTATAATTTTCTCTAGAGTGTAAAATTGTTTAATTAAGAACAATAAAATTTCTAACAAAATTTGCTATCGGAACGAGCCTATTATATAATTAGACCCTTTTTTACGTACAAAAAAACCAATAATTTTAATGGACAGACCATAACGTCCCCATCGGATTGTGCGGTGCCTGAACGTAAGGAGAACCTCGTCAGCGAGTGGATGGAGCGGAGGAGAAGAACCTACTTATTCGAGGGAGCAGAATCCCATTGTGCACATTCCACACAAAGGACCAGGACTCCACACGAAATGAAATGAAGCAAATTTCAATTCCTTGCTTCACCAAAAGTGAAGCAAAAGTGAGCAACAAAATCCCTGCATAACGCACACCCGCGCTCATGTCATCATAACCACCACGCCGCTTGCTTTCACCAGCCTCTCCCCCTTTGTGGCCTGCAGAATGGGTTAAAAATAAATATGGACCGAAATAGCCTCCTGTTTTGGCAGGGAACTAATTAAAAAATAGATTTAGATGATTGTTACAGATGGAAAATGGTAAAATTTGCGAATGAAAGGGGGATTGTTTCGGGGAGAAAATTGGAAAATGGGGGAAAATGTTAGACTTTTGTAAAAAAAAATGTGAATTTTGCGGTGTGAAATTCAAATTAAAATTGTATTAATTTTTTTAAACCAATTTTGCAGTGAAAGCGAATTTTGTTTTCTAGCGAGAAAATATGAAGAATTTATTTTCTTACGAATTGAGTTGTTTTTTAGAGTGAAAATTTGCGAAAAAATTAGCCATAGTTTGGGGAGAAAATTGAAAAACGAGGGTCGAATAATATAAATTTTTATAGAAATTTTGGCAATTTTGCGATATTTTAAACACGTGAAAATTCTGTTCCCAGAATTCCAGTGAAAGTTTTAGTTAGAAAATGAACTAAAACAGATTTTTAGGTTTATTAACCTTTAAAGCAGAAAAACAAGTATAAATTCCGAATAATTAAAATTTACCGTAAAATTTCTATAGTAACCAATTAAACAGCTTTCCCATTGTAGGGAGAGGAGAATGGGTTAACAATAAATAAAGACCAAAATAACATAATGTTTTGGTTGGAAGCTAATTAAAAAACCATATTTAGACTATTGTTTTAGGCTCAAAATGTCAAAATTTGTGAATAAAAGGGTAGAGAATTGGAAAACGGGGGGCAAATTGTTGTCATGGACTTTTTATCTAATTTTGGCCATATTTTGCATCAAAATTATGAATACTTTCATTGAGATTCTCAATTTGAGAATGTCCAAAAATAGGAAAAACGATGCAATATATTTATAAATTATCGAAACAACATTAAAATTCTGTCCCCTAAAATCAGGTGATAGCTAAAAAACAAACCAATTTTATATAATAAAACCTTTCTTAATTTTAATCGGGAAAGAAAGTCGGAAAATAAATGTAAAAAAAACAATACAAAATTCTGAAAATTTAAAAAATCTACCTCAAAATTTTCTAAGTTATCATTACTTTCACTCTAAAATAATTACATAGCTTTATCTAGTTAGCTAGCTACGATTTCCGTAAAGAAAAAGAGAAAGTTTTATATGGTGGCCAGCCAAAATCTCTTCCAAAACCACAACTATTTCTACAAAATCTCTGGTCTAAAGTGCTTTTTGTACAGGTTTTTTGTTTCGTAGAAGAAAGTTGATGCTGAAAACTTTTACATCAACCTAATAAATAGGTTCAGAAAACAAGAACAAATTCCGAAAAATTGCAAAAATTCTCAATTAATCTACCTTAAAATTTAAAATGTGCTCATCACTTTCACCCTAAAATAATTACGCATATTCATTTAATTAACCATCAATAATTCTGTGGGGAAAAAGAGAAAGTTTTATTTAGTGGAAAACCAAAATTTCTTCCATTAAAACCACAACAATTTCTATGGAATTGTTGTGTTAAGTGATTTTTCCACATGTTTTTCAGTTACGTGGAAAAAAATAGTTGCTGAAAACTTTCACAGCGTGGCAAATAAATGCAAAAACTAAGGTTAAATTGGGAAAATTAAAAAAATACGAAGTGAGTCCTGAAAACTTTCCCAGTTTTCACGTAAAAAACACATAAATGCAGAAAAACAAGAATAAATTTCCTACAAATTCGAATGATTCCACAAAAAATTAAAAATCCAAGCCTATCAACCTCAAAATTCCCAAAATAAGCATCACCTTCACCCTAAAAAAATTACCTCCATTGATTTAATTAACTCCCAATAATTACGTTGAGAAAAGTAGAAAGTTTTGTTTGGATCTCTAACCAAAATTTGTTCCCGGAAGAAAACCACAACTATTTCTCCAAAATTTCTAAAGTGCTTTCTCCACAGGTTCTTTTTTCCAGAAAAAACGAACTGGCTCCTGAAAACTTTCACGTAACACATAACGTCCGAGGACATTTTTTGAGGAAAGAGAGAAAGAGTGAAAAAAAACAATCGGGCGGTGGCGGTGGTGTTTTAGGCTTTGGGGAAAACAATGGGGCAAAAATACCACGGGAGAAGCAACAAGGAGCCGACGGAGAATACATAACCTACTTAAATACCAACGAGATGGAAGTAGTTTTGTTTTATTTTAAGCTCTTTTATTCCCCGGAGAGTGAGTGAGACAGAGAGAAAGTAGGAGAGCGGATCAACCTTGAAAAAAAAGTGGTGGGGAAAGTAGAGAAAATATTTTTCTACTTCTTTCTTTTTTCCTACTCTACTTACTTACTTGCTTTCTCTCTACTTTCTCCTTCTTTTTTAGTGGGATGGCAAGACACACATTTATGTAATAGGTACGTACACTCAAGTAGGTGAGGAAGCAGTGGTAACAAAATTATTACCGGGGAGGAAATTTTTATGGGAATGATTTGAGGTGAGAGAAAGCAAGATTTTGAGGATTACTTTAGTCATTTTAAGTAAAAAATTGATAAAGTCGTGAATTGTTATCTAATTATAATAATTCTTCGGTAACAGTTTTATTACTAGACTGGCTAACTAGCAAATAGAAGTAAGCCGTGGTAATAAAATTATTACTGAGGAAGGAATAACGATTTATTTGGCACGATTTGAAGTGAAAGAAAGCAAAATTGTCTGGGATAAGTTAATAGCTAAATTTTTTTAATTGATAAGGATTTTTATTTTAGTCAGTATTTCGTTACCAAAATATAGTTACTTTTCGGTAACAATTTTGTTACCAGGTTATGCAACTACGCACACTTTTTACGGGTATAATAATCGTTTCAAATATCAAAAGCGGTGCAGAGAAAGCGATACAAATTCATTTCTCAGAAAAAAAATAAATGCTTTCACTTTTTAATTTTACGGGTAAAATTGTCACTTTGGAATTTACAATTGTACCGAAAATTTGATTTGGTAACTATGGTAAATTTTGGTGAACTGTGACCATCTTGGGATGGTAACAAGATTTTGGGGAATAATTAAATAATTTGGGAACTGTAATAAATTTTGGTAACATTTTTGGTAAAAAATCTGTCTACCGGGAACGGTAGCAAAAATTTTATTTAAAATTTACCAAAATATTGTTACCATTCTTTCCCCAATTATTTCCCCTTTGTAAAAAAGCATTTACTTTTTCGCATTCTTCTTCAAGACAAGCAACAACAGACACACATCATTTCCAAAATTTGCAAAAAGTATGCCAAAATATTTGCAACTTACCTCTTTCTTAAGCTTTCTACTTGTTGTTGTTCTTCTCCTGGTAACTCGACCGGTAAGATTTTGACCAGACCGGATCTGATTTGTTGGTGAGACTCGAGTGAAGAAATTACGACCGAAAAATCTGGATCTTTCACCACAAAGAGAGCCAGCTTTCACCAAAACTTTCTCCTCCTTCGGAACGAAAGTCTTCTCAAATTACCCCCGGATTTGAGTCACTCGACTTTTGGTATGTAGTAAATCTCTGGTGAATTTGATGTAAGATATGAATTTGCAAAAAGTATCAGGTTTTTTTTGCACAATTTGCAAAATTAAGAGAAACAGTAGATAACTAACTGTCCCTGATATTAATTAATTTGCGAAACTATCAGATTTTTTTGACAATTTGTATGCAAACTAAGCAACAGTTGATCTCTGTCCCTGGAATGAATTAATTTGCAAAGCTAGCTGATTTTTTGCACAATTTGCAAACTAAGAGGAAGAATAGATCTCTGTCTCTGGAATGAATTAATTCGCGAAACTATCAAATTTTTTGCACAATTTGCAACCTAATAGCACCAGTTGATCTATATTGGGCAACTTTCGTTAATATTTAGCCTATTTCTTCCTATATTGTACAGAATTTACTATTTTTAACTCGCATTAAAATTTAATATGCTAATTTTTGAAATTTTTTTTCAAGAAAAAGTTTGTTATAAAGATTACAATTTTGTTTTGTATGCTAATTTTTTGAATAGAATGTTTGTTATAAAGTGTATCTTTTTGTAAACTCTGTTTGTCTCAAATTACCCCGTTTTTTTTACTAAATTTTACACTGTGTCTAACTTTGTCTAAAATAAGCATAAACGTTCCCCTCCGGTGTATCACGACGACCACACCTAAAAAATGAGTAAAAAATAAAATGTGAGATTTTGAAAATAGAATTAGAGATAAATTTCCGAAAAAATGTGCCGCTACCTAATTCGCGGTGAAAATGAAAATTTTGTGAAAATTGTGAAAATATGTGGAATTTTAAAATTTGTTAATTTTGATAAAAAGTGGATTGATTTTTTTGAAATGATGAAGAGAAAGTGAGAGAAAGTGGAGAGAGAAAGGTCTGGCCGGTAGGAAGGTACACGTCGTACTGGGGAGATTTTGGGGCGAGACTGGGATTTTGGGGCAGAAGAGGAGAGGCAGGCGAGGCGAGGACGAGACGAGGACAAGAGGAGGCGATGGGGAGAGAGAAACCTGGAGAAAGTGGAGACCACTTTCTCTCCTGGAAAAGGTGAGTTGCTTTCACTAGAAAGGTTGGAGAAAGGTGGAAACGAGTCGGGAGGAAGAGGAGACGTAGATGGGGATATGGGTTTCTTGAGAATTTTGGGAAATGATGAGGGGGGCGATATATTTCTAGAGAAAATGGGTGGAAATTTTCAAATTTGTGTATACATTTTTCGAAAGTTGGGAGAAATATGTGGGATTATGAAATGTATGCGCGTAGTGTATGAACTAAACCTGGAGAAAGTGAAAAGGTGAGTAGCTTTCCCCAGAAATTTTGGAGAAAGGTGGACACGAGTCGGGAGGAAAAGGAGGCTTAAAACGTATGTGGAAGGGAGGTGTGGGTTTTTTGAGAATTTGAGAGAAATCTGGTTTACTGAGGCAGCTATTAATTTCTCCGTGTTAAAATTATACCGGATTATACTAATCTTGAAATCTGATCTGGTACAACTTTGATACCGAGTTCCACTTTCTCTTCTTGAGCACCTTTTCTCAGAAATTGTGCACTAAGGTGGAGACTAGTTTGGAGGAAGAGAATGCTTTTACGTAATAAAGCGACATGACGAATGTATGGGTTTCTTGAGAATTACTTGGGAGATATGTTCCTGAGAAAATGGGTTTCTGTGAAAATTTCCAAATTTTCTATTTGTAAATAAAAAAACTTCAAAAACCAGGAAACACGTGAAATAAATACGTCTTTTTATTAAATTTCCACAATTTCCAGATACATATGTAGGAAGTACAAGATTATTACAATTTTTGAGCAAATAGTAGCTTATTGTGAATTAAAATTATGCATTAAATTTATTTTATTCATTCTTAAATCACGTGACACATTACATCGGCTTATCCCTCAATGTTAAAAGTAATAACATGGAATAATAGTCCGTAACGGGTTACATATCATGAAATTAAAATACCCCCAAAAAATCCAGTGATGTTGATAAATACTGATTTTTGTAAAACATAACTACATAATTACAAATTTGAAAATTAAGTCGTGGAAAAAATTTGAAAATAATTTTCCCGCTGTTTTATTTCCTCTCATCCGTAACGCGTTACGAACTAAAAATGCCCCCACCCCCCAAAAAAATTAATTCAGTGATGCTGATAAATACTGATTTTTACGATAAATAATTACAAATCAAATAAATCGGGAAGATTAAGTAAAGGAAATAATTTCCCGGTATTTTAATTTTTAAATTTTACTTCGTCCGTAACGCGTAACCAACTAAAAATGCCCCCCCCCCCAAAATTCAGTGATGCTGATAAATACTGATTTTTTAAAAATAACTTAAATAAATCATGCAAATTAAGTAGTGAAATAATTTTCCCGCTGTTTTATTTTTTAAATTTCCTTTCTCAGAATTTTCTGCGCCTCTTTAATAAGGGGCGCGAGCGTGGCGAGTGGCGCGCACTTGTGGAGGAACGGATGGCGCAGCAGGTCTCCAGCTGCCCAGCGCGTGTCCACATTGACCTGGAGACATTTGTCGAGAAAGTCTTGGAAGTCGGGGGTAAGTTTGGACAAGGACGGGATCTCGGGTCGCCCCGTAGTCGCGATTAGGTAAAGGGCGCGAAGCGGGGTCTCCTGTAAGTAAGGCGGCTCCCCGTCAATCATCTCGATCGCCATGATGCCCAACGACCAGACGTCCACTTTGGCGCCGTATTGTTTACGAGTTACGACCTGCAAATAAAAAATTTGCAAAAAATAAATTTTTGAAAACTTAAAAATTTAATGTACAAATTAGTTACAAAAAAATGCAAAATTTAACTGCAAAAATTAATTGTGGAAAAGACAGTTGGTACAACTAGGTAGAAAAATCAAATGGTGAAAAATTGTAAAAAAAAATAGTTGCAAAAATTATTTGGAAATGCATTTTGTACTACAAAAAATTCTCAGGCTTTTACAAAATTTGGTAAAGCGTAAAATCTGTAATTTTTATAAAGTTCACTTAAAAACATTTGGTTTTAAATGCATGCAAAATTTCTACAAAAATCCGAAGCAAATCTATCAAAAAACGATGAAAATCTGATTAAGAAAATCGATTAAGAAAATCTGACGTATTTTTAAAATAAAAATGCAACGCATTTTCCCAAACTTCAACCCCCAAAAAGGTGCTAAAAATCTGTCTTTTGAGTGGTTAAAATCATCCCTTCTGTTCAATTAGTGTCCCACATTTTGCCGACAATAATTGTTTTGTACGAGATTTAAGGAGAATTCGGAGCTTGGGTTTATTTCACCCCAACGACAGGCAAAGGCACTCGACTGCGAAGGATCCTCCAGAGATGGGCTAAATACTTTGTGAAAATGTATCCTGTTTAGAGTCTTTTCTTCCCAGGGTTTGGATTTCCGGGGCTGTTACACCCACAAAAAGTCGTAAATCCACGTGGGAAAGGCAGCAAAAATCCGGGTTTTCCGAAGAAATTGACTTTTCATCGATATAAAATTTACCTTAGTTTCACAATTTTCTTAAAATAAAGTGGGTCTCAAAAGGGAATTTCTTCTGAACTTGTGTAATTTCTTTAGACTCTGAATTTGTGCAGGTTATTAAATTTATACAAAAAACGAGAATGTGCATTCGTATGAAAAAAATACACATTTTGTGAAGAAATGGACTCGTAAAAATTCGTTTTTTCACAAATTCTTAAAAATGCAGTATTTTGATAGCGATAAAGTTAAAAATGCTAATTTTTTTGTCTTCTCGATGTAGATTTTGACCTTTATTTGCGCATAACACCTCCGGAAATGCAAACCCTGGGAAGAACCGGGGTAAAAATAGGGCAAACATTTTTTCTAAGTATTTAGCCCAGCTCTGGTTCCTCTCTCTGGAGGGGAGAGAATCTGCTGGTGTACATGGATGCGAAATAAATCATGGTTTTTGAGCGGATGGGTGAAATGTGATCCGATGTGAACAGGACTTTCCCCTCAAAGTCTTAGCGCTCTCGGGGAAATCGCATCACGACAAAGTCCCCCGGCCCAATTCACACCGCTCCCAAATTCGGACGGACGTCAGCAAACCCACATTTCACTCAAAACATATGCACACTCAGCAAGAGGAGGAGAAGAAGAAGAATTAAGTCAGTCGAGCGAAATTAATTCCTTTAATCGATGCTGAAAAATAGTTATGGGGAGAATTTCGATATAAGGCGTGTTCCAGAAATAACGTGACGAGGAAAAAAATACGGAAAGATTTTTTTTAACATGTGGCGCAAATGGGGGCATGGTTTTTGGAGGTGGGGAATTTTATAATTTTTTGGTACGGGATGAGGTATCATTTTCTCAGGGGAAATTTATTTGTATAAGGAGTGCTCTAGAATTTTGAAAAAACGGACAAAAATGTTCCAAAATGTAACGTACAAGACATGCAAAAACGTACGATAACGTACACTATCAATTTTTTAATACTGCGGAAAATTAACACGAGTATGGAGGCAATTTAAGTAGTCATTGGTAATTTTGTAAAATGGACACGTTTTGTACCATAATTTTACAACTTTTACAAATTAATGAGACACCCTTTACGAAAATGTGAAAGGTAATTTTTCTGAAAATATGGGAAAAGTTTTGTAAGATTTTTTAGGTTTGCGGAATTAACGGATTTTACAGTGAATGTGTGAATTGCGTCATCATTTTAGTGGGGGAAGAAATGTTGTTGGAGGTGGGGGATGTTATTACCACTGGGGAAATAAATTAGATTGGTTACCTCGGGGGCCATCCAGTACGGCGTTCCGACCATGGTTGACCGCTTTTCGTCGCCCTGGACGGAGGCACAGAATCCGAAATCCGTCACTTTCACCGAACCGTCCAGACCAAGGAGGACATTGTCCGATTTTATGTCACGGTGAATTATTCCCTGAGAAAAAATGGAATTTTTGTTAAATATTAACGAAAAATATGGGTAAATACAACAAATTCCGGAAAATTCCGAAACATAGATACAAATTTTACTACTTTTTTGCTAGTATAGAAAAAATGTATGGATTATTCCTTGCAATAAATAAAATTGGAAAATTTAGCAAAAAAATAAATAAAATACAAATGTAGATAAATTTCGAAAAATTGGAAACAACAGAGAGAGTGAAATTGTACCAATTTTTTAGCGAGTTAAAAAATATGTGGATTATTCTTTGGAAAAAATGGGGGAATTTAATTTTTTTTAAATTGAAAAGTATTAATAAAGGCATGAAAACTGTGTGAATTATTCACTTTAAAAAAGTTGAGAAATTTAAGAATACGAAAGGTTCTTTTTAAAAATAGAACAAATTCCTTAAATTGCTAAAAAATTGTACAAAGTTTTTGCACGTTGTGAAAATAAGTTTCTTTTCAGGCGAGAAATTGCATAACTTTTTACGCGACATCATCATCGTTACGTAATTTGTATCATTATTTAAATCTGTTATGCAATCGACGTCTTGTTAAAAGATTTCTATACACGTAAATATTAGATAACTTTGGAAATTGAATTTAGCAAGTCGAGTTTTTTGCAGGATTTCTATTTCGCATCGGATTTTGTACAACTATTTACTCTATTTTTATTTAAATCAAGACTAAAAAGTTATGTCGTTCCTGGATTTGGCAACATTTATTAGGAAAAGTTTACAAGTAGGTAGAGAGATAAATATGGAGCGTGCGTAAAGCACGGGACAGACTTTTGAAAGGCACGTGGATAAAATTGGAAATCCACGTGGTCAAATTTGAAATTGATGTAAAGATCAGGAAAAAATTAAGGTCAAAATTAAAAGAATCACATCACTTATTTCAGCCAGTTCAGCAGTTTGGAAAATAATATTGGGATTTGATTTTATGCGATTTTTGTGAAATAAGTATGTGATTATGGCGCAAAGGAGGACGCACCCTTCTTATGAGAAAATCCCCCCCCGTGATATTTGCCCCAAATTTTGATATGTTGTACACCTCGAGGTGCTTATCAAAAAATGTATTGGTCCCTAAGCCCTAAGTGACCTGGTTTGATCGGAAACCGAGGTCAAAGGTCAGTGCACTTTTTCCCTCGAAACCCCACAAACCGTATATTTTTGGAAAGCTACGGACCTCACGAGTCCGAATAAACACCATAATAGGGTCAAAGGTCAAGTCTTGACCTTTCGAGATCAAGCAAAAAGTTGCAAATGTGTGTTGCTGTTGCAACACAGTTGCACACACAACAGCCATAGAGTCGACTAAGCTTGTTGCCATGCACTCGGCTGACCGGAGTGCAGCGTCCGTAAGGTCCATAAACGGTCACCTTGCCCAAATAGCTGACCTCCAAAGGTCAAGGGTTGACCTTTGACCATATTATGGTGTATATTCGGACTCGTGAGGTCCGTAGCTTTCCAAAAATATACGGTTTGTGGGGTTTCGAGGGAAAAAGTGCACTGACCTTTGACCTCGGTTTCCGATCAAACCAGGTCACTTAGGGCTTAGGGACCAATACATTTTTTGATAAGCACCTCGAGGTGTACAACATATCAAAATTTGGGGCAAATATCACGGGGGGGGATTTTCTCATAAGAAGGGTGCGTCCACCTTGGTAACAACTCTGTTTAATATGTATGTATATGTTTTAGATTAAGAGTATTTTCAGATTCGGATTAGGCCCAAAATTCTGACCATTTTTATACATGAGTCGACCCTTTTTGACCAACTTTCACCTTTAAGATACATAGAAATGAAATGGAAATTAGAAATGTAGTGGCGTTACTTTTGAGTGGAGGAAGTCGATGGCTTGGAGGATTTCTTTGCAGACGGCGGCGATCTGCTCCTCCTTCATGATCGTCTCCGTCACCACGTCCGTCAACGGACCCCCGTGCAAAAGCTCCATTATCACCTGAAAATTTTTGAAAAATAAAAACACGGTAAAATAAAACCAAAACGTGACCTTTTTGACGTCTATACTTGAAGGAAAAATAGTATTTTGAAGTCAGATTTGCAAAAAAGATACTAAAAAAATGGGTAAAAAAATCTAAGTACATGAATAAGAAACCACATGGATAATTTCTAATGATGGCCGTGTTTCGTGAAGAAATTAAATCTTTGGAATTTTTGTTGGACCATTTTAATGTCTTCTTTTCTTGAAATGCAAACCTTGTGAGGTCAAAATGGGGTATTTTGTGGGGTAAAAGCTCACCCATAAGTGGTCATCGACGACGTAGGAGTCGAGGAAGTTGACGAGGTTTCTGTGGTTGAAATCCTTCATGACCTTGATCTCGTTGAGGATGAGCTCCTTCTTCGGCTGGCGGGACAGGTCGATCTCCTTGATCGCCACGCGGTCTCCCGTCAACTCGTCCAGCGCCGTGTACACCGTCCCAGAAGCGCTAAAGTGCAAATAGTTTTGTTTTATTGGGGTGCACGCGAAAAAATTTGGCATAGAAAATTATTTGGGTAAATTGCGAAACTCAAATAACTTTTTTGTTGTGAGGGGTGGATTCGCAAATCTCGAAAATCTACTAAAAATACGTATTTTTCTATGATGGGCGGACTCACAACAACGTCTTGTTTTGTATCGCAACTGATTTAGCAAAATCGCAAAAGGTATAATAATTTGGGTTGTGAAGGGGTTAGGAAATTTCTTAAAATATGATTTCGCAAAATATGATCTCTCAAATTTGGTAAATCTATTTGTAGAAACATCACGTATTTTAACTTCATTTCTATAAGTTTCTGAAATTTCTCTGGGAGGATGCGTTCGCGAAAAAACATGCACATTTGCCTGGTAAATTTGGAAAAAAATCATGGTTTCTGAGCAAAAGTTTAGTGAAATCTAGCAAATTTCGCAGTTATACTGAATTTGCGAAATATTTATGCGAAGGTTGGCCATTTGTGCAAAATATTTAGTCTGGATTTTATCTATAAATTTACCCCGATCCGACTTCTTTGCTTTTTTTGAACCGTTCCCGAGGGTTGGCTGGATTGCAAATTTTTCTCATTTCGAACATGACAGCTTCATCGGAGAGTCGGGAGCCGGGTTCGTTTTCCCGTTTGCGGAGGACCGTCGTCGTAGTGTCCACTTTCACTTGTTCCTTCGTCTTGGGTTCCCCGGCACGTTCGGAAACTGGGATTGGCTGAAAGAGATTGCAAATTAGTTTCATAAAAGGGTAAAATTTGCAAGGAATTTGTGCAAAAATATGGATTTTTTGCAGGATTTTAAAGGTTTTAAGGCAGAATTTGAAATTTTACTTGGAAATTTCAATTTTAACTCTTTTTTTCACTCATGAATATAAAAATTTCATATTAGGATTTTTTTAACAATTAGGATTGAAAAATGATTGGTGACAAAGCATGTGCAAATTTTGTTTCAGGATTTGAAAGAAAAATGACGGATTTCTTTTGTACTCGTGAGTACGAAAAAATTTGAAATTAAGATTTTTCGGGAATTTAAAAGGAAATCAGAGCTTTTTCAGTCAAATTCTTCATTTTGTTTAGAAAAATAACAGAATTTTGTGCATTTTAGTGTAAAACATGGAAAAAATTAAGGTAAAAATAGTAAACCACTGGTTTTTCTGTTTTATGAAAAAAAATTAGCAAAAATCTGTTAATTTTCTAGTGGTAAAATAAATATGAGACAAATTTGAGCGAGAGAGAGAGAAAAAGAGATGTGAATTTGCGTACCTGTTGATTTGCTCCGTGTTTAATATGCTCCGTGGTTTTCGGAGGAAGAGGAGGAATCGTGTCCGGAATGGTTTTATCATCTTAAGAAAATGCAAAAAAAGTATTAGGTTTTAGTATTTTTTTACAATGCAAGATTCCACATTTGATGTGGGACAGGTTTCTAATCTCAAACTACCCCACCCCAATTATAATTATTGATATGAAATACGGAACATGGTCCAAGTATTTCCTGCTTGTGCGGGGTTTGGCCATTGCAATTTTTGTAATTTATGACATTTTAATGTGACTCAATAAACTATTATATTATAATTCAATCTCTAGAACTGCAGATTTCTAAAATGCCATAAATTTCACGATTTTACAGATAAATGCGACTTTTTTCATACTTGTAAAAAGTCAAATTCGTTCCCCATTTTTTGTAACAAGTTTTCAATTTGACTCAATTTTGACTCAATTTTGCAAATTTTCAGTAAAAATATATATCGCTGAGGATAATTTTGGGCTGGAATTGGTAACCAGAAATTGCCTGAAATTCAAAGTGTGTCGAATTTTAGGAAATATTTACTACCAAAGTTTTCAATAGAAATCATTTTACGATGTTTGATTTATGTTTCTGAGATGAGGAGAAATAAATTCCGGCCCAACTTTTGAGAGACGATGGAGCAAGGTCTTAATTAAGGGGAGGATGATCTCTCTCCGTATTGCGAAACCACGGCATCTTAATTTCCGTTCCTTTGAAGGAATTAATTCCAATCGGGCTCAAGATGTTTGCAGATTTTCGAAGCACGGATTTTGTTTGTATGTATACATATTTTTCCAAAATATTGACAATTAAGCGTAAACTTGTCATTGGATAGGAATTTGGGAAGACAAATTGTGTAAATCTCTGTCACGTAGTTAGTAATACCAGAGGGTGGATATGTATTTATGAAAAATTGTATTAATTTTTAATAAAAAATGCAAAACTAAAATAAACAAGGATTTTTGCAAAAAATTTGCATTTTTGAGTATAATTTGTCCTAGATTTTTTGTGGTCGACTTCAAAATTGTCGCTCACCTTGTTGAAATATTTTTTTTTTAAATGTGCATACATTTTGACAAAATATGTGAAAGATGTAGGTATTTTTGAAAAAAAATATGGGAAATATTTTGAAATATTTATATTACTGAAAACTTACAAACATTTGACGATATGTAAAAAAAAGAATTGAAATTTATATGTTCGGCATGAAATGAAAAAGTTTAGCGTAAGTAAATACATAACCGCGCTCTGCTAGTTATCAACCGTAAATTTGAAAGCTATTAGTCAAATCCCCCTTCGCATATTAAAGGAGGAAGAAAATCACCCAACTTTGCAAATATGAAAACGTGCTTAATGCGAAAATATTGGCAATCCGGTCTCTCTCTTGGAGATTCATCAGGAATCTCTCGGAATTCAATTAGCGACACGAGACGACTTAGGAAATGATCACCTCTCTGATCAATCCTGCTTTCATGCAGGGGCCGCGGAAGATGTGGGGACAGAGGGGGACATTGTGGTGTAAGATGCGGACATTAAACTACCGATGTGGACAACATTGTCCGCACGCTTCCACGGCCAATGGAATTCTCCCTTTAAGTATGCATCCTCAGTGGCCGCGGAAGCGGTGGGGACATCGGGGGACGCTAAAATTGTAGGAAAGGGGAGGGACGGGTTTAAATATAAGATGATGGGACATCGAATACCCGTGGGGAGGACATTGTCCCCCGATGTCCCCACACTTCCTCCGCGGCCATTGCTTCCCTGGACTAAATCCTCTCTCCCCTTGATTTCCGTCCAGCTCAGCGGAGCTCATTATCCAAATAAATCAAGATCTTTGCTTTCGAGTTTCTGGAGAAGTTGAAAAGTTGCAAAATGTGAGCGCCATGCTTGCGAAATCTTTGATTTGACGCAGCCCAATTAAAATTTCGCGCTCTGTTGACTCCGATTCGATGGACTGGTCCAATTAAGCGAGTGGGGAAAACAAACAGCCTTTGAAAATGGTTGGAGAATTTCGTAGAGGGATATGGATTCCTTGATTAGACCGGAAGTGAAAGTCGTCCTGGTGGTGGGGACAGTGACCGCGGAAGTGTGGGGACAATGTCCCCACGGAAATTTTGTAGGGAGGAGATGCCACGTGTTCGTCCACGTGGTAGGGTCGGACTGAAGGGTGGGTTCGATTTACTGCGGGAAAACGGACCATAAAAATGGTTGAAAATTCTTCGAAACTTTGAAAATTTCCTGAAAATGTTTGGAAACTTCTTAAAAATGCTTGAAAAATAATAAAGACCGTATTCACGACAACGTCTTATTCCGCATCGCAACTCATTTAGGAAACTTAAAAAGCTCAAAAAATTTGTGGAAAATATGACTTCGCTAATCTCGCCAATCTGTTAAATAAAACCCCTATTTTACTACATTGTTTCCATGGATTTGCTTAAATAGAATGAGTTTGCGTAATAAGAGCATGCCGAATTGCTGACTAAATTTGCGAACAAAAAATCCAGCACACTTTTTGCGAAATTTGGCAAATGTCACAAATTATGTTGCTTATTCGTTCAATTTGCAAGATATGGCAAAGTTGACGTGAGTAAGTTTAATTTTTTTATAATGTTTTAAGATAATTGATTCAAATGTGCAATTCATTTTGTAAGAATCGGCTGGATTTTGCTTTTCCAAAATTTTCTACAATTTTCATGAAAACTTATCATTTTTAACTTTCAAGTTACATATGTCCCCACGAGGATTTTCCGCGGGGCCTGGTGGTCTGGATGGATGGTTGGCTGGATGGATATGTAAAAGGGAGAAGAAATTCGACTCTTCTGCCGTCCTTTCATCTCCGTCTGCTCATGTGATTCCTCACCAAAATCAATAATTTCTTCAAAATCTCCCAACCCCTCAAAAATCTGGGGGTGACCTTGACTTTTAAAGAGATGGGAGGGCTGGCAAAAAGAATATTTGCAAAAATTTACAGCTTAGTTTGCACTGTTTTTGCAATAGGGTGGATTTCTGGGGGTGCATCTCATTAGGCGAGAATTCTTGCAAAGTGGGGCAAAATAAAGAGACGGAGGAAGTTTAGAACAATTCGGGAGCTAATTTTCCTCGGAAATTTTGTAAAATTTTACAATGTTACCAAGGACTGCGTGAATTGTTATATTGTTTTTCTTAGGTGAGGCATAGTAACCATGAACACATGAAAAAGTGCATGGTTACGGCGAAGCCTTAGTATGCGAACAGACCCCCCCTCCCAAAATTCCACTCAAGATTGTGGCAAAACGGCTAATCGTATCAAAATGGTGTAAAAGGCAATCGTGCAGACCTTGCTGGGTAGATGATGCCCGTCAGGTCTAGAGACTTGACAATCTTATTTTAACCCATTTTAAATCGATTTTAAACTTTCAAACGACTGGCAAATTCACTTTTCCCATGCAAAGGTTGTGACTCGTCCATGTTTTAATGTGCGAAAATCTATAACCCGTCATTTAAAACAAACCCGAGCGAAATCGGAGAAGAAATGAAAAAGTTTTCTTGGTAGCATCTGCAGCCAGTTACGTTACTTGTAATGTTTCTTCATTACTTAACAAATACTCATTTCTATTAGCAACCAGCACAATAGAAACATGTAAGCTCTGCACTTACATATGCAAATATCTAAACATGTAAATATGTATGTACATGTATGAACTTTTAGAAATCCAGTATTGAATAACCTATCAGTACAGCTTTGCTTAGCCCGAACCAGGGTTGATTAGTAAACTCATGTTTGTCAGAATGTTGTACTATTTTTCACTAATTCTTGCATTAACTAGCGTAACTTGGTAGTATTGCTTGGCACCAAATACCACGAGCAGTGGAAGCTGTTCGTATAAAAATTTCGAAATTCAACCGTCCTAAATTCTAATCTAAGTTATTTTTTGACTCCTCACTAAATTTTAGCTGAATATATAAACTCTTAGAAATCGGTATGGGCACCCTTAGTGCCCCTCTGGTTACTTTTTGTTCATCTTTGACTTCATATAATTTCATGAGAAGCCATTAAGTATCACTGTTCCGAATTTCAACTTTTTGCGACAAGTTATGAAAATCGGTATGGGTCACCCCAACTGGTCCCGGCATGTGAAAATTTTACCAATTTTACTTCATATTCCATTAGGGGCCATTAGCAGCCTCTATACCAAATTTCAGCTCGATTGGACGATTTTGAAAAATCGGTATGGGTCACCCCCTCGGCCACCTCAGGTTGAATAATTTTCCAATTTCACTTCATATTATTTCATTTGGAGCCATTAGCAACCTCTGTACCAAATTTCAGCTTTATACGACCATTCTGAAATTTTGGTGCATCAAACCCCACCCACTCCGATGACACCCACCGGTCAACCACTTGACCGATTTGGCCCATCTTCGAACTCGTTTCCTAACTTTGTCCAATACACATGTGGTAAAAATTTCAAGTCAATCGGTCAACTCGTTCGCGAGCTATCGAAAGACAGACGGATAGACAGACAGACGGACATGACAATTACATAAGCCCTAGTTCGGGCTAAAAAGTACCAAACGGTATTCAGAAATGACTACAAAAATGGTACTCATAACTAATGCTCTGACGTAATCATGTTTCGTTTTCTCCCATGTGAGAAAAATTTCAATGTGAAAATGCAAATTCTCTTTCACGTTTTCCATTATAACTTTGTTTAAATTGAGCATTACGAAAAATCCTGAAACACGTGTTTAATCATTTATCTAAGGATACATAATTATCGTGTTTTCGTCAAAATCGGAGCTAGACCGTTGGAGTCATCGTATTGCAAGCAATAGGTACCACTGAGAATTCAATTATACCAGATTTCTAAGTGTGTGCATGTACAAAATACATATATGTATGATGTTGATGCATTTCTTGCCTATTAATCCACGGGTGACAGGGGAATTTAATTTGGTGTTCCACGCATCTACACCAATTGGAAAATTAATTGCAGATTATGCAACGCATCCAGGCTAATGAGGATTTAATTTGGTATCTATTATTGATGGCAACTTAAAGAGACTTAAAAACAAAAAATAAACTAATTCTTTAAAAAAAACTTAGGTGAGGCTTGCTTAAAAGGGGGAAACAAGAGGTTATCATCGTGTAGTAAAATAATATGCTACATCAATGTTCATCTCATGATTTATAATTTAAGGTGAATACAACAACAAATTATATGCGTTTCGGACCATTTGCCTCGCCGTGGGCCATTTTATGATTCAAATAGTTAGAATAACTTGAAAATTTATTAACGCTCAGTGCATTTGATACACATATGCAGTAATAATTCATATGAAACGATATAGGATTTAGTTAGATAATTTCGTTATCCATAATCTATTGATGATGTAATGTACGAGGTTTGAGTTAGTTTGCAATATGAAATATTATATTTCAGAACACTAAATTTTAAAAACTTCGACCTATCTTTGAAATATATTCATGTAGGCCATCAAGTATAAGCAGAATCGAATAGTAACGAAGATTGCAACTTATGTATATTTAGGTACAACCATCAATATGGTGCACATACTATATATATACATACATGTATTTGTATGGAACAATTAATCAGGCCCACGGCGAGGCAAATGGTCCGAAACGCATATAATTTGTTGTTGTATTCACCTTAAATTATAAATCATGAGATGAACATTGATGTAGCATATTATTTTACTACACGATGATAACCTCTTGTTTCCCCCTTTTAAGCAAGCCTCACCTAAGTTTTTTTTAAAGAATTAGTTTATAATATCAGAGAAAACTTGTTTTTAGAAAACTTGTGCATATTTTGTGTCGTACTTTGCATGAAAATTGTTGACGAAATGCTCGAATAAGCTGAAAATACTGGATTTTTTTACCACTTTTAGTATATACCTTCACCACCACGTCTGGATGGATTACTGTATCGAGAAAGTGTGCGAAATTAATTGGCAATGCGAAATATGAGGATGATGATCGCTCTACCGTTTAAAAAAAGTGGGGCTGGCGAGCGTGCTCTTTAATAATGGGGAGGACGAGAGGAATATCTATGAACCAGGGTGATTTTTGTGTCTACCTGTCTCCTCCAGATTTAAGGGGCCGTGCATAAAGGATTTTGATGGATATACGCCATTTTATAATTTGCATAGGAAGGATAGGATCCCTTGACCCTTACGCCCCCCCCCCCCCCTCAAATGGATGACAGGCTTTCTGCGAACTACACCAGAAGAAGAGAGATAGAGAGAGATGTAGAGGTAGACCTACACCCTTAGAAATCCAGTATTAATTTAACACCAAGGGGTATTGATATATGTATGTATGACTCTACCAGAGTGGTATTGAGTAATACTACCCTGTAGTAATACATATGTACATAGCTCGGTAATAAAATTGTGCCAGTTCCGTAGCAGAGTTTTATAATCCTGTATAATTGAAGTCATACCTGTTCACTTTCATTCATTCGAGCGATTATGATGGTGAGTGAGAGTGAATGAAAATGATTTTCCTGTGATTTGAGTGAAAATGAGTGAAAGATTCAGTCATTTGAGATGAATGACTGTGAATGAAAGATTTCTCATTTCATTTTTCACCCTATGTTTAATACATGGGGCGAAGTAAGAAATGAAGTCAGATGAAGTGAAATGAAATGAATTTGGACGAAAATGACTGAATTTGAATGAAAATCCAGAAATGAGGATGACTGACTTTTGAATGAAAACAATTTTTTTGAACAGGTATAATAGAAGTATTTGCCAAACCAAGCGGTACGAAGTTTAATACGGAGAAATGAATGGGTGATTTTTAAGAGTGCGTCTTTTGGTGTCGGGTGCAGGCGGTCTGGCTGGGGGAAGGTACGTACATAGGTAAATATGACGAGCTACCTGTGGAGCGGATCGAGAGCCGACGGGAATGCTTTCTCCTCAAGAGAAAGTCAGTTCTATTATTATCCCAGATCTCTCTCTTTCCTCCGTATGCAGATGGGAATTGGATAACCTTGAGAAATCTCGACTTTCGCTCCCTCCTCCTTCAGGCCATACCTCGCCTTTCATTTGCATATCCAACACCCCATCATTATTATCATCCTATAACGAGAATAGACTTGCAAATATGGCTATAAATACAGAGAGAAAGAGAAAGAGAGGGTCCTCCCCCAGGAGAAAACGTTGCTCAGAAACTTATGAATGCGCTAAATCCGCCCAAATTTTGGGACACGTGGTGTGGTCCTTTTTAATTCGATACCTGTGCAATTATGCAATACTATCAGCCCTTCACCACCACATTTGCATATCCAGAGATGTCCAGAAAACTTTGCTCAGAAACTTTGGAAAGGAATGAATGAGCTAAATCTGCCCAATTTTGGGACACGTGGTCCTTTTTTAATTCAATACCTGTGGAATTATGCAATACAAGGCTATATTTACATATGTGCACCTGCATTCACCATCATAAACATTTACATATGTAACACCCCATCATTAACTTTTTTATACAATTAATCTATAAATACGAGGAGAGAGATTACTAAGAAACTTTTCTCGGAAACTTTGCAGGAAATTTTGGTTGGGAAGAATTTTTACGAGGCGTGGCCCTTAATTCTTAACTCGATACCTGAGCAATTATTTAACAAATAAGGACCGAAATAAATTTACATTTTGGACTTGAACCATTATTATGCGACAACTTATCATAAATGGAATAGATAACCCCTCGGATCTCTCGGAAACTTTGCCCAGAAAGTGGAATTTCGCCGGAAATTTATATGTACGAACCTAGTGCATGTTGGATGGCGTTGGACTCGGCCTCGATCTGGTCCTTGGTCATCGGGGCCTTGAAGTGCTGCTGCTGCTGGATGTAGTGAAACGCCTTCAACGCCTGCACCGCCACGATCGGGTTCTTCTTCACGTCGTCCGCACTGCAAAAATGGACAAAAAATATAAATTGGCAAATAAGGGAATAGATAAATTGGCAAATTTATGTATGTCCGAGGTCGACCCCAGTAAAATATTACGTGTGCATAGCCACGGCCGATAAATTTGATTACGTATTCATTAAAGATTCTGACGCCTTGTCAAAAATTGGTAAAATTGACGCCGACTGTGCCCAAAAATCACCAAGATTGACGCGAATGATGCTAAAAAATCACCTAAATTGGCGCAGCCGCTGATAAATCTGATTAAATATTCGTGCAATATTGTCACGTGCCCCCAAAAATTGCCAAAATTGGTGCCGACGCTGCCAAAAAATCGGCACGATTGGCACCTCCTCCTATAAATCTGATTACATATTCGCTCAATATTGCGACGCCTCGTCGCGCCGCCAAAAAAAACGTCACCCTTGGCTCCGTCAAATTGTCGACCTCAGATTTATTGGGTCTAGCGCAGCTCGTCGAAAACGTTTTCGTCGAAAGGAGAACTCGTCGACCACGACTCGTCTGAAGGGCAACTCGTCGTAAGAAGAAGCGGTTGAAAACAATGTTTTTTAATTCGACGAGTTCTCCATTCGACAAGTTGATTTCGACGAGTAGTCCGTTCGACGACAGTGGATTCGACGAGTTACCCGTAACCTACCCGAGTTCTTTGTTGAGGAGGCGCATCCATGGTTCCGGGAGTCCGATGTACTCTCCCGTTTTGGAGTCGACCTCGACGTGGACGTTCTGCTTGACGTTCGTGGGCGCCCCGATGTTGATCTCCTCCCCAGAACGACGACCAAACGCCTCCTTCATCTTCTTCAACAGAGACATTTTCGATTTCTAAAAAAAACAAGAAATTTATTAAGATTTCTGACCCAGTTTTAGCCTGAAAACTGACGACTTTTGTACAAAAGAGAAACACAAAATTAGATATGTTCGGTACCTCATTTGTATTCTGCATTTATCCAAATTGTGTGAATTTTTTTGTACACTGACAAAAATTTGGACTTTGTGGCTAAAAAGAAAATTTGGTAGAAAATTTTGCCCCAAAATGAATTATGATGGGAGTAAATCAAGTGTTTTTTAGCAAAATAAAATATATAAGTATGTAAATAAGTAAAAAAAATTATTTGATTAAGTGCAAAAAAAATTGTACAAAATTCTGGGGAACTTTTTTGTACAAAAATCGGTGGACAAAAATGTGGTGGATTTTTTTTGTACGGAAAACTTTGAGGGTTTTTCTTTTGAAGAATGTTTTTTTGGAAATTTTTAGAGCCTCACCTTAAAAAATAGAGTTGCGTAATGTGAGTTTATCCTTATTTACGCGTCATCCAACGAACTCAGGACAATGACAGCCTCATTCTGTATCTCATTCTGTATTTTATGCTAATTCACTCAGGATTTATTTACAAACAGTAAAACACAAAAGGTATTGTGGGTCGGAGAAATTTTTATAATTTCACATCCGGGTATGAAAAATCCATCCAAGTCCACCGCACCCACGAAAAGCCCTAAAAAGTACGGAAACTTGTTTAAAATGGGGTAAAAATGGGTTAATTATGCTAAATTTTATTTTTTATTCCTAAATTCAGAATAATTAATAAATTTTGTAAGGTAAAAATGTAATTAATTTAAAATTAAATCGGTTAATTACATATATTTCATTACTACAGAATAAGTAGTGAATTTCGTAACGTCAAAAAATGAAAACTTATTAAAAATGGGGTAAAAATCGATTACTTATTTACTTAATTTCTATTACTCACAAATTTAAATTAGCGAATCTTGTAAAGTAAAAAAAAAGAATTGGTACTTCTTAAAAAATCGGGTTAAAATCGGTTATTACTTAATTCCCAGTGCAGAATTGTTCTCGAGACGTTAAGAAAATGGAAACTTATTTAAAACTCGTTTACGTGTTTTTACTGCTAATTTGTGAATCTTGTAATGTCAAAAAAATGGTGTAAAAATCGGTTAATTACTCAATTTTAGTGGATTTCTTGACGTCAAAAAAATATTGTGACACTTTTTTCCTCCACTTTTTTTGCACTGAACTTTTTACACCAGCAGTTAATAGTTGGCTGGAGGAATTAATTATGGTCAATTAATGTCGGGTGTAGCGATAAGTGGAAGGAAATATGGATACGATGAAGTAATTAATGTGCATTTATTGTAATGTACGTGTGATACATAAATATGTAAATGAGTGTAATCAAAGTATACTAAAGTGGTGTTGGATTGGTTGGTCATGCATTCCAGGCTTATCTCACTAACTTACATATGCAAACCAAACCACGCATCGTACACATATGTACTCACAAATAAGATAAGGGGCGCAGGGCGGATATGTATTTAGGAAATATTTAGGGGAAAAATAAGATTTTTCGACGATATATATTTTTATTAGACGAAAAATCGTTGAAATGTATGTACATATTTTATATTTATACGAAAAGAATGCCAGAGTATTTACGAAAAATAAGAATTTTCGGAAAATTTTCGATTTTGAGTATTTACGAAAAATCGCAGAATATTTGCGTTTTTGAATATTTATAACGCTATTTGGTACAATTTCTTCGAATTTCGTCTCTAACATCGTTGAAATATTTACAGAATATGTATTTTATAAATATATATAATTTGAAAAAAAATATGTTAAAAAGATTACGTATTTTTGAAATATTAGGGGAAATTTTTATAGGTCTGAAACTCTAGAAATATGTGACAATGTGTCAAAAAAATATTGAAATTTTTCCGTTGGTTAGATTAGTATTAATATTAGAAAAGTTTCGAATGAATGGATGGATGGGTATCCGTCCTCTGATAATAAGTTATTGTGCTGGTCTTATCATCATCACCCGATTTTTCAGTCAATTGAGTGAATAATAGTTGTGGATAAATAAAATAAGTAGAATAATAATCATTCAGTACCACCACTCAAGTCAGTTACCACATTAGCAGAGGACGGATATGTATTTATTTTCGATTTTTTCGTTTGCTTTCGACCGACGGTCAAACATTCTCTAATATATAGATGACACAAAATATCCCAAAATATTTTTACATATTGACACATATTTCTAGGTTTTCAGACTTATGAATATTTCAAAAATACGTAAATCTTTTACTCATGTTTTGCAAAAATACATATATTTTATCAGTATTTCAACGATGTGAGACTATTGTTTCCCTCCAAGATCACAAAAATCTAGAGAATTATATTAAAATTAAAACTTTTTGGGAAAATTCTTATTCCCTATTCTGATTTTTTCATAAATATTTTGGCTTTTTTTCTAAATATTTCAGCGATTTTGGTAACTAAATACATACATAACCGATCTGTGTACATTAACTATTTCTGTATGATGCTGATTTATGTATCGGGCAGGATATGTACATATGCGACTCTTGTACCTATCTTTATGTAAATAGTGAACTTGTGCCGCTTGAGTAAATAGTTTTACTTTTTGCTAATTACAATTAACTAACGGAGGTATACATAAATAGGTATCCTCTATGTATGGCAAACCTTATTGTAACCAACCCATACCCTCTCGTTGTTGCCGTTTTTATACAGAACAACCCAGTGTTTCGTTTCTTGTGGTTTTGCTACATTTCTTGCACTGGAAAGCAAGAAATGCGTGGTGCAAGAAACTGGGAGAAAGTGCAAGAAATATGCGTCACTAGCCACGTGCTGTTACAGCGATGGTTCCCCTACAAGAAACCACTTTCTCCCCGTTATTTCTTGCAACTGGTTGCAACCATAAAGAAACCGAACCACAATAAATTATTATTTTCAGGGTTTTTACTTATACTTACGCGACAACGGTGTGAATAATTTCCGGTGGACGAAAAAGGGAACAAATTTCTAAATTTATGTAGTTCACTCAAGATTAAATAGTTTTTGAGAGATGCAGTTGCCGGTAAATGGATATGTAATTGTTTTCATTGTGCGGAAAATGTGTTGTCAGTCAGTCCGTGCTGGCTGACACATTTTCCGTCATCATCATCGTGTGTAATCGTAAAGAACGTAATGATTATTATGACCAGAGGGCGGATATGTATTTGGGAAAAATGGGTGAAAAAATGTGTAGTAAATATTCACAGAAAAAGTAATATGTCCACGAAATGCATATCTTCGAAAAAAGAACATAAAAATAAGAACCACAAAAATTTACATTTTTGAATGTGGATTTTTTATAATCAAATTTCTTTAAGCAAAAAAAATCGTGTCACATCAAATCGTTGAAATATTTAGAAACTATAGTATGCATTTTTGGAAAATATGTATGTAACAGATTTACATACTTTGGAAAAAAACATGTAAAAGACGCATATATTTTTTTAAATAATAAGGAACATAGTTATATGTTCGAAAACGTAGAAATATGTGGAAATATTTTGAAATTTTTGTGAATCATGCGAGTTAGGGAACTACCTACGGATAAAGTTTGACCGTGGGACGTCAAGTTGAAATTAAATATATATCCGCGCTCTGCTAATTTAATGGGGACTCCTCCCTCACTCCCCTCATCTTGCTCCATGCACACATAATTAATTACACTTTTAACCCACCCCAACGAAATGAGTGTGCATCTCATGTGCAGCGGGGAGACCCTGCGCCAAGGATGTGGTCCATTTTGTGAGGCCAACTTCTTACAGGGGTCATGACCTCCAGGGGTGACCCTTAGTCCCATGAGATTCCTGAACCATTCGCCCAAGTCCATCGCATAGCATGCTTTATGCGGGGTCCTTTAAAGTACAAAATGGTGCATTTCCGTCCGCCGTCATGAAATTGTGCACATAATAAGAGCAGCCTAAACAAATGTATTGGCTGGATTGGATTTTCATGAAAACCCGTATGCAAAAATATTCATGTGATTCAGCTCAAAAAATGTGAATCATATTTAAAATTCCATAAAAAATAGATGCGTTTCCCAAAGAGAGATATTCTTCTTAGAAAATTGCTGCCTCATAATTTTAGTCATCTTAAAAAAATCGCGAAAATATTTTTTTTTAATCGTAACAGAAATATTAAATTACAGTAAATTTCGAGAAATTTCAATCCGGAAAATTCCTCTGTTATGAATCTGCATAAATAAATAAATAAATCACGTGTAAATATGTGTATCGGTCGAGGAGATGCTTAATAATTATGACTTGAACTTGTAAACTTTGTAGATTTTTGTATGTATGTATTGCATTCATTCATAATAATGGAGCATTGTTACAATAAAAATATAGAATTTTGTTTGGGAAGCTGCTTCTCTTATTTTTTTTTCTTTGGTGCATTTTTTAAATTATTGAGCCAATTCACGTCAGCTTTCGTAACCCCGTAAAGTTTTCTAATTCTAAGATCTGCAGGGAAAAACATGGGTTTTATCTGTAGCTAACTTTTTTTAGTAAAATCGTAGACAAAAATTACCCTAGAAGTTGGTCAAAAGTTTTTTGGTAAGTTTATAAGGTTACGAAGAAAGCTGACGTGAACGGTGTCGATATATTTTTGACCCGGCAGAAGAGAGGAGTAAAGTCAAACGTAGTAAATAAATACGTGGAGTGAATTTCTGTTTGGAAGAAGAGACGAGAATACTTTGCTGGAGAAGAATTTGGTGGGGGTGTGGTCACATGATGATTTGTGGTTCTGGGACGGAGGCAGAGATGGCTTTGTGTGGGAGGACTTTTCCGCCGTTGATGTACACCTCGTCCGACACGATGACGTCCTCCCCCAACACCGTCACGTTCTCCATCCGCACCCACTTCCCGATCACGCAGTTCCAACTAAAAAGTAGACAGAATTAGTTCCGGTTTCTTTGCGAATTTGCGAATTTCATAGTTAAAAATTCTAATGACGACATCTTATTTGGAAATTTAGTAAGTTCAAAATTTTGCGATTTGCAAAATGTTGATTAAAAAAACAATCTTTTTATCCTATTTTGACTCAGTTTCTACGAAATTTTCTATACTTTTTATGGAGAAGATGTGTTTGCGAAATAGAAAAACGTTGGGTAAATTTGGGAATAAAAAATTTCGGAAAATTTGGCAAGTTGGGTTGTTCTGCTGAATTTGGGAAGATTATTGTACGCCAAATATGTAATTGTCAGTAATTGGTTAAAATGTAACTTACCCAACGATGGAGGAATCGAGCCAAGAATGTGACTTGATTTTGGACCCCTTCATAATTGTTGATCTCTTGATGCAAACGCCCTCCTCGATTATCACGTCTGGTCCGATCGTCACGTTCGGACCGATCCGACAGTTCGGCCCGATCTTTGCGGTAGGGTCCTGCACATTAAGAAGTACACAATAATTACTTTCCATACTCATGAGGATGAACTAAGAATGGAGCTCTCTCTCAGCGTACGCTCTCCAATTTTGGCGAATTTAGTGCCGATCGCTGTACAATTTAATTAGTAGTAGGAAATTTGCGAAACACGCGATCTCCCAATGGGCACGTTTGGCAGTGATATTTGCATCCGAAGAGGAGAAAACGCTCAGTAAAGTTGGAAAGTGTAAAATTTTGTAAACTTTACTGCGCGTTTTCTCCTCTTGGGATGCAAATATCACTGCCAAACGTGCCCATTGGGAGATCGCGTCTTTCGCAAATTTCATACTATTTAAATCTGTAATCGATTGATACTAATTTCGCCAAAATCTGAGAGCGTACGCTGAAAGAGAGCTCCATTTTTAGTAGAAAAGTATGACTTTTCCATAAATATGTTTTTCTGGGGGGGATGATGAGCTTACGACGAGGACGTTGCCGACGATGCCGTCGCCGGTAGCGAGTTTTGCGCCCTTTGCTTTGAGGGAGGTGAGGTGGAGGCACATGCCGACGAGGAAGTCTTTGGGCTGGCCGATGTCCATCCAGTAGCCTTGCAGCTCGAAGGCGTACAAGTTCCCAGAGTCCGCCATCGCAGGGAAGATCTCCTTCTCGATCGAGGTCGGCTTCACCTAAGGGGTCAAGGGTCAGTCATTATTTGATACGTACTTATTTTGATTCTGAATTTTGTGCCTGTCGTGGATCCATAATTTAAATAGATTACTAAAATTCATAATACTTTTCGTAAATATTTGTGTAACTTTTATCAAAAATATATAAATTTTGTTAATATTTCTACTAAAAAAGGGAAAGATTTTGAACACTAAATTTGGTGAAACAATTCCTATCTTTTCGTAAACATTTTATCGTTTTTGTAGAAAATAAAGATCAAATGTCCACCATTTTTCATACTTTACAAAATATTTTGGCTATTGTTTCTACGAAAAGTAGATACATTATTTTCCTAAACATATTTTTCAGAAATATTAAAAGCAAGTTTCCATCACTTTTCGGAAACTTTCAGAAAAAAACTGACCTCAATCCTGTCCAAAATGGAGGGATTGAAAATATACATCCCCGCATTGATCTTATTGGACACGAATTCTTGTGGTTTTTCGACGAAGCGTTGAATCATTCCGTCCTCGGCGCAGACGACGACGCCATATTTCGACGGCTCCTCCACCCTCGTCACGACGATGGTGCCCTCCTTCCCGTGCCCCTTGTGGAACTGGACCATCTCCTTGAACGGAAACTCGCACGTGATGTCGGCATTCAGTACGAAAAAGGGTTCCGGATTGGAGGACAGGATCTCCCGGGCGAGCGCTAAAGGTCCCGCGGTCCCGAGGGGTTCCGTCTCGTGCGAAAATATCAGAGTGATTCCGACCTAGGTGGAAAAAATAGGGGTTTTTGAACCTTTTTTTATAAAAATTTGACCACGTGGGTAGAAAATTGGGCGATTTTTTCCCAGGAATTTGACCTCTCACAATGGACGTCGACCAGTGTATGGTCTCTGATTTTTAGCAAAATTGTGTTAATTGATGGGGAATTTAATTAGTATGAAAGGTTGCAAAAGACGAGATCTCCAAATGGGCTCGTTTCGCAGAGATATTTGCATCCGAAGAGGAGAAAAGGTGGATTGAGGACCTCAATTTGAGGTTGACAAATTCTGTACACTTTGCAAATTTACTGTACGATTTTTTCTCTTAGGATGCAAATATCTGCGCCAAACGTGCCCTTTGTGAGATCGTGTCTTTTGCAAATTTTTGCAAATTTCATACTAATTAAATTTGTAATCGGTTGACACTAATTTGCTCAAAAATCTGGGAGTGGTCGAGGTGACTGACCTTTTCCGCGTACGAGCTGAGTTCTTGTTCCATCTCTTGGGCGCGGTAGGACACGGCGAGGACGACCTGCGTCACGCCCGCCGCCACCAAAGCGTCCAGCTGATGGACGAGGATCGGTTTGTTGGCAAATTCGACGAGGGGCTTGGGTCGGAAGAGGGTCAAAGGTCGGAGACGTGTCCCGTACCCACCCACAAGAATTAACGCCTTCATGTTCCCGATGCTGGACGACTCTGAAATGGAAATTATTAATTAATTAATTGATTTAATTAAATTAATAATAATCCCAGTTAATTAGTTAATAGTGCACGACACAAAACAACACGAGCCATGTAGTAATGTAGGCTCATGACCAAAATCGTCAGAATTGACACGTTTTTAATCATTTCTTCTCCGCTCTTCGAATTTATATTTTAAAATTCTGACCGACAAATTTGTAGAGCAGGGAGAATTCAATTTTTTGAAAATATACACTCCAGATTTTGATAATTTTTGGCGGAGAAGATTTCAAGTTTAAGAAACCTTCAGAAAAATTGTAACTTATCGAAACCGGCTTAAAAAACTCAGCGCTATTCCATCAATCAACTCACTGAGGACAAATTCGTCGTCCAGAATTTTAAAATAAGTTCCCAGAGGAGAAGAAATGATTAAAAATGTGCTGATTTTGACGATGTGTCATCCAGTTCTACATTAATTAATTAAATCCTCTCCTCCCCAGTTAATTAATTAATACATATGACACACACATCAACAAATTACCATGCATTACATACCAAATTACAAAAACTTACCGGAACTCTTCATCTCGAAGTTGGAATGTCAAACGGGGTGGTAAAAAAAACTTGGAACTATTTTCTTCTCCTCGCAATTTTAATGTAAAAGTGACGTGACGAAAAGCGGATTTTGCAACCTCAACCAGATAACAAACACAGGCAAGAAGATTAATAATTCATTCAACACGAGGGAAAAAAAACGTGCAAAAATTCACATAAAACCCGACCCCCACACGATTTGGCAAACTAAGAAAGAATCAAAAGAGTAAATTAGTCCGAAATCACACCGGTTTTTAATTGTATTTATTAGTTTAGAGTTATTTCTCATAAACAGAGCTTATCAATCCATCGATACTCACCTGTTCGCTAGTCACTTATCTGTCTTCTTATCAAGTGGGATGAGACGACGAGGCTTGGAAACTAAGAAAGAGTTTTATTAAAATAATCACACCGGTTTTTTTAGTGAAGAAATAGTTTGCACTTATTTCTCATCAGCAGAGCTTATCGATCGATACTCACCTTTTCGCTCGCTCGTCACTCACTTATCTGTCTTCTTATCAAGTGGGACGGGAGGGATGACGACGGTGACGACGACAGCAGGAGGATTGACGACAATTAACAAAATGTGATGACGAGTTGGCTGAGCTGAGCTGTCAGGAGAGAATTTTTTAAAGGCAGCCTTTTCCCGCAGAGACGGGGAGGCGAGGGCTGTCCATATACGGTGTGGGGGGAAGGAGGGGGATTATTTGGGGGGTGTGGTCCTCTGGGGAATGAGGGGGATTTATGACGAGAAAAAAGTCCGGGGTGAATGACCCCATTAAAAATTTACTCTATGGTGTGAGACGCTGTATCGTGGAGAAAAATGTTGGGCGTAGGCACGTCAAATTTTAATTGCTGATGGGAATTATACGTTTTTTTTGGTAAATTTGCAACTCGTGCAGAAAAGTATGGGGCGTCTTCATGCCAAATTTTATTTTGGGAAGTTTGCCAGATTTCGCAAAACTTTTAATAGAAAATTAAGGGATTTGCCACATTTACTACTCATGCATGCAGAAAATAATTGGGCATATGCATGTCAAATTTTACTAAATTTGCGAGATTTCGTAAAATTTTGAGGGAATTTTTGTCCCTAAATTATGGATGGCCATGTTTTAATTTCGTAAAATTAATAATTGCCAATTGGATGACATTAATAACTACCTTAATTTGACATTATATACATAATAACTTTTAAATTCTCTTGGAAACAAAAAGGTTAAAAATTCGGTACAAAATTGACAGTATTTTTTGGTGGAGAAGAAGAAAATGTGTGTGCACAGGAGTGCGGTTGGAGAGGAGAAAGTGGAAAATGTGTTGTCTACAAGTCGTAATCATTTTATCCCAACGGCCAACAAACGGGGAAAAGGAGAACAATGCCATAATCGCCATACTCTTGCTTTCACCCACAATGTCCAGCCAATTTCTCTCCAAGCTACTTTCTCCCAAGCGCCGCGGTGGCAAAGCGCCCCCATATTCGCTATATACTCCTTTCACTCATAATCTCTCAACTTTCTCCGAAGAGCCCCGGTGGCGAAGCGCATCCAAGAAGATGCTGCTTTTACCCATCTCTGTTCAACTTTCTCCTAAGCGTCCCCAGTAATTTCTACTTCTGCGGCTTTTACCCACCATTTCCTTCCAACAATGTGATGACGTGAGCGGTCTCGCTCCGATTTTGACGAAACCACGATAATTATGCAGCCTTAGATAAATAATTGAACACGTGTTTCAGGATTTTTTTTCATAATGCTCAGTTTGAACAAAGTTCGTAACAAAATTCGTAAGCATTTTCACCCTCACGAGAAAAATTTCAGGGTAAAAATGAGGATTGAAATCGGGTCAAAATTGGAACAGCATTTTGAAAAATTCTGAAGCACGTGTTCAATTATTTATCAAAGGTTACATAATTATCGTGGTTTCGTGAAAATCCGAGCGAAACCGCTTGCGTCATCGCGTTGTAAGTATGAATTTATCCTACCCCAAAAAAGTGACCATCTGAGTCATTTCCGAACCGATTTTGATGAAATTTTGCTTCGATCATTGTTACATAATTTAGAAACGAAATCTGGTCCGACTTAGCGAATGCTTGATTTTTACGCGAGCTATAGGCTAAAATCAGGGTTCGGAAAAATCCAGGGTTTTACTAAAAAAAGAAAGAACAACCAATGGGTTTTTTGGGTTTTAATAGGTTTTGGGTAATAAACCCAATAAAAAATCCTAATATTGAAAATCTACTTTAATAACCTAACCATGTACAAATCCTCCTTGTCCATATTATAAGTTGCATCGGTTCAGAAATTCATTTTTTGTAGCACTGGATGGTATAAGGGCATCGCTAGTGCAATGCATAAATTCATATAAATAAAATATATAAAAAACTCTTAAATAATTGCAAACAAAACTCATCACCTGTTTGAATTTCGACTCAAAAATTTCTAACAATGCGATGACACCAGCGGTCTCGCTCCGATTTTGATGAAGCTTCGATAATTATGTCGCCCTAGATAAATAATTAAACACGTGTTTCGGGATTTTTCATAATGCTCACTTTAAACAAAGTTATGATGGTATAAGTGGCCGAAAATTCGCATTTTTCTCCCTCAAAAACAAAAAATAACTTCACTAGAAGAATGCGAATTTTCGGCTACTTATACCATCATAACTTTGTTTAAAGTGAGCATTATGAAAAATACTGAAACACGTGTTCAATTATTTACCTAAGGCTACATAATTATCGAAGTTTCATCAAAATCGGAGCGAGACCGCTGGCGTCTTCGCATTGTAAGACTTCCTTTTTTTGGGACCTTGTTTATATATTCATTTTTTCAGAATTTCGGATAATTTTATTTTCAACTTTACCATAAAATTCTGAACGCTTTACAACACTCAAAACACAAGTATGTAAATTTTTAAGGTTAATTTTAGGTTAAATTAAGATTGGAAATATTTTTGATAGTCTGAAACACAGTAAAATTTCCCATCCTTATTGTAATGAGTTCGTAATTGTACTCCGCATTTACAACATACGAAACACTCGTGATGCCAGGTTGCTCCTTTTACGGTGGTGTACTGCCAATAGATAAGAGAAAAGTATTCAATGAAATGCGTGGGCAAAAACCTCGTATTACTCGTCACAAACGGTGTGCATGATATGTGACTTAACTACCAGGAAATAATGTTTCTCATCTAATGGTAATAAAATTAACTTTAGCCAGTAACAATTTGTGATAGATTTATCACTACTTGGTGAAGTCACATATGCGCACCGTTCAGTGACCGGGCTTTTATCAACAAGTCGACCATTACAAAAATTCGAGGGTAGCACAAACTATAAACTCTGTTTCACCTTGAGTGATGGGCAAGGAATATGAGAATCCCATGTTAATTCGTGTGGCTGTAAGATCACTCAAGCTGAAACGGAGTTTAGTCACATAGATCTCCGATCACAGATTTTTCTTACTAGGGATACTTTCGAGGTGATAGTCGTGTCCAGGGTACCCACTATGTTTTTTAGAATCTACTAGGACCCCAGATGAAGGATACATTCTTATTTCCTTGTAAAACTCATATTTGGCGCCGTAGCGTGGCGCCAAACTTAAAAATCTGGATTTTCGACCAATTTCAAACTTATAGCTTTTGAAGTTTCCGTGGGATTTTCAAAATTTTACGTTTAAAATGATCACAAAAGTTTAAATTTTAAGAACAAAATGAAAAACAAAAACTGTTTTATTTTTGAGTTATTTTGACGATTTTTCAACGAATCCCCATGTTTAGGATAATTCTGAAATTTTACAAAAATTTGAAAATTTTCGTTATTTCAAAAACATCATGGAAATCTATAGTTGAACACTTTGTGATGATTTTGGCCAAATATTTTGAAAATCCGTCCAGGATTTCAAAAGTTATGACGTTTTTAAAATTAAAAACATTCAAATTTGGCGAATGTAGCGCCACGCTACGGCGCCAAATATGAGTTTTACAAGGAAATAAGAATGGATCCTTCATATGGGGTCCTAGTAGATTCTAAAAACACTAGTCTCCGTAGCCCGCTTTGCGGGCTCTAGGCAAACATGAGGCTTTATTTCATAAGGTAGAAGCGCCTTCCATGTCACCGTCAAGTTACAACTCTAAGGGCGTAGGTCAAAGGTTAAGTTACAACTCTAATGTGTAGGTCCCAGGTTGAGTAACAATTTTAAGGAATGTGCCGAGCTTAGAGGTCACGTAAATACTCCACGGGTGAGAATTTCAAGTCTCGTCCAATTCGGGGCGCCACTGGTTGTTCTGGTGTAGGCAACGTTTTGAGAACGTTTTTGTACTTTCGGCGAAGAACGCCCCCTAGCGCCGAAAAATGCAAAATGGTTGCTCAAAGTTCCGCTAGGTGGCGTTGGCCGGTAACTAAAATAAATATGGGGCAATGTGAGACTCCTGCGAATATTCAAGCGCCAAATTCAATTGTGGACACGACCCACTGCACAATTCTTGGTTGTGATAGTGGGTACCCTGGACACGACTATCATCTCGAAAGGTTCCCTAGTTAGTGAAACTAAATCCTGCTCCGGCCGTCCAAACAAAGTCCATGTGCGTTATACCAAAATCGTCCTCCATGCTGAGATTTTTTCAAGAGTTCGGGGATCTATGTGAACTATTTTCATACCTGTGGGTAGCACTAACCCTGCCTATTACATAAAGAGAGAAATGCAGAAATCCCATATATATATGTTCGTCTCCTCCAATATAGTAATAGGCTGGTTAGTACTAACCTTAACTTTGTTCAAGGGGCCGGTCATAAATTATGTAACGCGATTTTTTAGGCCCTCTTTAACATTTTTTTGGATTTTCATCGGAGCCATAGACCCCCCCTTTCGCGTTACATAATTTATGAACGGCACTTAATGAGCGATTCGTTGACACACCGTATTGATCGTAGGAACAGTACTTTATCCCTTTATAGAGAACGTCCATATATTACATCATCATTTTAGTGGGTGGATGGGCTTAGGTTTTCTTATCTCAAAATTCCCTATCCTTTATTTTACACGTTGGGTGGAAGGGTACCAAAAATCGAGAATTTTTGATGACGTAATATATGGATGCCCCCTAGGCTGGGCAGGTCATAAAATGTGTATACTAATTCAGCACACATTTTTCTGCAAATTCATACCCGCTGATCACAAACTTTCCCACATCCTGCACACCGAGGAGAGAATGCTTCATGGTAATGCGGCACGCAATAATATTTCCCATCCTTCTTCCTATATGTTGGCAACTGTACTCCGCATTTGCAGCATACAAAACATTCATAATGCCAGGCGACCCCATCTGCAGTCGCGTGCTGAAAAAATAATGAAACTTAAGGCTCTATTTCATTTTCATAGAGTGTTTAGTCTCACTCAACCCTTGCTCAATGTATTTAAATGTAATTTCTAAAATGGCATCAACTTCATGAGTGTTGAGATAAATGGGACTTTTGAAATTTAAATGTAAAGCTAATTTTTGGTACTACAAAACCTTGGTGTTTTCAAAAAATAGAAAATTCATTTGCTATTTTTGCACACCCAATTTTTTCAAAAAATGAATTTTCTAATTTTTGAAAACACCTAGGTTTTGTAGTATCAAAAAATTAGCTTTACATTAAAATTTCAAAAGTCCCATTTATCTCAACACTCATGAAGTTGATGCCATTTTAGAAATTACATTTAAAGACATTGAACACGGGTTGAGTGAGATTGCGCGCGAACGCGTCATCCACAACAGTCTTAAAAAACCTCTAGATTATGTCAGTATGGTTCAAGTGACGAGGGATTGGAACTAACAATGGAGGTCTCTCAACGTATGCTCCCAGCTTTGGACCGAACTAGCATCAATCGATCACAAATTTAATTAGAATGAAATTTGCAAATGGCACTATCTCCCAATGCGCAGGTTTGGCGGATATATTTGCATCCAAAGCGGAAAAAATGCGGAGCAAATTTTTAAAATGAAAGATTTGCAAGCCTTGGGGATGTGTTTTCTCCTTTTTTTATGCAAATATCTGTGCTAAACTTGAGCATTGGGAGATAGTGTCATTTGCAAGTTTCATTCTAATTAAATTTGTGATCGATTGACGCTAGTTTGGTCCAAAGCTGGGAGCATACGTTGGGAGACCTCCATTGTTAGTATAGGGGAAATGTCACCCGAAAGTTCCCATCCCCTGGACTTTTTATTTATTCAAGTTACAGGGAAACGGAACCTAATTGTCGCAGGATTTAGCGGGTGTCGATTCCCCGTACCCTATTACACAAAAGTTACGATTCCCCTGAACCCAAGATTTTTCTTGGGTTTTTCCTAAAGTGGATAAATTTCTGCAGAAAATTTGAGTTATCTCAAATTAACAAATTAAGAACGTAAAGTTTCCTAAAATCAGAAATACCTGACTAATTTTATGAGCGGCAAGCTAAAAATATGTACGGGGAATCGTCACTCAATTATTATGTGTATATATAAAGAGTAGTAGAAGAATCTTGGGTTCAGGGGAATCGTAACTTTTGTGTAAGAGGGTACCGGGGAATCGACACCCGCTAAATCCTGCGACAAGTTGGTTCCGTTTCCCTGTAACTTGCATACCTAAAAAGCCCAGGGAATGGGAACTTTTGGGTAACGTTTCTCCTGCACTAACAATGCGATGACGCCAGCGGTCTCGCTCCGATTTTGATAAAACCACAATAATTATGTGTTCGTGAAAATTCAATTGTGTGCGTAAAAATTCGAATTTTCGGCTACTTATACCATCATAACTTTGTTTAAACTGAGCATTATGAAAAATCCCGAAACATGTGTTCAATAATTTAGCTAAGGCTACATATAATTATCCAAGTTTCATCAAAATCGGAGCGAGACCGCTGGCGTGATCGCATTGTTAGTTCCACTTGAATCAGACTGATGTAAGAAAATAAAATATTCCCCCTGAAACAATACGAAATTATCAGGGATGGTTAAAATAGATGTTTTAAATACAATTGTATTTTTAACCAATATAGACAATTGTATTTTGTATTCTACAATTAGAAAAATGTATTTTCACTTCAAAATACAAACACTTTTCGAAAATAGGTACAATCATGTTAATCGCACTATAAGCAGATTTTTAAAACAGATTTAAAAAATGTACAGTAAGCCCGGATTTAATGCACAATAAAAATTAAATATTTACTTCGGAATAAAGTATTCCAATACAATTAGTTCTTTTCACAACAACAAAAACATTAAATTTTAGGTCTGAAAAAGTGTATTTTCAGTAAAAATCGAAAACCGGTTTTCAAGTGTGTAAAAACCGGTTTTTACACTCATTACACTTTTAATCATAAAACTGTTTTTTTAAATTGCAAAACCGGGGTTTGGCTAAATTGAAACCTATAGTTTTTTACCGATTTTGGATGTCCAAATTCTGTCCTACCTGTTTATCGCAAACTTTCCCGCATCCAGTGCATCTTTTGGCGAAACGATCCAGGTAATCAAGCAGGCAATAGTATTTTTCATCCTTGCAATAGTGCCCTTGCTCGCGCAACTGAGTCCCGCACACACAACAGACGAAGCATTGGTGGTGCCATTTTCTGTTTCCAGTGATCGTGAACTAGCAAAGATTTCAATCAATTTTTAGACATGCAATATTCGCGTCAAGGAGCCATTCATATATTGTATAACGCAAAAATCGCGATTTTCTAAACCCCCTCCCCCTTTACCAACTAGAGGTGAGTCGGTTCGACACTTTTTTTAATGCATCCGAACCGAATCCGAACCTTTCGGTTGAAAAAAATATCCATCCGACCCGTATCCAAAGGTTTTGCCGAACCGAATCGAAAAACTCGGTTTCAGTTTGAATGGATGTATTAGTAGGTAGGTATTTATTTTATCCGAAAGTCGAATAACCGACTCAACTCTGATACCCTGATATCATTGGAGCCTTAGACCCCCCTCCTCCCTCTCGCGTTGCATACTGTATGAACGGTCCCCACGTGGTAATACCTGTCCAACAAGATCCCCACCACAATTATAGCATCCGGTGCCGGTATAGCTTGCAGCCGTATTAGAATGATACGGTGTATCAGTCGCTGAATTTTGGAAGTTGACGCTGATCTTTTTATTAACATTCTTATCCGCACCCAGGCTAATTTTTGAAAACCCATCTGTAACTTTTGACGTTGATGGAGGCGAAGTACTAGTAGAAGTTTTAATTTTGACGAAATTATGCGTCTCGGGATGAAGCCCTGTTCTCGCTTCGCAACTTTGGCAAAGGTTATAATCCGAACAGATGATACATTTGTAGCGCACTCCATGAATGTCCGGGTTTCCGCAGCCCTTGCAGCTCACGCCGTAATGAACTGTGTAACTTTGGACGGATGAATTCGAACTGTCGCTTGATTTAGGTTTGGCGCTAGAATCGGGTGGCGCTTCTAGAAATGCGGAATATATTTCTGAAGGGGTTGATCTTCTATCAGAATCGACTTCCGTCATACTTAATATGACTCCAGCTGCGACAGGCCATTTGCTGCCGACTAGTGATGGAAGTTGTCTCTTAAATTTTAATTCCATCACGAGGTTTATCAATTTGTCGAAGGAGCCATTGTTATGCGAAGGTTGCGCGGAGGGGTGTAACAGCTCGAGGAAGATGATGCCAAGGGCGTAAATATCGACGCTTTTTCCGTATCGTTGGCCTTCCTGTTCGGGCGCGAAGTACAACCGGGTTCCCGTGGCTTGTGTGTGGGTCAGGGAAAATGAGGTGGAATGGGACGTTGCGATTCCAAGGTCGCCAATTTTAATGATTTTTGGGTCGGAGAATGATGTAAAAATATTTTCGGGTTTTAGGTCTCGATGGATTATTCCGTATTTGTGGATGTGTTCGACCCCTTTGACAAGTTGGATGAAGGTATTCATAGCTTTTTGATCGTCTGGAAGCCGGCTTGAGGCAAGACAGCTGCGTAGATCGCGACCACATAGTTCCATCTGAATGCAGATTATATCCAGGGCGCTTTTTCCTGGGGGGACACTGCAAATTTTGAATAGAATTGATGCAAAGTTTAGTTTAAAATATTGGGGAGATTGCGAATTAAGGTATGTGTTTGTATGGTATTTCTCATGAGTATTTCTATACAGATGGTATACTTTTCTGGGTATATCATTATATCTCAGCTAAAATTCATATGGTATTACTAGATACATAAATGCTCAAGGTCATTCCACTAATACAGGTACTTATATTTCCGTATTTTGAGCAACTGACTCACTCTCACAATGGAGGTCTCCCAATGTGTGCTCACAGAGTTGGACCAAACTAACGTCAATGGATCACAAATCTAATTAGTATGAAATTTGCAAATAGAACTATCTCCCAATGCGCAAGTTTGGCGGAGATATTTGCATGCAAAGCGGGAAAAATGCGCAAAAAATTTGTCAGCCTTGGGGTTAGGACTGCCAATGAGTTCGAGTCAGCTCATATGACTCATTGAGTTAGTGAGTTGAGTCGAGAGTATGGCTCGACTCACTTTGAAATGAGTGAGTAAGAAAATAATGAGTTTGAGTTGAGTTACGAAAAATGAGTTCGAGTTGACTCATGAGTCAACTCATTAAGGATTTTTTACTGCCAGTTTGTCCACTTCGACATTTTCACCTTGGTGAAAGCAAGCTGATAAATCTAGAGATATTTAGCGATTTGGAATAAAATTATTCACATTTTCGATTTTTTCACTTTCAAATCCTCGTGAATGTAATGTGAGACACTTTCTCTCCAAATAGTTTGAATTTGCTGGGCTGGATGAAATACAAAATGGACAAATGTGCAATTGTCAAAGATTTTTTAAACGAAAAATTACAATGTTAAATACACATATTAAACTGTCCTCCCTATACACATCGCCATCATACACCGATTTGTTGACTAGCTTATTGAAATTATCACAACAATTTTATATTTGTAGATTTTAATCTTCTGTATAAAATCATGAAAATTGTAATGGGTGGCTACCGATATCGTTCTCAACGGAAAATTCATTTAAGAATCAAAAGTATAACGAGATTTTAACCCCCTATGAACGTATTTATGTAAATAAATATTTTACTCTAAAAAAGGTGAGTGGACTCATGATATGAGTTGAGTTTGAGTCGTTAACATTTGAGTTGAGTCGAGTTTGAGTTGAGACTAATTTGAGTCGAGTTGAGTTTGAGTCGGTGATTTTTCTTAATGAGTTGAGTTCACCCTTAACTCAGCTCAACTCATTGGCAGTCCTACTTGGGGTACGTTTTCTCCTCTTTTTATGCAAATATCTTGGCTAAACTTGAGCATTGGGAGATAGTACCATTTGCAAATTTAATACTTTGTGATCGATTGACGCTAGTTTGCTCTAAATCTGTGAGCATACGTTGGGAGACCTCCATTATTTGTTGTTCATAATTTTAAAATAATTTCCCAAAGGCACGAAATGGTTAAACAAGGTTATGATTTTGGAGAGGTTAACGCAACATACGTAAATTGAACACCCGACGAGTTTTGTCCAATCTTTGCATGCACCGCTTTGAGTGCAGCGGCACTTAACGAATCCTTCCAACAGGTGTGGTAGCGAACGAGGTTTTTGTGGTATGGCACCTTAACCAGGTTTTGAACTTCCCTCTCAGCGTCCCCGTCACTAGCGAGGGTCACCTTAATCGCGTAAGTACTTTTATCGAGACGATTCACAACTTGTAGCACAGCTCCGAAACTACCCGCTCCTAATAATTTGGTTATACTATTTTCCTCCAAAAGTCTGGAATCTGGGGGGTAAAAGATAAAAAAAGTATTAAAATCATACCTGTTCAAAAAAACTTTTTTCATTCACAATTCAGGAGTTCTGACTGAAGATTTTCATTTACACTCAGTCGTCATTTCCTTTCAAACTCATTTCATTTCACTTCATTTGACTTCATTTCTTACTGTATTAAGCATAAGGTGAAAAATGAAATGAGTGAGGAATCCTTTCATTCACAGTTATTCATCTGAAATGACGGAATCTTTCACTTGTTTTCATTCAAATCACAGGAAATTCATTTTCATTCACTATCATACACAATCAGTCAAATGAATGAAATTGAACAGGTATGATTAAACTAGAAAAAAAACGCTAAGTTCTTACTTTTTGCAGTAGCCATCGCAGGTGTAGGTATTTAAAACAGGTCAGCAAATTATTGTAATTAATTATAATTAAGTGCCAACTTAACCAGTGCACTAATCAATTAACCATTAATTTTAAGAAGTATAATGAGTATAACGATGTTATATATTTTTTAATATTTTGTAACTCTATGGACAATTATGTCTGAAAGGGTTTTATAATGAATTAATCAACTATGCATCAACAAGTAAGCAGTGCTCATACGTTCTGCCTCTGCCTTGGCAAACAGATTCACAATGGGGACGCGAACCAAGTTCAAGCCAGATTATTTTGTGACCTTGTTGGTTTGGTTGGTTTGTAGTCATTTATTCACATGTTATTCCTTGATCAGTACAATTTAATGACTGGTTTTCATCAAGTAAGACTAAGAAAATAGATTGAGTAAAGAAGCTAACTTACATTTTACTTATAATCTAACCTAAGTTTACGATTTTTCTTAACAAATTCTGTAATAAGACTTTCCTGTACATGTATATTTTCATCTAACAATGGGGACGCAAACCATGTTCGACCCAGATTATTTTTTGACCAGGTTAGTTTGAAAGAACAATTCTTTAGAAACAACGTTTAGCCCGGCATTTGCGCATATGCGAGAAATTCAGCAAGTATTGGGACTTGCAAGTCTACGAAAACGCTCGGTTGCCGAGCAGAATCTGGCAGAAATTGAGCATTTTCGCGAACTTGCGGTGCCCAAGACTTGCTGAATTTGTCGCATCTGCGCAATTGTGGCGCTAAACATTTCTAACGAGTTCCTCTTTCAAACTATATAACTAAAAATAATCAGGGCTGAACATGATTTGTTTCCCAATTGTCATTTTTTTACGAAATTATGTACACTTTATCCCGCTTAAAAGCCCTAAAAAATCTGGGTTGAACATGCTTTGCACACCCATTGTAAGTCTTATCAGTATTTCATTTGATGGTCATAAATATACTTTTTTTATACTATCTTTTTTTCAGAGCTCAACCAGCTTTATAACTGCGAATTCAACGTGATCATTAGGGGTATTCATTATATACGAGTTCGCATGCAACATACATATTTACATAATTTTAAAAAAGTGCGGATTAAACATGGAAATGTGCAAGTTCGCAAATGAATTTATTTCCAAGCCTAAATTTTGTTCCAACTTTGTTTTAACGCTGCTTGCGATATGAATTCGTGATGAATACCCCCATTATTTCGTTACAATTAATATATCAGGTTGTTTAGATTGAATCAATTGAATCACTATTTAGAATAAATACGTGGCCTTGTTGTCTCTTGCCTTGTACTTCACAGCCACATATTTTCGTTGGCAATGGCCGCGGAAGCCGTGTGGACCTCTGGGGGCATTTATATTGTAGGGGAGGCAAGGCATGAGTGGTTCGTATGATCATGTGGACATCGAACATCCTGTTCAAAAAAACTTTTTTTCATTCAAAGTTCAGTCATCCCGATTTCTGCCTGAAGATTTCCATTCACACTCAGTCATTTTCATTCAAACTCATATCATTTCACTTCATCTGACTGCATTTATTACTTCGCCCCACGTATTAAGCATAGGGTGAAAAATGAACTGAAATGAGTGAGAAATCTTTCATTCGCACTCACTCATCTGAAATGACGGAATCTTTCACCCATTTTCATTCAAATCACAGGAAATTAATTTTCATTCCCTCTCATTCTGTATCAAAATCAGTCACATGAATGAAAATGAACAGCCATGCAACCGTAGCGACATTGTCCCCCCGCTTCCGCGGCCACTGTTCGGTCGTACGTATGTATGCCTTTCATCTGTCAGATTGCATATTTTTTATGATACGCAGGAATTTATTTGTTTCATAATTCATTCTACATACTTGATAAGGCAGACTGGCTTTTATGATATGCCATGATAACCACTTAACAATTAGTCAGCCTGATTAATTAAATTATTCAGGGCAATAAAACAAATGCATTAAATCAAATCTATTTAGGGCCGTCCGCAAAAAATTAAACGTTTGATTCAACCTGAGTAAATTTAGTGGTCACTCGTAAATAGAGACGGATAAAAGTGTAGGATTTTTGTTGGATAAGAATCGGAGACATACTCCGTACTGGGATTGATTTGGTAATAAATTTTTACCAGTTTGGTAGTATTTTTGTCATTTCTCTGGCCAGTAATGTTTTAACACAGGTTTTCTAAAAGTAAATGAAATTTGCATCTCTCACACTCTTAATAATCCGGTAAGGTCACGCAGGTAATGATTTCTCGGTAATAACTTTAGTAATACTATTTTACCAGGTAGTAAAAATTCGTTACCATGATGGTAAAACTTTATTAATAAGCCGGTACAACTTATCATTACCACTTTGGTAGAGTCATATACTTGTGCTTTTCGGTAATGTTTATTACCAGATTATTTACAGTGCACGCACTCGCTATATTTTCAAAGTCAAAATTTCTGTGGGAATTGATTTTAAAATTCTGAACGACTAATTTGTAGTGAGGTGCACATTTTTTAAAAACATGTTTCCCGTATTTTGACAAATTTTGAAAGAGGAGAGCTCAAGGTTTAAGAAGCCTTCAGAAAAGTTGGAACTCGCTTAAAATACTTAATCAATCAACTCACTGAAGATGAGTACAAATTTTTCGTTCATAATTTTAAAATAAATTCCCAGAGGGGAGAAATCATTAAAAATTTGGTAATTTTGATGATGAGTCATCGTTAATTAATTGAACCTCCCAGTTAATTAATTAATATTCATAACAAATAAATTACTCACCGCGATTCCATTACTCATGGGGTACAAATTTTGAAATTTCATCCTGCAGATAGGGGCCGTACATAAATTACGGAGCGCAAAAATCGCGATTTTCTTGACCCCCCTTTAACATGTGTCACATAGGCACGATATCATTGGAGCCTTGAACACCCTTTCCCCCCCCCCCCCGCCCCCTCTCGCGTCACATAATTTATGGTCCGTCCCCTACATTATTTAATTAATTGAATCCTCTCTTCCCAGTTAATTAATTAATACCCAAGATAAACAAATTACTTATCGGCATTCCATTAATCCATAACTCAAATTTTCAAATTGCCGATAGGGGCCGTCCATAAATTACGTAACGCAAAAATCAGGATTTTTTAGACCCCCCACGCTCCCGCCTTTAGCATAGGTGCGATATCCTTTGAGACCCCCTAGCCTCCCCCTCTTTCAGTACGTAATTTATAAACGGTCCCAGTATAATTTTCTTAAATTGTTTTTTAGTTTCCACAAAATAAATCTGCATTGCTATGACGTCCTCGAGGTCCAAATTGGAATCCGCGCCACGCACCGTAGCCTTCGCGCCGTCGGAATCTGGCGGCGCGGAAGGGAACTGCGAAGTGAGCGTGTACGCCGCGGTCGACGTGAGCGGAAGCATGGCGGGTCCCAAGGCGACCGAAGTGTGCGAAGCGCTCCAGCGGATCATCGACGACTGTCCGGACAATGTTCTGTTCGACATCACGTTGTTTTCGACGACCACGTGGAAAGCCGCGACGGCGCTAAAAACTGGATTGAACACGGGAAAACTGATCGCGGAAATTCAAACGGCGTGCGGACGGAAAGGAATGACCGCGCTGTATGATGCGTGGGGCAATATGTTGACTAGTATTCCGAAAGCGGGTAATTTGAATTTGGTCCGTTTTTATTATCAGAGGGCGGTTATGTATCTGTTTTCAAGTTTCCGATTTTATCCTAACCAATAGTCAAACCCTTTTATGAGGATGTTTTCATAGAATTTCAAAAATTTCAAGATATTTTTACATCTTGCTAAATATTTCTAGCTTCTTAGGCACGTAAACTATAGACATTTCTGTATAAATATTTGCAAAATATGGAAATATTTTTAGATATTTTTTCAAAAATACGTAGATATTTTACATAAATATTTCAAAGATTTAAAGCGAATTTTTTTGTTTAAAGAAATTTGACTTCGAAAAAGCTTACAGAAATTAATTTACGAAATAAAAATTGCGAAAATTCAAGAATTTTTATCGCTTTTTTGATGCATGTTTGGTAAATATTTTGGCGTTTCATTTATCAAAAATATCAAATACGAAAATCGGTGATTTTTCGTAAATACATAACCGCACTTTGATTTTTATACGTTATTTTTAGGAAAAATTATCATTCTTTGTTCTTAGTTTTGAAAAACGGTTTCGTGAAAATCTTTGTGCTCACGGATGGCGAGGACAACTGTTCCACGAAATACGATGCGAACTCTATCGTCCAACTGACAAAAAGTATTGTGGGCGGGAATTCCAAATTTGACTTTATTCAAGTTGGAAAAGGTGGAAATGCGGGGATTGTCAGTGCCCTAAAGACCCTAAATACTGCGACGGGAAATAATGCTTTTCGCTCGATGGTTGTGGATGATTCAGCTAAAGGAATAAGATCCGTAAGCTGGTTGACGATTTTGGGGTTGGAGACGTCCATATATTGCGTCATGAAAAATGTCGATAAGTGCTTTTGGGTCGCTTATCTTACTCGTGTTAAGCTCAACTTGAGTAGGATAAGGAAGCGGTGGGTGGTCTTAAAATTGACGTTTTTTTTGATGACGCAATATATGGACGTGCCCAAATGCTACAGCTTCTGTCATTAACCTTAGGACTGAATTACTATAAATAATCGTCAAAATCAGTACATTTTGAACCATTTCTCCGCTCTGGAAATTGATTTCAAAATTCTGGACGACGAATTTGTCGACCAATTTAAAATAAATATGCACTCCGCATTTTGACACTTTTTGAAGGAGATTTAAAATTAAGAAATCTTCAGACAAATTTGAACTCATCGAAACTGGCTGAAAAAACTCACTGAGGATGAGTACAAATTTGTCGTTCATAATTTTAAAATAAATTCGCAGAGGGGAGAAATGATTATAAATATCTGTATGTGGATTTTGAAAATTTTGGTGATGAAAATGAGTGAAATGGAAATCTGAAGATGAGTGAAATGGAAATTTTCGATTTTTTATGAACAGGCCATGTCCACCGTGCACAAGGATATCCTGCTTTCCACCACGAGTAAGAATAACCCAGGTAATTCAACCCTAAAAGCGTCAGCTACTGGATCCGGGCAGACTCACGTGGGGCTAACTTCAGGTTCGACAAGAAATGCAAATCCAAGTTCGCGCGGTGCCGCGAGCGCAACCGCAACGCTAAGCAGTATCCACGAGGCGAAGCTTATCCAAAGTTTTTCCGCGGCGGATATGATGTCGACAAGGAAAGTTGGGTCGACAACGGGGGCCAGCAGTAAGGGTGGGGCCGGACCTAGTAGTAGCCGCCCTGGTGGCGGTACAAGCAACAGTCAAGCGGGAACTAAGAAGACGGAAAACGGCAATATTCTGAGCAGTACGAGTTCATCATTTCGCTTGCAGTGATTGTTTTAATTAAATACTTGGAATTCAAAATATTCGCGTGCTTAGGGTCCGTTCATAAATTATATAACGCCAAAATCGCACACCCTTTAACATGTTACATATGTAGCTACATTTCTAATTAATTAATAATTGATAATTATAAGGAAAATATTTTGCCTAATTAATTGGCAGTTAGTAATTAAACTCGGCTTACAAATTAAGCCAGTCAATTAGCTAATTAATTAAAATATTGACAAATTAATGGATGATTTTTAGTGATTTTCTAATTAATTAGTAATTAAAATTAGCTTATGTATTACTAGTTAAGGTTAATTAGGAATTAATACTTAGTTTAAACATGCTATGTAATTAGATAATTAATTAAATTCACTAGTTAATTAGAAAGCCCTGTTAATAGGAAAGACATGATCTCGCAATGGGCAAGTTTGACGGAGATTTTTGCATCCAAAGAAGACAAAGTACGGCAAATTTTCTCTTCTTCGGATGTAAATATCTCTGCCAACCGTGCAGATGGGGAGATAGTCTTTTGCAGTGCAGTTTAAATTTAGGATCGATTGACACTTACATTTTGCTCAAAGTCGGGTCGTCGAGCATAAGCTGCTCGACGTCCATTGCGAATTGAACAAAACATTATTGAAAGTTAATTATAATTTGATTTGATTTAAACCTTTATTCAACTGTTAATAGAAATCAGTTTACAAAAACTGGTTTAAATTGTATGACACGAATAGCCATATAAATTTAAGCGAATTACTAAACTAATACGCGAGCTAGTAATAAATATGGGAAATTTTTATTTAGGGTGCACATATTTCGGTTCGTATACGTATAAACGTACTCCTTTCATCTATTAAATAACAAACGGTTTGTAAATGCTTACCAGTTTCATAATGCACTGTGTTTTATAAAGCATACTTGACTTTCATGACACGCCATGATAACCAGCCAGTTCATCCTCGTTAATTAAGTGCAACTAGGGCCGTCTGCAAAAATACGTTTGACGTAAATTTAGTGCGGAGACAAGACAACGTGTGCATACTTGGACGCATTTTATGGATAAGAGTACGATTTATTGTAGAGCTGAATCAGTTGGAGAATTTCAGACCAGAGGTCGACGCCGACAAATTTTCGGCGGCGGCGGCGGCGCCAGTTTTTGGTGATTTTTCGGCGGCTTCGGCGGCATGGCGTGGCGCGACGGCGCAATGTTGAAGGTATAGGAAATCAAATTTTTCGGCGTCGGCGGCGTATGGTCGGCGGCGTCGACCTCTGTTTCAGACCTTATAATTGATTCGCCCAATATCACACTGTGCAATGTGCGCATACAACCTGCTTTCTTGATTATTCAAATTCACAGGTACAATGTGTAAATATGACTGAAGTGCTATAAATTTGGGCGACGTTCGTATATTTGCATTTAGTTAGATTATGCACTCGATAACTTGTACATACTTCGTTGCAGTCATCTACTTGCTGATAAAATTGGAAACGAGAAATATTATCATCAAATACCTAAAGTACTTACTCTCCAATCCCAGTCGAGATTTGGTTGTCAAATTGAATACAACAATATTTCCAGTTCCCGTAACCACGGTGTAGAACATAGATATAGAGTAGAATAGATCAAGCTTCTTCCATATTGTCAATGTTAAAAACTCGGCAATGTTTTTGAGGTGGGACTAAACCCTGCCTGTGTCTACAAACCAAGCTTGTTAAACTCCGTATTTTATTATTCGACACCACTTATTTTTATTTTGGCGTTTAAATTATTCAATTTCGTATGATTTAAACGCCAAAATAAAAATAACAGGTGTCAAATAATAATTTTTTAATGGTGTGCAAGCGTGCTAAGCATTCCATGCGCTACCGTGCAACCATGCGTTATCCCCAAATTATCCCCAAATTCTCCTCCATGCCGAGACGCTTTTTTCAAAAGTAGCCGAATCTACTCTACTCTATATCTATGGTGTAGAACTACCTTATAGATTTCCCCTCTCTCCACCAGTTTATCTCAATAAGGCTAATCAATAGCTATTGTAAGCAAATTTCAACTCCTTTGCAAATTTCATCCTAATTAAATTTGTGACGGTTTGACGCTAATTTGGTCAACATTTGAGAGCGTACGATAGGAGACCTTAATTCTAAGGGAGAAATGAGAGATTTGTGAGAGGAACGTGATTTATGAGAAATATTCGATTTGTCTTGATCTGTTCGACAATCCAAGGCAGGGATTTAGGAAAATCACCGTCATTTCGACTGTAACTGTGTAGACTAGGATAAAAATTATAAAATGTCGAAACTAGAAAAATTTCAGCTTTTCTTCGAAATTAAAATTAGTCAAATTTATTCAGCACGGAGTAAAAAATGACACCATCTCCAACGATGTGCCAAATTTATTCAGTCTTTAGCAAAATTTTACACAATTTTATACAAATCTTGCACAACGCTGGGGAAATTTTACCTTTTTGTTATATCATCCTCTTTGTTACACAACCTTGAGTAAATTTTGCTTATTTTTATTTAGAGTGTATGCATCACAATGCACTCCACAAGTTTATTATATCTATTGCTGAAGTTTATTTCGAAATGGTTTACATTAATTAAGTTTATTTTGAATTAAGTTTATTTAAAATTTAATTAATTTTAAAATTCAAATTAATTTTATTATTCTAGAAATATCATGGCCGCCCAATCTACGACTACCGAAACGGCACCTCTTACCCAGGCCGAACAGGATGAGTTTTTGGATCTCGTCGTTGCTCAATCTGCACGGGCTGCTCTGCGTGAAGAAAGCCCGTTTTGGGACGCGATTTCCCAGTTTATCGACATGTTTCGAGACATGATTCGGAACACGTTGGTCCTAAAACTCGAACATTTGCCGATCATTGGAACATGGGCGTCCAGGGTTGCCGTTACGGTTTCTGAACTGATATTTACCCTTGTTGGGACACTGCTTCACTTTTTGAAGACCATATTTTCCGCGAAACGTGTCTGGATTGAGGCGCACACTGCCGCGCTTACTGCTTGGAAGGCAAACGAAGATAAAGGTCTTCTGGCGCAGACATACGCATACTCCAAGAAAATGGCGGGATATTTCCTGGAAATTATTAAGCAATGCTTGGAACGTGCTATTAAAACGCAAGGACTGGAAATGACGCAGGCTGAAGTTGCCGACATTTCGAAACTTTTGGATGAGATTTTGTAAATAAATTGATTTATTGTATACACGATGTTTGTCATGTTTTACAATGATTGATTTTTTTTCAAGGAAATAAAATTATTATGTTGGCAAATAAATTGATAAATTGGAACCAGTCATTAGCAATGTTCAAAACTCTTCAGCAATGTTAAACACTCTTTAGCAACCATAAAAAATATTTGGCTACATTAAAAAAAGTCTTTAGCAACGTTAAAAAGTCCGTAGCAACAACAAGAAAACTCCATAGCAACATAAAGATGCCTCAGGGGCACGGGAGGTCAAAACGGTATTAATTTTTGAATTCCCCACCTCCCGGAACTCTAGACAGAGTGTAATAAAACACGGTATTAACTTGACAACAAACCCACGAGTGTGTACTTTGTTAACTCTTCAATAATGCGTGATTTCAAAACATGAACCCGCGCTCACCTCTACGTCGAGATGACCATGGCATCATGGTCTGGAAGGAGATAGTGTGGTGAGGTCGTTCCGGAGAGGAGTTGGGCGATTTTATTTGTTGCGTCCTGTTCATCTTCGAAGGTGAGGTAGGCTAGTTTATTCCCTCCGTTACGGAGAGACAGGATGATTCCACCGGCAGAAGGGCAGGTTTTGGAAATGCGTCGAAATTTCCGAATTTCTAGGTCTCTTAGGTGAGCAAAAATAGAGAAAAGCGACCATACCTGTTCAAAAAATTAGTTTTCAATCAAAAGTCAGTCATCCCGATTTCTGACTGAAGATTTTCATTCACATGCACTCATTTGCTTTCAAACTCATTTCATTTCACTTCACTTCATTTCTTACTTCATTTCCTACTTCGCGCCATGTATTAAGCATAAATGAAAGGAGTGAAAAATAATTTTATTCATAGTCACACGTCTGAAATGATGGAATCTTTCACTCCTTTTCATTCAAACCACGGGAAATTCATTTTCATGCAGTATCATAATTAGTCAAATGAATAAAAGTGAACAAGTATGTATGCTACGGCGAACAGGAAGCCCGCGATTGAAGGGTCGACGGTAGTGTCACCACAATAACCGACTATTTTGATTAAAAAAAAAAAGGTCGTCTTTATTGATTCCCAATTTTAGCCATTACATTTGAATTACAAGTGAACCAAACCTCACATAAGTGAGAAATAGATTAACAATGCCATGGTGTGAAGTGTAACCCTCCGATTTAGTTGAAATTTCGAAATTATTTGGTACAAGTCAATACAACCAACGTGTCTTCAGGCAGTTTATGCGATGGTCAGAATTTGGCAAAATATTTGAGGTCAAAGTTGAAAAACGGGCGATTTTTACCAGGCGGAGGAAGCTAACTCGAATTGCAGAAAATCCCCTCCCCCCAATAGCCTCCCCCCAATGGCCTCCCAGTAATAACCTCCGACCAATTGCCTCCTGAGGAAATTGGCCTCCCTTACCAATGGCCTCCTAACCAATATCCTCCCAACCAATCTCCACCCAGGCCAATCGCCTCCCACCCAATATCCTCCCATGATAAATACACCCATTGTTTTTTTAATACTTAACTTATCCAAATCTTAATTGTGTCATCATCACTATTTAGTCATCAGCGAGAGAGATTATCTGGGGGGTTGTCAGACAGTGATTATTATTACAACCACACAGAAAATCACCGTCAGACGGTGATTATCTATGTGTGGTTGTCTACGGGGATTATGTAGAAGTGGTTGTCTGATGGAGATTATCCTGGGTGGTTATTTGGGAGTGGTTGTAAATGAATTTTTTTTGTTAAATTACAATTTTTGAATTTTCGCGCAATTCGAAACTTAACTTTCTCCACTTTCACTAGAGTAAAAGTACAGTGTCGTTTGCATGCGTGCAGGTAAAATGATGAATGTTGGATGATAGTAAATAAAAATACGTACTTTTACATATTAGTGACGAGAACAAAGAAACTGGAGATTTTTACACTGGTTCGTATGCGTACATTGTTTTCTTCACTAATATGTAAAAGTGCATATTTCTAGTTACATATTGATGAGTAACGCTCTCTTTCTGATGACTAAATAGTGGTGATGACACAATTAAGATTTGGATAAGTTAAGTATTAAAAAAACAATGGGTGTATTTATCATGGGAGGATATTGGGTGGGAGGCGATTGGCCTGGGTGGAGATTGGTTGGGAGGATATTGGTTAGGAGGCCATTGGTAAGGGAGGCCAATTTCCTCAGGAGGCAATTGGTCGGAGGTTATTACTGGGAGGCCATTGGGGGGAGGCTATTGGGGGGAGGCCATGATCCGTAAGCCAGCTAACTCAACTTCCAGTAATAAAAATTGCACACTTTTCAACTTTAAGCTCAAATATTTTGCCAAATTCTGACCATCGCACAAACTGCCTAAAGAAACGTTGATTGTATTGACTTGCACCACATAATTTCAAAATTTCATCCACATCGGAGGGTTACACTTCACACCATCGCATTGTAAGTAGTTTTAACAAGTTATTTAAAACAGTTGGTTATAACAGTTTATCAAGTTGGGGATTGGGATGAGTGAACTTGTTTTTCAGATTTTTTAAATTTTATGAGACTTTTTTCATGTCTGGGTTCCTTTCGAATTTTGTGAGAACGTATTGTATCGTTGCGTTGAAGGGAACGTATTCTATGACATTGAAGATTTTAATTTTGTTTAAATTTGTGTCTCGCATAAATGAGACGAACATAAATTTATGAGCATTTGTGAGGATTTGAAATAAAAAAATATTTTTAACAAAATTATCCAAAAATTCAAGTGATACAATTTTGTGCTAAAATTCTTGACCAATTAATTGCATAGAAAATTAGGTGAACATGTAAATGCATACATTTGAGACGGGTTTAGCATGTACATACACAGACTTGTTGGGAAAAGTGAGACTTTTATTGGAATATTTCCTACAAGGAATAAATAAATCGATCTTGGTTTGTGAGGCAAGGTGAGATAATTTCTCGGTAGAGTATTTTTTATCCAGTCGTGCTCAGATTGCTAATCCTAATTAAATAAATAAATAAATACTGAACTGATAGCGATGAGTCTTGCATGCAGTGAGACGAAGCTGAAAATGACTGAATCGTATTTTTAATCAATTATTGAGATGCTGACTGATGAAATTTATTTGATTTTGCACCGTTTCTACAAATCGTCACTATTAAGAATGCGATGGTGTGCAGTGTAACCCTCCGATTTGGTTGAAATTTTGAAATTATGTGGTTCATGTCAATACAACCAACGTTTCTTGAGGCAGTTTGTGCGATGGTCAGAATTTGGCAAAATATTTGAGGTTAAAGTGGAAAAATGTGCAATTTTTAGCACGGGAAGAGAATGGAAGTTGAGTTTGCAATCCCACGTTTTTTCCAAATTTGCCCTGAAATATTTTGCCAAATCCTGACCATCGCACAAACTGCCTTAAGAAACGTTGGTTGTATTGACATGGACCACATAATTTCAAAATTTCAGCCAAATCGGAGCGTTACACTTCACACCATCGCATTGTCAGTACTTTAAGTAAGTTCAGTCGTTTTTTTAACTTGATGAGGAATAATGGTAAAACTTTGTGAGGATGGTGATGCGATTTGACTACACTTAAAAATTGTGTATATACGTATTTTTTTAGCCTCATTTGTATACATAAACTTTGCCAAGATTTGATAAAAATTTTAATTAAAAAAATATGGGCGGAATACCTTGGCAAAATAATATTTAGACGTTTTCTTTTAAAAATCTTTCGTAAATATGTACTTATTTTTGGGATGAACTTATATTTTTGGATAATTGACTCACACCAACGGCGTCTTCTAATGATTCAAAAACTCCGTCGTCTCTGACGACTGGAAGTTGGGTGCGGTAGTGAAAAAGGACAGTGGTTTTGGACGCAGTGGCCGCGGAAGCCGTGGAGACATTAATATTGTAGGATAGGGGGTGGATGGGTTTATATATGTAAGATGGGGACATCGAATAATCGTGGGGACATTGTCCCTCTGTCCGCGGCCACTGTTTGGAAGGAAAGCGAATCATTAGGCGGTGGATGGCAGCGTTCTCTCTAAAATTATCCCAGTGGCAGACGTAAATAAATCTGGACTGTGGTGACCTTTAGGAAAATGAAGACTTGGATTAATTTAAGGACTCGTTTCACATCGAAATGATATATTTTTTTACTTGAGAAAACACGGTGGTGTAAGTGATCCTCTGAGGCTGAGGGACATTGGAGATTCCTCTTTCGAAAAGTTTGACCGTTCTCAAACTGAAAAAAACAACAATTGGACATCAGAATTAGATAGGTAATTTTTTATCAGAAATTTGATTATTTTCGAGTAAAATTCGCATATTTATGTATGTAATTGCATACTTTTCCATTCCAACGTTGGGGATGAGATCACAGTCCTGGAGAGCCAAGGTTGCAACCTGGTTCATGCCCCCAACTCGTTTATAACATCTTGGAAGGTCTCCCAGTCCGCCAATACTTCCGGATCCGTCCGTGTTTGCGCATTGGGGGCGAGGAAAGTCAAATTTCTCAGACTTGGGGAGGAAACAATGACCACGGCGAGATGTCACATTTGTAACACCAAAGTCGTGATTTTGAGAGGTTGCAAATTCGCCGAAAAGTCGTTCGCAGGTAGAGTCGGCGTCCACCGCATCGCTTGGAGAAAAGGGATGAGCTACAAGTACAAAAGAACATGATCAGAAAACATGTACAATTTATTTTTTGCGGAAAATTCGCACGTGTTGATCTACCCCGAAGGTTGCCTTGTATGGTAAAAAAAAGCGAATTCCACTAGATTTACACAGTCTTGAAAGATGGTTTTGACCTCATTCATCATGATTGAGTCATCTCCTCCTCTCGCCAAATATCTCTGCAACTCGACGGCCTTCAGATGGATGCTGTACTTTTCTAAAAACGTTGGGAAGATCGGAGTGGTCTTGAGATAGGTCTTGGCACGCATGCAGATTGTTGAGATGACCATGGCACCATATTCTGGTAGAAGACAGCGTGGCGAGGTCGTGCCGGAGAGAAGTTTGTCAAGGCGGGCCAGCCGTGTCGTGTTCAGGCAGGATAGTGAGGTGGGCTCGTTTATTGGCTCCGTTCCGGAGAGACAGGATCATTCCACCCGGATCTTCGAATTTCCGCACTTCGAGGTCGCTCAGGTGGGAAAAAATTGAGTATGCGACGGTAAACACGAAGCCGGCGATTGGTGGGTCGACAGGTAGACCACCACCACCCCCACCAACCATTATTATTTAATAGTTTTATCAAGTTATGTAAAACTGTTGGTTTCTGGTTGAGAAGTGAGATGGGATGGATGAGTGAGTAGAGTTTCTTGTCAGATTTTTTTTCATGTCTGGGTTCCTTTCGAATTTTGTGAGAACGTATCGTATCGTTGCGTTGAAGGGAACGGATTTTATGACTTTGAAGATTTCAATTTTGGTTAAATTAGACATAAATGCATAAATGAGGCGAACATATATGTCACCGTATTTATGAGGATTTATAATAAAAATATATTTTAGACAAAATCATCCAAAAATTCTAGTGGTACAATTTTGTGCTAAAATTCTTGACCAATTAATTACATGGAAATTGAGGTGAACATATATGTATGTGAATACACTTGAGACGTACACAGACTTGTTGGGAAAAGTGAGACTTTTATTGTGAATATTTCCAAGAAGGAAATAAATCGATCTTGGTTTGTGTGGCAAAGTGAGACAATTTCTGGGTAGAGTCTTTTTTATCCAGTCGTGCGTAGATTGCTAAATAATGAAATTCTGAAATGATAGCGATGAGTCTTGCAGTGAGACGAAGTTGAAAATGACTGAATCGTATTTTTAATCAATTATTGAGATGTTGACTGATGAGATTTATTTCATTTTGCACCAACTGTTTCTACAAATCGTCACTATTAATAAGAGATTGAATTATGTGGATACGTTTCGTCTCATCGTCGTATTTATAATGATCACTTGGAAACTTTTTTAATTGGGCTGGTTTACTTTGATGAGCATGACGCATTTGGGAAAAACTGATAAAAACTGCAAATTAAATAGGATTTTTGTAAATCGGTAAGTATAAAATTATCATATGTAGGTGTCTTATCAAGATGGTGATCGAGCACCATCTTAATACAAACGAGTAAATAACAACCTTATGTTCATTTTTTCAGTGAAACGAAAATTTGAGTTGGAAATCGGAGCAGAGATTTTTCTGCAAGACGACCAGGGGGCGAAGATCGACGACGAAGTATTCCCTCTCCATGCGGAAAACCTTATCACCCTAAATATTGAATTCTTTGTCAAAGGCGAAATACAAACCGAAGTAGAATTGGAACCTGCCTCTCCAATTTCATCAATAATTTACGGTCAGTAATTTATTAATCTTAAATTAAGTAAATTAAATATTCTAGTCTGCAACATATCCTATATTTTTGTAGTTGCACGTCCTGATGAGTCGCCGATGTCCAGTAATGGTTTCCGAAGAACCAAAATTTCCAATGAAGTTCATATTTTCTCTCGGGTTAAAATCAGTTAATGATATTCTTAGATATCCGAAAATAATCATATACAATTAATTTTAATTTTTGAAGATTGTAAACGCTGCAACGACTGAGAGCGCCGAAATTTCCCGTTTAGTAGCAGAGTGCAATGAGAAAAACTGCGTCGATAAACCGTCGTCGACAACTTTAGTTAATGCATTTATTGCATAGTTATGTAATAGAGGTTAGAGTTTGAGTTGCTAAAGCATTCTTAATATTTAATAATATATTTAATTTGACCAATTAAATTTCAGAGTTTCTCCTACAACCTCCGACCAGAAACACTTACAGCTGCAATAATTAAGCTACTGCCTTCATTGAGATGCTCTAGTCAGGGGAGGGTCTGGTGAGTGAAAATTTCGTGAATTATTTAAATGTGCTCTTGTATTGAGAATTTCTAAAAATTGTGAATTTTTAATCTACAGGACATATTATTTGATGACGTCAACCGATGTGGACTCATCCAAAATCGACGATTTATCGGAATTTGAAGGGGGAATAGAAGAATAAATATGTAAATATGTATATGTATGTGTAACTCAATAGTTTTGCATTATACTTAAATTTTATAATTATGTAAGTATGTTTCAAAATGATTTTACAACAAATATAATTGATTAAAAGATTATTGTAAAGAAAAGCAAAAAAATCTATTCTTTTCGGTGGAAATCTGCACAAAATGTGGTAATAATGGGGTATACGTAATAAGAAGCATTATTACCGGCATGAATAGCACACCGTGTACAAAGTGGTATGGATTATTACCGGGCGGTAGACATTTTACTACATGTTGTAGTACATCTGTCATACATCACGGTATTAATTTTATCCGAAAAGTGTTCTTTATTACCACTTCGGGTTCAATCAATTTCTTTACCAGCTGGTGGTTATTATTACCGTTTCTGCAGAGTCATATACGTGTGCATTTTGGTAATGATTTGGTAATGATTTTATTTAGAGTGTACTAATTTGATGGAAATTTTGAAATTACATGGTCCATGTTTCTTCGTGCAGTTTGTGCGATGGTCAGAATTTGCAAAAAAATATTTGAGGACAAAAAGTTGAAAAATGGGCGATTTTTACCACGCGGAGGAAGCAAACTTAACTTCAATTCTTTTCCCGTGCTAAAAATTCCGTATTTTTTGTAACTTTGCCCCAAGATATTTTGGGAAATTCTGATCATCTTACAAACAGCGTGAGGGAGCGTCCATAAATCACGTGATCGATCAGAGGGGGGGAGGGGGTCTGAAATTTGTCACCTATTATCACCAAGGGGGGGGGGGGTAATGGCCGGCAGTCACGTGACATGCCACGAAAAATTTTCTTTTAACTTCGGATGTAAATATTAAACTTGATAGTATGTATTTACTTAATCGTTAATCTCTTTTATCTTAAATTCGAATACGGCATATTTTTAAATTTTTACTTGATAATCTTATGTAGGTCTGGTTTGCATATATATATACCACTCTCCCAAATTTCAGTGCACATTCATAGAACTCTCAATATTCTTTCAGATAATAAGTTTACGCAGTTGTCCTTAAGAAGTAAGAATGTTGAATTACTCAATATACTTACTGATTAGTATTAAATAGTTCTTTCAATAATTTTAAAATTTAATTTAACTACGGATTTGAAATGGCCGAGGAATATTATTTTTGGGTTAATTTGTGCCATGTGTTTTCCTGTCGGAAATAGGTCAGTTTGGCGAAAAAGCTTTTTTCGAAAAAAAATCACAAAAAATCGCACTTGGCGAAAAATAGGTTTAATGGGTATGCTGTCACGTGACCGCGGGGGGGGGGGGTAATGAATTTATCACCATTGGTCACCAAGGGGGGGGGAGGGGGTCAAAATTGTCAAAAAATCGATCACGTGATTTATGGACGCTCCCTGATGAAACGTTGGTTGTATTGACATGGACAACGTACCTAATTTCAAAATTTCAACCACATTCCTACAATTAAAGTCCGCGATGATAAAAATGCGCTGGCAAAGATGTCGGATTTTCGAGAGGATTTGAACCCATTACAAATGACGGTAAATAAAATGACGGTAAATAAGAAAGTATATGAGTTAAGGGTCGCTAGTTGCATGTACGGCCTAAATAATGGTAAGAAATTGAATCGTGAATGCAAAAGTGCGATGAGATAATTAGAGGGTGCCATTTTTTGGGGGGAATTTTTTTTGGCACAATGGATTGATTTTATTACTTTATATGGATGCAATTTTGGGGTACAATTATTTTCCGAATTTTCTTGAAGGGAAGGAATTTTCAGGTAAAAGTGATACATTTAAATCGCGGATTTTATTAATTAGCTTCAGACTTTTAATGAGAATTGCTTTGAAGGAAAACCGATCATTTGAGATTCAGTAAATTTTGGAATACATAAAAAATTTTAGCCAAATTGTGGTCAATTATTACAATTTTATTTTGAGAATTTTCCCCATAGTGGATCCCGTCTGCGACAACTCGTCAAAGTTTTGCTTCTCCACCGTTAAATTTTGCAAAAGTAGGGCCACGCGAGTTAAAAAGAGATGCTGTAATAAAATAATTTCCAAAATGAGGAACGTATTTTTTTATTTAAAAAAAACTTAAAATACTAACCCCTTCGAAATCACTAACAATGCGATGGTGTGAAGTTAGTAAAAAAAAGGTTGGTTGGTTTGCTTCTTACCAAAGTCTCTCAAAACGTCGTCAAACTGACGTTTCATACCCGGGGAACAACCCGACACCAACGAGGACAACATGGAGCCAAAGGCTGCTTCAAAAAAGAAACTCTCAGCATAGTCTTTTGGTCGTGGTGGTGGTGGGGGGGTGGGCCAGGTGGAAGTGGTGGTTGGGTTACCTCATTATCTTCCTCATCTTCACTTAGGTCCACCTCCTGAGTCGCCGTTTCCCGAGCTCCTTTGGTTTTTGGTTTTGGCGGCGCCAACAAGAGCTGGAACTTGACGATGACCCTGACGACGACGACGACAAAGTTGGTGCAGAAGTGCTGTTCCGACGTCTCACCGATGACACAGAAAATCTTTTCAAACTCAAAACTTTGGGAGTGGTCCCGGGGAGGGTCGCTTCTTTGTCTTAAACAACCGCCGAACTGGTAGAACTACAAGGCAGAGAGAAAGAAACAATAAAATTGTCTGTGATACAAATGTAAAGGAGCAAAATATACTAATATATAAACATAAAATAATGTTGCTCACCCATTGTTGTTGAAGATTGTTGTCGAGGAAGAGTAGTTAACGAAGAAGTAGGACGAGACCAGAGTAGAAGTCGAATAACTAAAAATCAAAACAAAACATTAATGTTAATTTATTATTAAGGCAAATATTCTTTGATACAATGTTAATATATCTAGAGTGGCGTTGCCATTAAAATGTCAAATTGGTGCCTAATAAATTATAAAATGCCAATATGTCTGACTACCTAGGCAATGTCCCTGCAATTTAGGGCTGCTGTTTTGGCGATTTTGAATTTACCTTCAGGGAATTAATACAATCACCCCGTAAAGAAAAATGCTTATATAATAGCTTACCTAGTCTCCCGGGCTGTTTTGAAATGTTTCGGGCTGTTTTGAACTTGCCTCACTGAAAATTAAAAGAAACTGGCCCAAGTTATGAAAAAATACCTCTGTAATTGCCTAACTAGTGTCCCGGGCGGGCTGCTTTTAATTTGCCTTACTGGTATGAAGAAAATCACCCAGGTAACGAAAAACTTGTTAAAAACCTTGCTGTCTAATATCCCAGTCTGTTTTTGGCCTTTTTAATCTAGCCCAAGAGGAATAAAATGGGACGCCCAATTTAAAAAGTCTAAAGATGTAGTTTTTGTCTAATGTATTTCCTAATTAATTTGGCCCATTATTATGCAATAAAAGATTGAGGACGTTTTGTAACTTTTCTTGGGGGTTTTTGGGTTTTAAACTTTCGCATGCACACACACAGAAACATACACACATTCACCCGTGACGTAAATTTAATGCTAATTAGGCTACCTAATAGCCATCCCCTAATGCGACAACTGTTCGCACATCTGCGGTTGATGATTGAATAAGCATGCAATCCACCCACCATCGGCAGATGCACTGCCTTTTCCACATACATTTGTACGTAGTGGGTTCCAACCATGAGTATCCGCGGGCCGTCCAAAGTAATCGTTCCCCTTACCCAATAAACGGACGATTCTAGCAGTTTACAGGTGGTCAAGTGAAAGTGGAAAACCACTATACCGAGGGGGGCCGCATATTGTCTGTATTCCTTTGACCCCATCAACTAGCGCTATGGGCCCACCCCCTTCCCCCCACCCAGGATGCAAGTCCTAATCTTAACCCTCACCCACTGGGGCACCCCCAGAGGAAAACCAGCAAAAATAAAAAAAACTCACCAGCTCAAATTGGAGATGTTAGCTCGTCGGAGGTTGGCAACTGGCGACTGAGCTCACCAGTCACTCGTGTCTGCTCAAGTCGAAATATTGCTTAATGGAACTTTGACATGTCCTCTCCTATCTTGTCTGTCCGTTTGCAGCACTGGGTGACTTTAACATGCGATCAAATCCTTGGGGAAGGATTTTGAACCTTGCGTTGGGAGAATTGAAGCGTTCTGTGATCTGAGGTGTGGGGAAGGTCAAAGTTCAGTAATAATTTTACCATCGATTCTTATGTTCCGGGGCGTATGGAATTCGAAAATTAATACCGCTTTGACCTCCCGTGCCCCTGAGGCATTTTTATGTTGCTAGGGAGTTTTGTTGTTGTTGCTAAGCAGTTTTTAACGTTGCTAAAGACTTTTTTTTAATGTCGCCAAATATTTTTTTATGGTTGCGAAAGAGTGTTTAACATTGCTGAAGAGTTTTGAGCATTGCTAATGACTTTTTTCAATTTATCAATTTCTTTACCAACGTAATAATTTTATTTCCTTGAAAAAAAATCAATCATTGTAAAACATGACAAAATCGTGTATACAACAAGGCACAGATCGTTGGGGTGTGAGATGCAATAATATTTTATTTAGAGTTTGATTTATAATTTCAAATTTCCGACATTTTCAGTGGAAACCCATAATTCAAGAAGAAAACATTCCCGTGGTGCATCACATCGTTTTGTACGAGTGCATCGTTCCTGAGGGAAATTCGAGTGACGTATTTGAAAGCCACGTGGGCCGTGTGGAATCCTGCTACACGCCCAACATGCCGCCTGAATGCAGCCCCTACTGCTGGACGCAACCCATTGTGTGGACCATTGGAGGGGAAGGGTGAGAAAAAATGCGTGCAATCCGGTCAAAATATTCATAGTAATAAATTTAAATTTTTAAATAGTGACATGTTCGCAACACATACGGGAATGCCACTCGGTGAAAAGCATAGAGGATCCACCTACTTTTTCATGGAGATGCATTATGACATTCCGGAATTGGTTCCGTGTAAGAGAAATTTAAATTTAAAGTTTAAGCTTTGGCTAACCGCGGGAATCTAGGATAATTTAAAATATTTCAATGAGGCAGTTTGAGACTACATATGTAAATAATAATAATTAATAATTCTCAGGCTAGAACTGTGCACAAAACATATTTAAACTGTAGCGATTTGAAGTTGATTCTAACTTAATTTTAAATTTTGTGTATACAAAGCTTCTACATTTCTATTTAGATTTTTAATTTTTTACATTTGCAGTTATTGACAGTTCTGCAATTCGTATCTATTACACCGAGAAACCCCGACCGGAAGACTTGTCGACGCTTTTCATCGGAAAAAGGTTCTCTACATTCCATTTCATTGCGCCAAGGGCCGTCGGGTATCAAGCTTTTGGTGGATGGTGCACGTCTGAATGTACGCAGAAGGTAAAAAATACTTAAATAAAAATAATCAAATTATAAAATCTGCATTTTCGTAAACAAAACAAATTAAATAATTGAAAGACTTTACTAAATTTGTGCTTCGTATTTACTAAAATTAGGCCATTCCGGAAACTGGAATCACTGCGACCCACGCGTTACTTCATGCTCACCAAGTAACCAAGAAAATCATGCTACGACACATCTGAAATGGGAAAGAATTGCCTCCAATTGCAATGGTAAGTTAATTTTCAGAAATTATTGTTTTACTCAAAATTTACAAAATTACCCAGCATGAATAAATGCGAAAATTTCCTACTTTTTTTAAAATTTCCGTATTTAACTTAGGATAGACAAATTACGACATAAATTACCAACAAGCCCGCATCATCAATCCCCCGAGAAAAATCTTACCGGGTGACGAGCTCTACACTTACTACGATTATGTATGGTGACCGAGAAGTTCCTCTCTGAGTAGAAAATTCGCTACTTTTCCAACTTTTTATGCAAATCATGACAACATTTAAAATTTTGTATTTCGGGTGGAATTACGACAAACGACACGGAAATAGTTAGTTAGTTAGTTATCCATCCAGTTTATTCAAGTGTCAAAAAAACCCACAGTACAATTAAGACTGGACTCCCGGGAGAGACACGACGCGAAGACAAACAAGACCCGTCAATATAAAATTAAACTAACAGTCTAATAAGATAATTAATAATAAAAAAAGTTCTTCGTTACATATTTTAAATTAATAAACAAAGTCGTCGTCGCTCCACTTCTCAAGTAGCCAACTATTCAGGCCTGCTCTAAAACACAGAGTGTGCAAGGGCAAAAAGGCATGCCGTGCCTAAAATGCCTCTTTGCCTATTAGGCACGTGAATTTTGGCCATGCCCGATTGCCCGAAATGCCTTTTTGCCTTTTTGGTAAAATCGGGGCAATGTGATAATACGATCCCATGAGTTTTAATCTTTCACAGGATTTATCATAACTTAATTATGCACTGAATAATTTAGTTATGTTTATTAACCCGATTTAGATGATCGTCGACACCACTAAAAAAATTATGCACATCTTGAGGTGTACAATTATTCACAAATACTCTAAATTATCATGACCATGACTGCGTGTATAAGGAAGTAATGTTGTGGATTAATTGTGCAGAAGTGTAAGGTTGGCAACGTTTTAGAACAACCGAAATGTAAAGCCAATTACATTGTTGTCACACTTTTTTGTCCATAGAAAAATTTGTAAAATGGTTCAGGCAATACCCAATAGAAACATACACAAAAAGGCAAAAAGGCATCAAACGGGCAAAAAGGCACGCAAAACAGCAATTCGGCATTGAAACGGGCAAACCGGCAAAAAGGCATGAATTTTTTCCCAAAAAGGCGCCTTTTTGCACACTCTGCTAAAACACAGATTTGGATTTTCTAACTCAACAATTTCTTTGGGGAGGGAATTCCAGAGCGAAGAAGAAGAGTAGTACAGATTAGAATTTTCATAGAGTTTACTATTATGTGTGATTACAGAACAGTTACTACTATTACGTGTTACCATATTACAGTGATTAATGCGTGGGGAAAATAGTTCATTCATGGCTACGACTTTAGAACCGAATTTTCAAATCTTAAAAATATTCCATAAACTATAATACTCAAGCCGTTCAGTGATGGTCAACAGATTACATCATTTTTCCATCAGCTCAAAGTAATTAAGAATGCATATACGTTGAAAAAATCTCATAACTAAAAGACAGAGACGACGGTTGCGTCTCCTTGTGTGCCGAGAGATTTTTTGCTAATGAGGGGGGCGGGGCGAAGAGAGCAGCTGATTTTCATGTAAACAATGCAGGCAGTTGCATGTAAAAAGTTGCTTTGGGTTTTGAGAGTGACCGTTCCCACTCTCCAAACGGGGCATCGCGAACCAGAAAAGGAGAAAAATTTCGACTAAAACTTCTAATTTGCAGCTAATACAAAATGGATTGATTTCGTTTTGGTGGCAATAAATTCCCAAGTTTGTGCTTTACAATTGCCATGTTGCATAAATTCCATAATAAATCTCAGAGAAAAGTATTGAACTGAAACATGGACTCATATCATGTTTCAGTCCAATACTTTTCACCGAGATTTATTATGGAATTTATGCAACATGGCAATTGTAAAGCACAAACTTGGGAATTTATTGCCACCAAAACGAAATCAATCCATTTTGTATTAGCTGCAAATTAGAAGTCTTAGTGACAAAAATCATTTACATTACTGGTAAGTGGCGAGGAGAAAAAGTCAACTCGCTCACTAGGATGCCCAGACTGTTCCCTAACTCAAACTTTAATTTTACTGTGGGCTGTAAAGCATTCTTTTTTGGCAGCAATCAAATTATCTGAATTTCTATTACACCAAAATCTCAAAATTTTTCTTATATTTCGCTATATATGAGTAGAAATGCATGGCTAGCAGATTATTTGTGACCTTCTGGATCACGCAGAAGTCCTTGATTCTCGATGGACCCCAAATATTAAGACAGTAATCGGTAACAGAGTTTATGTGGGCATTAATTAAATTGATAACTAATTAATGTGTCACACGTTTTTGACTTATTATCCCAAACAGAAGATAGCCACGTGCGTCAATGGCAAATCGAGTATGACGACTAAAAAGAGGCGGGCTACGGCCCTGAGAGCATGTTGTTTCTGCTCCGCCATTTTATAATTTTTGGAAATTTTATAATTTAACAATAATTAGTGACCCAATTGTATAAATTTTGGTCACAAGTTGACACTTTACGACCCTCTTATCATCTTATTGTAAATTAGTGTCCCTCTCACATCTCTCGGTTAGATAAGAGAGAGTGACGAAATCTTATATAATTGTGACTTTTAACACATTACAAATTTAACACAGTACATTAACACAGCACATTTCAAACATACTACGTACTTTTTTAATTCTACTGAATGTCTACTACTACACACGGTGCTCGGGGGATTTTTGGATTAAGACAGATTTCAAACGACTCACTGGATCGGACCTGTCCTGGTCATGTCGACATTCCAGTCTCTTCCCAGTCTCTTCCTTTGGGATAAAAAAGTCTTGCCTCTTTGAGGGCCAAATCTCGAGCATTCGAGATTTTACGAGGTCTATTTTTCCAATTTTCATCATTGTATTATTCTTTATTAATGGAATAATGCCTGTGCAGACACGGCGACAAAAACGACTCATCAATGATAGTGGAGCACCTGACAATTCCATTCACTTCTCAGGGAATCTTCAACAACTTCCATTCACTGGTCTTTCGACACAAAATGAAGACACATTATCACTACAAGACGACGACGACTCAAGACTTTCACATTCGTCGCTCCATCGTCCGGATCGTCCTCAACGTCAACTTTAACTTCCGGATCGTCCTCAACTTGCCAAATTAAGTAAAGCTAAAGGTCTAAAATTTTGCCATCAGAATCTAAATAGTTTGAATAACAAATTTGATGATGTGGTTAGTTTTATGTCACATTGTAACCCAGATTTGTACGGAATCACAGAATCAAAACTGAAACCTAGTAGGAATAAGGACGGTATGTATGTTATCGATGGTTATAATTTTGTAAGGTCAGATCGTACTTATAATGAAGGTGGAGGTATAATTATCTACATCAAGTCAAGTCTAGTGTTCGAACAGATAGACTGTCAAATCCAGCCTTATCGTAACTCGGAATTTCAAGTAATCAAAATTGGCTTGAAAAGTTCAAAGCCAATTTTAGTTACAATCTTATATAGCCACCCTTCCACTCCAATTAATAAGTTAGTTGATTTCTTTCGTGAACTTAATACTTTTCTTTTATCCTTTGACACTGAATATTATATTTTAGGAGATTTTAATGTTGACTTATTAAAACACAAAGAGTCTTCTCCACTTTTTAATGTTTGTAGAGAATTTCGTTTGAGACAACATATGGTAGGTCCCACTCGCAAAGGGAAAACTTTGCTGGATCACATTTATTCCAGTAATAAAATTAATGTTTAACTGGTCACTTTCCCTTAACCAGCTCTGACCATGACTTGACATTTATAGTAAGGAAATGTAATTCACTAACATTCCAGCCAAGAATTATAGAATATAGATGTTATAGAACCTGTGATTTCAAGATTTTTAATGAAGAACTCTCAAAATTCACATTTGATCCGGAATCAGATCCTGATCATGAATTTTATAGATATAACAGCTTCTTTATGTCTTTACTGGACATACACGCTCCACTTAAGAGAAGGCAGATTAGACCGAAGTTAAACAAATGGTATACTTCTAATTTAGCCTTATTACGTAAGAACAGGGATAAGTTAAGAGAGCGTGCGTGATAAGACGCAATTTCCCTCGGATATTGTAAATTATACTAAAGCGAGAAACAAATACAACACTTGTTTATCAAACGCGAAAAATACTATTTTAAGAAATCCTTTGTAGAGTCCATCAGTAATACGAGTAATTTGTGGCAAAATGTAAACCTTCTTTCAGGTTATCGTAAATGTAATAGAATCCCAATCACATCACAAGACTAAATGACAATGTAACAAATGAGTTATATGACACAGAACTCACAATTAATGATTCATTAGCCTCGCAATTTGTAATTAGTAATGATAATTTAATACCAATTGATTCTTTAACAGACAGTATCACAAAATACGAAAAAGAGTACCCATCATTTGACTCGGCTGAAGAATTTCAATTAATCACGGTGGAAGAAGTCAACACTGCAGTTAATGATGTAAAAAAAGACTGTCCATCTTTACTGTATGTACCACTTGTTTTGTTGAAGCGATGTATAGATATTGTGGATTTTCAACTTGCAATTTTGTTTAATCTAATATTAGTTAATTGTGTAATTCCGCAGCCTTTTAAGATCACAAATGTAACCCCATTGTTTAAGGGGAAAGGTTCAAGATTTAATCCGACAAATTATAGACCGATTAGTGGTATTATTGTTTACTGCAAAATATTTGAACGGGTATTATACCATAGATTACAAACTAGAATAGATGCAAAATTATGTAATGAACAGCATGGTTTTAGGAATAATCGGTCTTGTCATACTGCAATAGTTGAATTATTCTAAGGTGAGGTAAGAAAAACTATAGTTACAGTTACACCTTAGTATGCATTCACCCCCCCCCCCCCTCCGAAAACCTTGACCGCCTCCTACAGCCAAGGGGGTGCGTTTTAGAGAAAAAAATAAAGAGACCGAAAAATCAATTACGGACATAATCTAGTGCTATTGAAAGGGATTTTTCGATATGACCTCCCAGGAAAAAGTTTTGATGGTGGTGAATTGTTGCGTTTCTCAATTTAAGTACCAAGGAGACTACTTACATAGCTGGGTATCTAAATTTATGAAAGATCGCCCCCACTTTACTATAAGCGGAAACAAGAATTGGGTCGATTGGTTGAGAAACCAGCGACTTTTCCCTATAACGAAAATTTCCGGGTGGTTGCTATATAGTAACTATATAGTTACACCCTCGCTATGGAGTAGTTTATAGTCTTAGCCTGTGCCCGGACTTATGGGACCGTCATGTCCGTCCGTGAACACGACAATTTTACCATATGCATATCCAACAAAGCTAGGAAACGAGTTCGATGGTGGGAGAAATCGGTCAAATGGTTGACCCGTAGGGGTCATCTAAGTGAGTGGGGTGCTATGCACTAGATTTCAAAATTATCATACAAAGCTGAAATTTGGTACAGAGGTTGATAATAGTTTCTAATGAAGTAATATGAAGTAAAATTGTAAAATTTTCATCTGGACGGACCATCTGGGATGACCCATACCGATTTTTGAAACTCATCCAATCGAGTTGTAATTTGGTACAGCGTTTTCTAGTCGCACCTAATGGAAGAATATGAACTGAAATTGGGAACATTTTTATGTGGAGGGACCCTTTGAAGTCACCCATACCTTTTAGAAATTGTCACAAATGGTTTTCTAAGGATAAGTCGAAGAGCTAATTTGAGTCGGTTAGGAATATCGGAACTGACACCTATCAACTGGAACTTTTAAAAAATTGGCCACGATATGCGTAAGACTAACAGTGTAAATGTTTCGTTGCAAATAGCGTGTAATAATGGTTATGTTCTATACTTGCTTTTAAAATTCAAACCTAAAAAAGAGTTAAATAAAATATAGCTTGAAAAAGTAAAAAGTTCTCAGGTGAGGAAGTGCACTAAAAAGTATTAAACAAGCTCCCTCCGCCACCCAGATAATTTTACTTCGCCTGGGCTGTCTATCGCATGCAAAATATCGACAATAATGTTTCGGCGTAACGTAAGAAAATAAGAATTAGAATTAATTTCTTGATCCAAAGTTAACTTTTGAATTGGTTAATATCCAGATCAACATTACTTGGTGGTAAGGGTATCATTATTATTATTAGCAATTATGATAATTTGGAGCTTATTATTATTACATATGGTTCACCCGTCCCTAAATATTTATTAATTATTTGTATGAGCTCGACATCGTGCTCGTTGTACTGATAAACCGATATTTTAAACTATATTTTAAACTATATTATATTAAGTTATATTATATTATATTAAACGATATTATATACTATACAATGCAAGACCACCATTGTTTTTTTGTTAGGTAACCCTATGAGCGACTTTTTTATGACCTGCATATTTTTATTTGCAATAGATATTTTGCATGCGATAGACAGCCCAGGCGAAGTAAAATTATCTGGGTGGCGGAGGGAGCTTGTTTAATACTTTTTAGTGCACTTCCTCACCTTAGAACTTTTTACTTTTTCAAGCTATATTTTATCCAATTATATTTATAAAGCCTTGGACCAGACGAAAGCCAAATGTGTAGTTGTTTATTTTGATGCAAAGTCAGCGTTCAATAGTATAGATCGATCCTTATTAATTATAAAACTAATGGATCAGTATAAGTTACACCCTATTTATGTTAAAACTTTGAATAATTACTTGACGAATACGTTATTTAATATTAACAATGGGGGCAAATTATCAACTAACTATTATTGTAATGAGTCAGGTCTGAATCAAGGGGGGTCAATTGTCCAATGCTTTACTGAGCTTATCAGGACGATATAGCAAAAATTATCACTGTTCCCTTCTTGCTTTATGCCGATGATTTGTGTGTGTATGTATCAGGTAATAATTTGGAGGAAATATTTGATATATTGAAAGCTCAGATTAAACTAATACAGCAATGGTATATTGAAAATAACATGGTCATTAATTACACAAAAACCAAATATCAAATATTTCACAAACCGAATGATAAAATCCCAGAAGAGTATGTACACGTACCTTTGTTACTTGAAAATGGTTATGAAATTGAGCAAGTTTCCTCATTTAAGTACTTAGGTATTGAGCTTGATTCCACGCTAAGTTTCAAGGATCACTTTGAACAAGTCCAAAAAAGGTTTCTAGTAGTATTGGGTTTTTGTATGGTATAAAACGTTATTTAACAGATAAGGTTATGATTATATTACTTAATTGTTATGTCCATTCAATAATCGATTACGGTATAACTATATGGGCCACTCTCCCAGATTCGCAACTTGGTAGATTACAACGTAAAATAGATCAATATCTTGTAAACTTCTACCTTCCAATAATTGCCAAAAAACAGCGTGCGCGAAAGGCAAGTAGATATAAAGAGCTAAGAAATAAGATAGATATTGTCCAACTAAGAGAAAAGTGTGGTATTCTCCCAATATTAGAACGTAGAGATTTATATTTACTTAAATATGTTTTTAAATTTCTGAGAGAAAGTGAGAGTTCTGCAAGGTCACAGCGTAGTTTCCCACTCCTTAAAGTGCCAAGTGTTCGCACTTCTATAGCAAAAAATTCAATTAATTTTTGTGCCATAAAATTATGGAACTCTCTCCCACGTAACTGGGAAAGTAACGTAACCTTTCCTAAATTCGTACAGCAGTGTAAAGAATTGCTTTTGTCAAGAAACAAGAATTGTTACACTTATTATTAATTTATAGACGATTAGATTAGTGCTTTTAAATTATAGCAATTCTGTCATGAATTGGAAACCAGCTTATATTAGCTGATATTTGTTGACAGTTGAATAAAGGTTTACAATACAATACAATACGACTTTCTCCGGACATCAATAGACTCGAAGGTAGCGTTCTCCCTCTCGTGTCAACGCCTTATAAGCCAAAGTAAGTTTTTTTTGCACATTTTGGAGGAAAATTTTCAGGAAACTTTGACAACCTTTCAAGTGTTAGTCATACATACTCACGTCAAGTACTTCAAATAGCAATTCATCCAGCAACTAATTTGCGAATAAATCTTGCGAAATGTACATATAATCTGATATAGAGATAATCATTGTGTGGATACAAAAATCCAATAACTTTCCACGATTTTTTTGCGAAATCTTGCAAAATCAGAACAGCTTTATGCTAAATTTGCGAGATTTTCGAAACGTGTCTCACAAAGCTGAAATGGAACTAATTAATTAATTAAGTGTAATCATTTACACATTTTTGTTCCAGTCCGAAGGATAAATATGACCCCGAAGACCAAGTTTTTTTTGGTCTTGCTCGCACATAATTTGAGCACCAATTTATTCACCCAGTTGACCATCTCAGATAGTGGGAAGCATTCCGGTCCCAAAAACTTTTGGGACTACTTAACCAAACTTGAGTGGGGTCGGGATAGTGGAAAGTTGGCGAATTCGGTCAACAGAAAATTGGAAAAGGCTCCAAACTATGCCTACTGCACGGAACATGCTCACTTGAAAATTCCCTTAAAGGTTTGTCCAGATATTAGATTAAGTAGGATTAGATAAAGACCAAGTGTACTGTACAAATCCTTTTCGCGTCGATGTCACCGAATTTAATTTAAAAAATTGTAAATTGAATTCCTGGTGCAAGGATATATATAACATAACGATTTTTGAAATATGTGCATCTAACCCCCCTCCAAAAATGGGGGAATAGAATTTGAAAAAATGAGAAAGTCAATGTATACAGCGTACAGTAAGAATTAGACATCGACTTGTATTTGACATTCTAATTCCCCCTTGAATACGAACATTTTTATGCATCACGAGTTTCAAAATTTGAAAATTCGCGGTTTTTTTACATACATACAAATCCTCAAAAAACTCATGGTTCCCACACTTTGCAGTCTGACAACCTAATGCCAGATTTTTCTCCTTCGAAAGACGAACATTTTAAGCTTTTGTTGTCAGACTGCAAAGTGTGGGAACCATGAGTTTTTTTGGGTCAACGTTTCTGGGGGAGGGACTTATTTTTGCAAGAGCCGTAACAAACTATTGTCACTCATGAGAAAATGAGACATATAATTGAAGTTATTAAAATTTGTGATGCTGAATTACCAATTCGCCCAAAATTTAAAACTTAAGCTTTTTTGAATTTATATTTCCGGTCAACAATTTGCAGGAAGTGACACGTGAGACAGACCACCATACGGCACTGTCAAATCGACAGTCAGCGGTGGTGGTGGATACCCACCAGAGTCCGAGTCTCACTCTGCTTCTGCTAAATATGGAAAAGAGTTTTGTAGTACGCTTGGTCTGGTTCAGCTCATTACGTAATTGTTAAGTATTTCTATGATTCCATTTTACATAGATCCTATATTGTAATGCCATATTACAAATCTTTACCAACGCTAAATAGTCTCACCATTGAGTTTATTATGAAGGAGAGTGATCGTATTTATACACACATGTTAAATACACTCACAAGGGAACATACCGAGGTGTCCAACGAGTTAAGGGTCGACACCTATACCAAAATGACCACAATACATGAATTATTAAACAAACTGAAGGAATTTCCGTGTAAAATTCACTTTTCGTCAAGTGGTGACGATATTTGTGACGAGCGCGTGGCTATCGGGTTACCAGCGGGAGAGGTCGGCCGCTGAACGATCAGGTCGACCACAGAGAAGCGTCGTCGTCTTCAGAGATTTCAAATTCTTTCAAATTTTGAAAACATCTCGAAATTTTGAAACAATTTTGAGAAAATTTTGAAATTTTGAGAAAATTTTGAAATTTTAAGAAAATTTTGAAATTTTGAGGAAATTTTGAAATTTTGAGGAAATTTTGAAATTTTGAGGAAATTTCTGAAATTTTGAAGAAATTTCAAATCTTTTTCACAATTTGAAAGAATTTGAAATCTCTAAAGACGATGTGGAGAAGACGACGCTTCTCTGTGTTCGACCTGGTCGTTCAGCGGCCGACCTCTCCCGCTGGTAACCCGATGGTCATGCGCTCGTCACAAATATCGTCACAACTTGACGAAAAGTGAATTTTACACGGAAATTCCTTCAGTTTGTTTAATAAGTCATGTATTGTGGTCATTTTGGTATAGGTGTCGACCCTTAACTCGTTGGACACCTCGGTATGTTCCCTTGTCAATGTTAAAGTAAGTTACAGAAAGGTAAATTCCCTTACGAGACAACTGTGTAATAATATTTAGTATGTAATATGTATATGTATGTACGTATCATCACCGAGGACGCCAACTTCTGCTCAATAAACTACTCCGTCTTTTTACTTTGACACAATCACATGGATTTTTAGTCTCCGATTCTAAATACTAAATATTTTTTTATAAATAATTTTAAGAAAAACTCCGTTTCAGGTAAATTTTACTGTATTTAGTAGCGACGTTTTATTATTATACATTTTTGCATTGTCATGATTAGAATTTAATTCATATATACTTTTAGGGATGAACTTGAACTATTTTATCTAGTAGAGATCTTCGTTTATCAAATTTACCAATTTGTAAAGGTATCAAGTCATTTTATATATTTTACAATAATTTTACAATAACTTTACAATAATTTAATTTTAATTTTTTACTATTTTTTCACATTGTATGTATGCAGCCTGATGAAAGATTATGAAACCGGTCGCCACTGAAAATTTACTCCAATAAACAAATCTTTCCATTAGTTTGAAGTGCTTTATTTCATTCAACATGTAACTACGACTTTTATTAATTTTTTTGTTTACAGGAGTACATCAAAAATCCTCCCGTTTTTGAGCAGTATGTTAATCCGCCGGAAGACAATATTTGTACAAGATTTCACTTATTTTTTCAATACAAATTTAAAACAAACCTTTACCAACAACGTTTTTTTTTCATTAAAATTTAACAGGTCTTGGTATGGGAAGTGGTGGACGAAATTTGAACCCGAATATTTTGACTCTTTTCATTCATTCCACTCTTGTTCATTATGCGGATCTAAATAAGTAATTTGTAAAATAATTTTATGCTCCTTGACATACGTGTAATCAAGAATGCACACACATTTACATAATAAGCATATGTATAAATTGTATTACCATTTTGTGCGTGTACTTACATACGTACCTTCTGTACAAACTTACGTGCAAGCAACTGTGATACACACTTTACATAATCAAAAACAAATATGAATACGTACATATAATTGTTATTTCCGGAATAATAAAAACCAATATAATGTAAGAAATCATTATTATCCTTCAAACTAAATATTGAAGGAAATACATACTTTTTTATAATCCGTGTGTTCAGTTTTACTTCAAACTTCGAATTTATGCATGTATGCACATAAATTGGACTTGTTCTTCGTTCGGAATGGTTGTGATTCACAACTTGTGAATGTACGAAAGATAGTGGGTGGGGGTTAACTTGAAAAAGTATGTATTATATACCTGACGATTTAGTCAAGTAGGCATGAGAATTGCATAATTTTAAGGATAAGTAATTGTTAAGTTGAATGGAATGGATTATCGAGGTTGAATGGGATCTTTTTAAGACTTACATACATATTTGTGTATGCGCTTATCAGACCTGGCCAAATTAGTAATTGACAATTACAATTACAATTACAAATTACAAATTAGTAATTGTAATTTGTAATTTCAATTACTTCATTCAAGAAATGTAATTGTAATTTGTAATTGAACTAAGTGTAATTGATAATTTGTAATTGCACATTTCAGCATGGCGTAATTGTAATTCAATTACTTTTTCAATTACAATTACTAAATCACCATCTATCGTGAGTAGAACAAATCAAAATTCAACGTTTTTGTTAAATTTGTCGTATTTCATACGTGAATATTTCACTGCCTTTCACTTTTTGGTTTCAAATAAATATTCTTTCGCATTCGCAATTTTTTAAAATTACATCAGAATGCATTACTAGTGTGCTTTTTCATGCATAAAGGCCTTGTTCATGAAAATAAGTAAATTCAACTAATTACGCAATCGAATTATAAGACAAATTACTAATTATAATTGAGATTTTTTTAATTAACATTCATCATTTAATATTCAAATAATTTCAACTTGTTCACTTCGAACAATACACATACTGATAAATGCTTTTACTTGCAAAATTTGCCTTTGCAAATTATTTTTTCTAGGTGGAAATTTTGAGGTAAAGGCATTTACATTGTTAAAAGTGAACAAGTATTGAAATTATTTGACTATTAAATGATGAATTTTTATTAAAAAATCTCAAATGTAATTGTAATTTGTGATGTAATTCAATTACGTAATTTGTAATTGTAATTGAAGCGAATTTTTTTTAGAGAAGTAATTGTAATTTGTAATTAGTAATTGAGTTTTCCTGAGTAATTGTAATTTGTAATTGTAATTGAAGCAATGTTAAGATTGTAATTGTAATTTGTAATTTGACTTCCAAGTAATTTGGCCAGCTCTGGTGCTTATTAAGTATGTACATATTTATCCTCTCACGGCTTTACAGTAAATTCTTATGACTCACCCAAAGTAAAATGCATATGTACATACATACATATTTGGACTACTACATAGTACCATCAATTACAATTACTAATCCATTTTATTTACCAGAAATTCAATTAATTCTTGCATCATGAATACATACATGACCAGGTTACAAATTTACCGAGCAACGAAATCGCCAAAAAGTGACAAAGTATTAAGCGAGGCAAAAATTGTGATCTAAAATACGAGTAAATTTTTTTCAACTGTATATTCAACTACACATCATCATTCCTAATACTTACATATGTTCATATATATATTTATGTACACATGTAAAAAATTCAACATCAACTAATTGTATAAGTATTGCAATTCTGATCAATAATAACGAGTAAATAAATTTAATAAAATAGTGTCACCGCTATCCACTCGGTGATTTTGCCGGCGTGTAAAAAGTTTATGGAAGGCTAGATCAGTACGTATCTCCCGTCATTCGTGCCATCCTCTCAGTTCGCATCTGCTCCTGGAAACATTTCGCATCCTCGGGGTCCAAATACTTATCTCCTCCCGGAGGTAGAAATGAGACCACGAGCTCGACCATTTCTGGAGGTAAAAAGTTCACCAAGACATCCTTCACTTGGGCGATGTACCACGTCCATTGCTGACATGGGACGCGAGCTGTGGACAAAATCCTAGTACCTGGATCGACAAGGAAAAACGCAAGGATTCTGAGATGTCCGGATTTCTTGGGATCATCCAGTTCAAAAGGAGCCACACGGTGAGAGATGGAATTCTTAAATACAACGCTCCTCCCCGGCACCGATTCGATCGCGAAGGAATTGTTCCCATCCTCAAAGGCGTTCGTAACCCCATCCCATCCCCGCTGAGTAGGAGCAAGACGCAATTTTGACTTGGTAATGTTCTCATTGGAGAAGTAGTGCAGACCAATGGCGACGATTTGTTCGTTCGCCATCCCCTCAATGTGCCACCGTCCGCCTACACAGAGTTTTTAAAATTCTTCAAAAAGTAAAATTTTACACGTAAAGGTTTTTGAAACACATTTGTTTGCATTTTTTTAACAGATCATCATGAAGACTATTTGTGATCATATTTATTTAGCAATACCACCACAATTCTTAACATATTTCCCACTAACCCGGATGCCTCGGATTGTCCGGAGTTAAAATTGTTGTCGCCATCCTAACCACGACTTGGATCTTCCTTCCGCCCAAGGTGACGGCAGGAGGAAGACTTGCCTGCTTCGCAATCTCACTGCGCGTCCGAGGTTGTTCAACCTCCCGTCTCTGGACTCGGATTTCGGTCAGCGTCTTTTCAAACAGTGGAATCATCTTGCTCAAAACTTGCTCCAGAGTTGCGTACAAGTCCCCATGCTCGGATGGATTTAGACCATTCACATACGACGTGAAGTGTGACGTTCCATCCGAGTCGATTGAAACGTCAGCGGGAAGTATTTGATAATATGGGTCCCATTCCCTGGCTGGCCATGTCATCTCAGCCGGGGGCATTTGTGCTGCCGTTGCCATCCTCACGTCAAGGCTGGAGGCATAGTTGTCGACTTTGTCGGAGTGGAAATGTAAGAGGTGATTGTAATCGTAGATATCCTGAAATCCGTCAATTTTTACCAAAATTTCAACTAGTTCGATTTTTAAGGTAAGCTTAGGTATCATGATTATGGTTCAAATATGCATCAAATGACAAAAATATCAGTATTTTAAACACAAACCTTTTGTGGTTTCGGGATAAAAGGCTCTTTCAAAACGTTCCCCGCCCTCTCTGCTAAGTAACAATACAAGTAGGGGCTGATCACGTTGATTACACGATTCTCCGACCCTGCGACATTGCATAAATAATCATAAATTGTAGTCAAAATAATTATTTTTTATTTTTATATAAAAAAGTTCACCTGGCTGCCAATTTTTCTCCTTAATGGCGATTTCTTCTACTTCTGCTCCCTCCTCAACGAGCCGCTGGGTCAGGGCGACGTCCACGAGGTCATCTGCCACCCAGGAACCATCCAACGGGCCAGGATACATTTTACCATCCACCAGAGTCAAGTAGTGGGGAAGACTACCTGTAAAATTGGTGTAAAATTACAAATTTTGTAATTTGAACAGTATTTCTAACGTTGCAATTTTTGTAACTAATAATTTCTCCCCAATAAATAAATAAGTACACTTGTGACCTAATTTAATTACTTACTAATCACGACCGCCCAATCCTTCTTGACTTGCGCCAAAGTCTTCTTTAGTCCCCAAATTGACGCCACGTAATCGCCAAGCAACTCGTTCTTCGCATCTTGGAACCATTCGCTCACCGTGGACGAATCATTAAGGCCAGCTTCCCACCCTGATCTTGACCTTATCATCCAACTCAACCGCGTCCGCCACACGTTAAACGAACGGGAAAAGTAACGGCAAATAGTGTTGTGAGGATGGATGTAAAATCGTTCGAGAGGGAGGGAGGAAGAGGACATGGTGAAAATAAATAAATCGCAAATAAACTCAACGTTTATTTAGGTGATTAGATTAATTAATTAATTAATAGTGAATAGAGCAGACTGCTGCATGTAAGAAACAACTCGGCAATGTGTTATTGTGTAAATTTTATTTCCACCTCCAACTTTCAGCTCCCGCTTTCATGGATGGTTGAGAATCATGTAAATGGAATGAACTTATGTATTTTAAATGAAACAAATTAATTCCACATTCATATCATTATTTATTTGTATCCATCCATGTCAGCATTGTTCAAAAAATCTATGATAATGTATAAATTTAAATTTAATCAGGAATTGTAATTTGTTTCTACTTAAAATAAACGTTTTTAAACCAATTTAAATTCGGCTAGACTTTACTTAACCGAGGGTCTCCGATGGGGTAATGTGATGCGTCATTTTGTTCGTCTCGGCGAGCTGAACAAGAATATCCAAGCGCGAAAGAGCGGAAACGCCCCGTTCAAAAGTTATGGCGGGGTAAAGTTTGTAATTTTTATTGCATTTCTGGACGTTTCAGAGAATTCTAAGACTTTGTCTCACTTTCCCCCATGGCGGGACTCTTTTTGGGGCGAAATGAGATTCTTGGGGTAACATGAGATTTCAAGTTTTTATTGTAGAATATCGAATTGTAATCATTTTCCGTCATGGCGGGAATTTTTTTGGGGCGAAATTACCTAAGCTAACCTAACCCCCGCAGGGGGCCTAGAAAATTGGATAGTGGAGGCCCCGCACTTTTAGACCGCGAGCGAAGTGAGCCTAGAAAGTGCGAAAGCAGGGGCCCCGCACTTTTAGACCGCGAGCGAAGTGAGCCTAGAAAGTGCGAAAGCAGGGGCCCCGCACTTTTAGTAATTATGTCCAATATTGGGGTATTGTTGGTATTTAAGCGAGCGAAGCGAGGTTGGGTTAGGTTAGGTTAGATAGAATACGAGGAAAGTGCTACCTAGGAAAGTTACCTAGAAGTGCTACCTAGAAGAGCTAGCTAGCAGTGCTAGCTAGTAAAAGGTGTTGGTTAGGCCCCGCCCCGCTAAAAAAACGCAAATCTCACGGTACCCCAAAAATTTCCCGCCACGGGGGAAAGTGAGACAAAGTCTTAGAATTCTCTGAAACGTCCAGAAATGCAATAAAAATTACAAACTTTACCCCGCCATAACTTTTGAACGGGGCGTTTCCGCTCTTTCGCGCTTGGATATTCTTGTTCAGCTCGCCGAGACAAACAAAATGACGTATCACATTACCCCATTGGAGACCCTCGGTTAACTAAAATTTTTCCAAAATCTGCTAATGAGTAAGTGATTAACGATTTATCAACAAAACAAAATGATGAAATTAAGTAGATTGACTATTTTATAAATAAAAAGAGAATAGAATTATCCATCCATTAGCAAAAATAAGACGACTGGACTACAACCAATAAGAACCCTCATATCCATTCTAATTCAAGAAACGCGGTATGACGGGTTTTTCTGCGTCAGTGCATGGTTTTATCCTCATAACATAAACATATATTTATCTTCTTATACATTCCATAACAGGACAAGATCAAGATCAAGATATAAGATCCAACAGTGCAAGATCAAGATCAAGATGAAAAGCTTTGGCGGAAGATCAATGATCAAGATAATATCTTGATCTTTGATCTTGATCTGCTATCTCAGATAATGATCTTGCCCACCTCTGCTTTTTTAAATGGAATTTTGACATAAATTTTGACCATAAAATTGCATAATGTCAAAAACAATTACAAAATCCGTGCGTCTTGTAAAATAACGTTTGAAAAATAAAGAGACGCCTTGATCTGAATAAATTTGCAAAAATTTAGAAGCTCGAGGATAGTTGTAAGATTTTGTAAAAATTTGAAAGTTTATAGAATTTATGAATTTCACAATGTTACCAAGACCAGCGTAAATTGAATTCACGATAAATTTCTTCCTTTGAGGTTTATCAAATTTTTTGTGATTGACGCCATGTTAATATTTATTTGCCATAATAATATTTTGAATTTTTTTCATAATTTCTATTTTTATTTGACAGGCCTCGACGACTTGTCCGCCCTGACAAAATATGACGATTAGGAAGTCCTCTACGAATTTTTACAAGCTGACGGAAGCGGGATAGGACGGTGACTTAGGGGAGATCCATAAATTATGTCACGCAAAAATCGGGATTTTCTAGACCCCCCCTCCCCCTTTAACATGTGTCACATAGGCAGGCCCCGATCTTGCCAAAAATCTTACCCGGGCAAAAGATTTAGGCGCCCCAAGCCGCTCGCGCCTTTGGCGCTCGCAGTGGGTTTCTTTACTCAACCAAATATTTATGTAGGCCTAATGCGTGCAACTGTGAATCCTTATTATGTTAAGAAATATATAAATCAAGGTTATCAGGGTTATCTGTAATTAGTAATCGATTCCTATACATTGGGTAGCAGAATAAATTGTTCGATAGAAAATCTGCTAGAAATTTGCAGGGTAGCAGTCAATATAAGATTGTGGTTCTATGACATTTTTATTTTTTAAAATTCTAAAGCAGGCCATGTCTAGGGTCACAGGCGTTGACCTGAAAGTTTATTTTTAAGCTGTATACTACCAGGGTAGCATAAAGCTTAAAAATTACTAGTGCAGTAGTAATGTTTTGCTTCTATGTAGGGGATTCAGAATCGGAACCTTCTAAGAAAACCGGGTTTTATTCGACTTTTTACCGTTTCTTTCTCCATACAGGAGAAAGATTCACAATAAAGTCAAGCTAGTTCTGAAACACTCCCTCCTCTGCATAATTCCCCGGAAAAATAAGTATGTACATCCATAACAAACGGATTACCTAAATATCAACATGATATGATTATGAAGACTTTAATTAGTTCAATGTAACCGTGGTCTTGTTTTATTCTTAAAATGACACAAAATTACAGTTTGCAGGGTTGCTTTGATATTTAACACACGTGAACTTACCAAATTCCTAGAACTTGGAAATGAGATAAAAAAAGAAATGACAGCGTGTCATTGCGTGCCTTGGCACTTTCTTGATTACTCAAATAGGATCACAATATCAAAAGGCGATATATGCATTCGTAATTTTCAACCAAAAGTTTTAAGAAAACCATAACTTTCCGGATTTTTGCAATATTTCAAGCCATCTAAACATGTATGTGCCTGATTTGAACATTCAAGGTTTATTCTAAAATATAATTTTCGTCGTATTTTAAAGTCATTGATTTTTGATTCCTTTCGGCTTTTTGAATTATAAATGCAAAATCTCAAGACCCAACAAAACTATGGTTCCTGTTTACCTGGACGTACAGAGGGCTTTATTTGTACACCCTAAATAAATTTGATTAAGATATACTCAATTTTGAGTACATATAATTGCCACTAACACAACTATTGAGTAAAACTTACCCAAGAAAAGTTAAAACTTATTCAAATTTGAAAGATTTTTACTCAAACTGGAGCAAATTTTACCTTTGCCTAGGACTGCCAATGAGTTGAGTTGAGCTGAGTTGAGGGTTAACTCAACTCAACTCAATAAGAAAAATCACCGACTCAAACTCAACTCGACTCAAATTAGTCTCAACTCAAACTCGACTCAACTCAAATGTTAACGACTCAAACTCAACTCATATCGACTCACCTTTTTTAGAGTAAAATATTTATTTAAATAAATAAGTTCAAAAGGGGTTAAAAATCTCGTTAAACGTATGATTTTAAAATAAAATTTCCGTTGATAACGATGTTGGTAGTCACAATTACAATTTTCATGATTTCCTACATAAGGCTAAAATCTACAAATATAAAATGGTTGTGTTCATTTCGATAAGCTAATCAACAAATCGGTATATGATGACGACGGGTATGGAGAGGACAGCTTAGTATGTGTATTCAACAGTGTAATTTTTTATTCAAAATTTTTTGACAATTGCACGTTTTTCTATTTTTAAGATAGATATATACAATGAAATAGTGTTTTTTTCGCGCTCTAACGATTTTCAAGTTAGATACCTTAAAAGTTGCGTAAAATTGAGTAGATCAATAATCCGTAATAAAAATAGGGGGCGCTTAGCCAGTTTTCGAGATAAATGCCAAAATGTGCGAATTTTTTGCAAATTTTGATATATTCATGTTGTGACTGAACCTTTGGTTTAAAATGACTGGAAATAATTTTTAAAATAATTTTGAACTAGAGTTTGGCCGCTGCCTTGATTTCTGACCCCAATTTTCCAATTGGTTGAAAATTGCAAAATAATTGCAATTTCCATATTATTAAGATAGTAACGCCTTGAAGGCGGCTACGTTCTCCTCGTCATCTGACATGTTCGAATTTTCGTCATCTGACATTCTTGGATCCTCGTCCTCTGACGTGCACGAATCATCCTCTCCCTCTTGCCATCCAATAGCGCGATAACCTTCCTAATCATCAGAAATAAATTAGTTCGCTCGCTCATCATTAACCTATAAAAACCATAATATATTGAAATCCTACTTTAATTACAAAGAATCCATCAAGAGATTCAGGTTTAGTCGCAAGCCCCGGTCCACGTCTCGGTCGAACTTTGCCAAGTAAAGCGATCTTGTCTCCATAGTTGAGTCTCGTGCGACAGTTTTTCTCCAACGGGTTATCATTGACAAAAACAACTCGTTTCTAAAACAAATTACAAGAATAAATAATATAATGATAAAATGTTTATTACTCCATTACTTTGCAATAAAACTAATCACTTATCTTACGCCGGCTGGTGTGATCCAGTAATTTCCCCCTGAACATGTAATTTCGGCCAAATTTCCGGGGTTTTTCTTGGTCTGGACAAAGATGAACTCGCCTTGGTCCTCCCTGGAGGTGTACTTGCTTCCGAAAGTGTACTAGCAAAAAATACGGTAAAAAAGTGACGCAATTTTGCTTAGAGAAAGATAAGAATTATTCGTTTACCTTTTGATTTTCGATGTACGGCAAGGTGGTATATTTCTTAAATTCAGTGTACGGAGGAGTGACACACCCACAAATTGTCCCCCACACATGCCCCCGACATGAATGACAGAACCGATGCTGTGGTTCAAGAAGAACTGCGTCTACCCCTTCCATTTTATTGGCTTAGGACAATAATAATAATCATAACAAGAATTGTGCAAAGTTGTGTGTGTGTGTGTGTGTGTGTGTGTTACCTTTACCTTTTGAACCAAGCGCTTCACTCGATGGCTGTATCACCTTACCCCCATAGTCCTAAAAATTTTCACCGAGCGCCACCTATCAACATTTTTAGGTACTAGGTTGTATTTTCTCCGCTAGAGGGCGCTTTTCGCCGACAGTGTCCAAACGTTGAATGGCCCCAGAACAACCGGATACGTCACTAATAGAAAAATTTGTATACCCCTAAGATTTAGTCCGTGACCTGGGAACTGCTCCTTTAGTCGGCAGTTGACCCGTTACGTGTGCACACTGCCTATAGTCAATAGTGGACCTGGGACGTGTGCACACTGCCTATAGTCAGTAGTTGGCCCATAACGTGTGCACACTACCTATAGTCAGGAGCAGCCTTCACTCTCTGCCCGGACCACTGTATCTCCAGTCCGACCAGAATGCCATAAGACTTTTAACTATGTGGAACTGCGTACTGCGAGTCACAAGGGGACGTTCACATAAGGCGTCATCAAAAAGGGACTTAAAAGTACAAAACTCAAAATTAATTTTTTCGATATGTGTCTAACATATTGTTGTTAGACAATTACTGAGATAATTGGTCAAAGATAGTGCCACATTCTGTGCGTATGTCCCCCTCCATTCATTCAAAAATATTTGAAGTTAGCTGGCAACCTCACATAACGAGATGGGAAAAGTCCAGGCAGAGAGTGAGTGAAGCCTGGTCAGCAGTTGGCCCATAACGTGTGCACACTCCCTATAGTCAGCAGTTGGCCCATAACGTGCGCACACTCCCTATAGGCGGCAGTAGCCGTAACATGTGCACACCCCCTATGGTCACAGTTGACCCACAGTTGAACCTGGGCAAACTCGCTATGGTTGGCTTATGAACCTATAACCTGGACACATTATTTAGAGGGATCACCTGACCTATGACCTAACCATACCCATAGGTGACTTCTGGCCTCAATACAGTTACATAGATTTATCACATGACGTGTGACCTACGTGCATTTAAATGTTGCTAAACCTGTGATGTAGGCAAATGACTTATAGTCCTCACATAACTTGGGACACACGCTAAAGTCATCAGGTAACCTCGACACACCCCTTAGAGTCGTCAATTTATCTCTTACTGCTTACGTAACGATTTGTTCCGGGTTATTGTTATGTTACTCAATGCCGGCGGAAGTTGGGTGGACATGTGGGGACATTAACATTCTGGGATAGGAGAAGGGGGGCAAGATACGATTTTGCTAAATTTCTGAGGGAACAACGTCCCCCTGTCCCCCTGCTTCCGCCGCCACGCTATTACTCATAAGTTCTCTAATTGGACAAATTTAGTTCAGGCCTAGGAATTTTTGCAAATCGTACATGCTAAAGGTCCACGTTCTGTTGCGCTTTGTTTTGTATGGATGTCATTCACAATGGAGGCGCAAACCATGTTCAGCCCAGATAATTTTTTGACCTTATTAGTTTGAAAGAGCAAGTCTTTACAAACAACATTTGGTTCGGCACTTGGGCAGATGCGCAAATTTCAGCACGTTATGGGTGCCGCAAGTTCGCAAAAACGCATGATTTTTCGAACAATGCCCAGCGCGAGCTCAACTTTGTGCGTTTTTGCGAACTTGCGGCGCCCATAACGTGCTGAAATTTGCGCATCTGCCCAAGTGCCGAACCAAATGTTGTTTGTAAAGACTTGCTCTTTCAAACTAATAAGGTCAAAAAATTATCTGGGCTGAACATGGTTTGCGCCTCCATTGTCAGCAAACGTTTCTGACTTATGAATTAAAATCCTGTCTATGCTGGAGCCCGCCTTGCGGGCTTTGGAGACTAGTGCTAAATAAAATTTTAATTGTGTTTGTTTACTCTTTGCATGGAAATTTGAACATGTGCCTGACTCCTCGTTTTGATCGTCCCGCTTGACAAAATTCAATGGATCGGGCGAGGCGAGAATATTGAGGCTTTATTATTTGAAAGTGTATTAAAATTACAAATATTACAATTATGTAATGATACAATTTGTATGACAAATTTTCATTTACTTGAAATGAAAGTGCCAAATAGTAAATAGTTTGGGTTAAAAATATGTATATTAAAAAAGTCTCCAACTAAGGGAACGTCCATAAATTATGTCACTAAAAAATGCCGATTTTTCAGACCCTCCCCACTTGTCAGCAAACACGTTGCACCCCCTTTTTAACGCGTGTCATAAACATTTGCCTCCCATTTTAATCATATTTGGATGGGAAACGATGAAAGAATTGATACACATTACATTTGCATACAATATTGTTGAACACTCGTTCTTATTAATCTTCACTTTTGGAAAAAAAACCTTTGGGAAATTTGTGAGTGGTATCCAGTCGATTTTCGGTCGGTTAAATGCGATCATTTGCACGTGGAAGATTTGCAGGTTTGTGACATTCTCATTGACGAGACAGTCCGTGGGGTTGAAGAAGGCGACGCTTCCTTCCACCGAGGTGCTAAAAAAATACAATTAATTATTTAAGCCAAGTACTTACAATTAGTTGAGTCGTTTTTAAACTGATGAGGAATAATGGTCAAACCTTGTGGAGATTTTGATGCGATTTGACTACATTTTTTCATATAACTATTTTATAAAAATTGTGTGCAAATGTATTTTAGCCACATTTGAATACATAAACTTTACCAAGATTTCACCGATTTTAGACGAATAAATATGATCAAAAATTTGATTAAAAATTGAGCATAGAATGCTTTTGACGTTTTCTTTCGTAAATATGTACGTACTTCTTTTTTGGGATAAACTCATATTTTTGGACAATTCAACTGCGTTTTCTAACGATTCATAACGCCCGGCTCTGACCACTGGAAGTTCGTCGTGGTAATGAAGAAGGACGGTGGTCGTGGATTGAAGAAACGGTTGATGGCAACGTTCTCTCTCAAATTCTGGCGTGGCAGACGCAAATAAATCTGGCCCGTGGTCACCTTTAAGAAAATGAAGACTTGGATTAATTTAAGGACTCGTTTCGCATCGAAATGATATATTTTTTTATACTTGAGGATACACGTGGTGTAAGTGATCCTCTGAGACTGTGGGGACGTTGGAGATTCCTCGCACGAAAAGTTTGACCGTTCTCAAACTGCAAAGAACAATTGGGGATCAGAATTACATACGTCATTTTTAGCAGAAATTTGATTACTTTCGAGTAAAATTCGCATATTTATGTATGTAATTGCATACTTTTCCATTTCAACGTTGGGGATGAGATCCCAATCCTGGAGAGAAGAGCCAAGGTTGTAATCTGATTCATGCCCCCCACCACATCTTGGAAGTCTTCCCAGTTTGCCAAAACTTCCGCATCCGTCCGCGTTTCTGCTTTGGGGGCGAGGAAGGTCAGATTTCGCAGACTTGGCGAGGATGCAATGACCACTGCGAGATGTCGGGGATGACAAATTTGCAACACTAACGTGGTGACCTTGAGAGGTTGCAAATTCGCCGAGAAGTCGTTCGCAGGTAAAGTCGGCGTCCACCGCATCGCTTGCAGAAAAGGGATGAGCTGCACGTAAAAAAGAACATGATCGGGAAACATGTACAATTTATTTTTGCGGAAAATTCCCACCTGTTGATCTTCCCAGAAGGTTGCCTTGTATGGTAAAAACGCAAATTCCAAGAGATTAGCGCACTTTTGTAGAATCGTCGTAACCTCATTCATCATCAAAGAATCGTCCCCTCTCACCAAAAATCTTTGCAACTCGACGGCCTTCAGGTAGTTGCCGTACTTTTCTAAAAACGGTGGGAACCTCGGAGTGGCCTGGAGATAGGTCTTGGCACGCATTTGTCGAGATGACCATGGCATCTTATTCGGGAAGAAGACAGCGTGGCGAGGAGAGGATTTTATCGAGGCGGGTCAGCACGTCGTGTTCGTGCTCGTTTATTCGCTCTGTTCCGTCGGGATAGGATCAGAGGTCGACGCCGCCGATCGTACGCCGCCGAACGCCGGTAGTATTTTACGCGCCGTCGTCGCCGAAAAATTTGATTTCCTATTCCTTTAACATTGCGACGCCGCCGAAAAATCACCGAAAACTGGCGCCGCCGCCGCCGAAAATTTGTCGGTGTCGACCTCTGGATAGGATGCGTCGAAATTCCGCGCTTTGAGGTCACTGAGATGGGGAAAAATAGCGTATGCGACGGCGAGCACGAAGCCCGCGATGGGTGGGTCGATAGGACCGTCACCAGCCATTTTTATTGAGTTACTTAAGTAGTTTAAATAAGTATTTATTACCGTACCGTTTCTAGAGTGGTTTTTTTAATGTAACGAGCTAAATGGGAGGCTTGTGAGTCGAGTTATTTACCCATCCTCCCCCCAAGCAGCCCATATAGCACAGTGATCTTCACGGCAAGTCTCCAATTTTTGGGGTCGAGGGTTCGAACCCCAGTCGAGGCATTTATCTTGGTTTGCATTTTTCTTGTTTTTGTAGACCGTTTTTTTTAGTGTGGGTTTCATAACTTTGACCTATGATGACCTGGTGACTATGTGCACCGAAACCGACTTATCCTATTATTTTACACCAGTTCATTTTATTTTGGCATTCAAATTATTAAATTTGGATAGTTGAATGATTTTCACGCCAAACTAAAATAAACTGGTGTTAAATAAACCGTTACAACGCATGTAACCAAGGGGTGAAAGGAGTGTCATACGTCAATGTGAATATCAAATTGTTCGAAAATTTGTTAAGATTGACACTTCTGACGTGTTTTCGACTTTTGTGTCTTATTTGTGTCAAATTTAACAGTTGATAACCCTTATGTGACCTTTATATGACCTCTGAGGTCAAAATGGAGGTCACCATTGAATTCGGGGTTAAATTTCAGTTGAAATTGAAATAGATATGTCCTATGACCTTTACATGACCTCTGAGGTCAAAATGGAGGTCACCATTGAATTTGACATTGAAAAATAGTTAAAAATGATGTGTCACATGTCAAAACTGACAAGTGACACTTTTTCGTCACTTTTCGTCACTGTGACGATGTCATCGTCACAGGTGACGTCCAAACACAAAATGACCTGAATTTTCGAATTCCTCGTTGAAAATTAGTTAAAAATGATGTGTCACATGCCAAAACTGACAAGTGACACTTTTTCGTCACTTTTCGTCACTGTGACGATGTCACAGTGTCCATCTTCGCACTCGTCCTGTCCATTGACGTTAGGAGTTTACGTTCAAAATTTCAAGTGTCTATGTCTTTTCGTTCAAAAGTTATCGGAGCTACGGACAGACAGACGGACGGACGGACGGACGGACGGACGGACGGACAGACAGACGGACATAACGATCTTATAAAGGGCTTTCACCCCTTAATAATAGGATAATTCGGATGACTCGGCTAATGTAATTGAAGTAAATTTTGACGGGAAAAACGGAACCCTGTATAAGTCAAGTAAGTCATTCTGAAGAGACATGTTTTCGAATTTTTGGATTCGCACTAACATTCGAAAATTTACAGAATTTTTAAAAACCGAGGTTTTGGCTTAAAAATGTTTAAAAATTCGCACCTCGCGCTCAAATTAGCGCATTATGAAAAACTAAAAAATATGGGTTTGCTTATTTTTTGTGGTGAATAAAATAAAATTGGCCTCAACCAGATCTGAGTTGTACACGTAAAAGACTTGCATTGTAAGTGCTTGGACTTCTCTTGACAAAGTGAGCTTATGTAGATTTGTCCTGAAACTTTTAAACAAATAAATTCCACTACAAGCGTTTAACATTTTTTTAATATTTGGCTCAATTTATTTTTGAAACTAGAAAGGATTACAACAACCAATTTATGACAATTAATTTGTTACTAATAAATTTCATGGAATATTCCGTTCCGTAGAAATTAATATGCATTATTAAGGGGTGAAAGCCCTTTATAAGATCGTTATGTCCGTCTGTCTGTCCGTCCGTCCGTCCGTCTGTCTGTCCGTAGCTCCGATAACTTTTGAACGAAAAGACATAGACACTTGAAATTTTGAACGTAAACTCCTAACGTCAATAGAGAGGACGAGTTCGAAGATGGGCACTGTAGGTCACACCCATCAAGGTCAAAAGGTCATGAAATGTCATTTAAAGGTCAAATTGCATACATGCAACAATTTGAAAAAAAATTCGGATAACACACTTCTTTCACCCCTTGGTTACATTCGTTGTGACGGTTTATTTTTATCCCTGATATTTTTCAAGTGTAAATTTTTATGCATATTAGTATGTTAATTATTGCATTAAATTCTATTTACATGGTGGTCAAGAAGAAGATTCTTCTTGACCATCTTCTTCTCCGTCTTCTTGCAGGATGGGGGACGACCCCGCTGTTTTTTGGGCGGTGTTCTTCCCTTCACACTTGACGGATTTCTTCTTCGTCTTAACTTCCGGTTGTGGCAGATCTTGTTCCTTGTCTTGGACGGGACGATCGCGAAGGTTTTTGGGCGGAATTTCCTCCTTTTCGGATGCGGGACGCTTTTTGGGTGTTTTGTCTTTCATGGTCACGGACTTCTTCTTTTTCTTGATTTCCGGCTGTGGCAGATATTCGACATCGTCGTTGCCACCTTCCTCCTCCTCGTCTTGGACACCATTTTCGTCGAAACGCTTCATCACGCCGGCTTCGATGTGTTGATTGTGTCGCAGGACGAGGGGTTTCGCCTTCTTCTTGATTTCTACCTTGACCACGGCCTTTTTCTTGGGTTGGAGAAACAGTTTCCTCTCCGATTTGATGGGGTTGAGTCCGGCACGTTCTATATGAATTTCGGCATCCAGTCGGGAGACGTCGATGGATTTGAAAATGTTGACGAGTTCCGTTTCCACGTTGATTGAGGGCAAATCGCTGGTGGTGGAGGATGGATGGACGTTTGAGTGGAAAAACGTGGCCTTGCTGTCCCAACGCTTTATAGCGAAGACTTGTTGAGATTCGTGCAATTCCTGGAAAAATGGGAGAAAATTAGTAGAAAATAGGTGTTTTCTAATAGATTTGGAGATAGTTTTGGAGATTTTGGAAAAATAAAAGGAAAATAAAAAATATAAAATTGTGGGTGGAATTTTTCTAACGTGGGGAAGTTTGGTTATTTCTTGGCATTAGAGATAGAAGCTCGATTAAAATTGGACACATAAATTTGTTAATTTTTCTCGTTTTTGAAAATACGTGTTCATCTTTTTACCCGAATGATTGAATCGCTCAGCTTGGTCGAGTCGTGAATGTCATCTTCGAATAGACCTGAAAAAGATGGAATTTTTATTACAAAATTTCCAAAAACTAGCTTCTTTCTAAAACTTATTAAAAAATGAATTATGCACCTTCCAACCGGCTCGACATATCTTTAATCATATCCACCATATCGGTGAGGGCAGTAATTTTGTATGGCGGAATGTACGATAAGCGACCCTTGGCGTCGATCTTGATCCGAGGATGCCGTTTGGGAAGACTTTCGTCCAACAAAATCTGGAAAAAAATAATCAGAATCAGAATTTAATTATACACAAAATTGACTTATTTCGCATCGGAACTCGTAGTTTGTAAAAAGACGTCATTGATCTGAGCAAGTTTATAATTTGGAATAATTTTCTTCAGAAAAATGGGTAAAATTTTGTAAAAGTTTACAGAATTTACGGATTTTCCGATTTTACAAGTCTGCCTGCCTGCGTCAATTGCCTCAAAATAAAAATCTGATCCTTTTCCAGCAGGAAATTTATCAAAAGAAATCCGACAAATTTCACAAAATTTGGCAATTTAACTTGATCTGCTTTCCGAACTACGATGCCCCCCAAAAAATCATACCTTTCTCGCCTCCGGGTGGACGTTCGTCTCCTTTAGAGCGACAAAAAGCTCATCGATGGAAAAAGTGTTAAATTTCCTGTCGAGAAAACACTCTCTCAAGTATTTCTCTATCTTCACCGCCATCGAATCCGCTCTCTTTTGACAAAACGCGGCCATCTCGCGCTCAAGGTCAGCCGGGCTGGAGAAAAATAATCATAATTAGTTCACGAACTAACTAACTAGGCAGGCAATTAATTAATTGTGATAAGTATACCTCGCCAGCAACGGAACGACGTCCGTGCGCCGGAATTCTCCAGCTTTGCGAAGCTCCGCAAACTGGGAAAAGTCGAGTTTTTGATACGCCAACATCATCCTGGTCGTGTTAGACTGATACTTGGAGACTTGCGAATTGTGGGTCATGGTTAACCTTCAATTTCAAAAAAGAAGATGAGCTGATTAATTAAGAATTTTGATTTAAATGAGGAGAAATTTTAAGTTAAAAATTTGGAAAGGAAAGTTAAACAGGCTAATTTTTTAATAGTTTTATGTGCCAATGTTTGAGGGGATAAGTACGCTTACCGAATGATGATAAGTACAAGAATTGTACAAAAAGAAATACATAATAATTAATTTCCAACAGAATACAACAACCAAGTTAATGAAACATGAGTTTGGTTTACAATGTGTTGGTTTGGATCCCGGGTTTTACTTGGGGGTATCATGAGAAATAGATTTCTCCTTCACGTGGATGTTCGTAAACTGAATAAGTTTTATAATTTTATTAAGGGGTGAAAGCCCTTTATAAGATCGTTATGTCCGTCCGTCCGTCCGTCCGTCCGTCCGTCCGTCTGTCTGTCCGTAGCTCCGATAACTTTTGAACGAAAAGACATAGACACTTGAAATTTTGAACGTAAACTCCTAACGTCAATGGACAGGACGAGTTCGAAGATGGACACTGTGACAACGTCACAGTGACGAAAAGTGACGAAAAAGTGTCACTTGTCAGTTTTGGCATGTGACACATCATTTTTAACTAATTTTCAACGAGGAATTCGAAAATTCAGGTCATTTTGTGTTTGGACGTCACCTGTGACGATGTCATCGTCACAGGTGACGTCCAAACACAAAATTTTCAACGAGGAATTCGAAAATTCAGGTCATTTTGTGTTTGGACGTCACCTGTGACGATGTCATCGTCACAGGTGACGTCCAAACACAAAATTTTCAACGAGGAATTCGAAAATTCATGTCATTTTGCGGTTGGACGTCACCTGTGACGATGACATCGTCACGGTGACGAAAAGTGACGAAAAAGTGTCACTTGTCAGTTTTGACATGTGACACATCATTTTTAACTATTTTTCAATGAGGAATTCGAAAATTCATGTCATTTTGTGTTTGGACGTCACCTGTGACGATGACATCGTCACGGTGACGAAAAAGTGTCACTGGTCAGTTTTGGCATGTGACACATCATTTTTAACTATTTTTCAATGTCAAATTCAATGGTGACCTCCATTTTGACCTCAGAGGTCATGTAAAGGTCATAGGACATATCTATTTCAATTTCAACTGAAATTTAACCCCGAATTCAATGGTGACCTCCATTTTGACCTCAGAGGTCATATAAAGGTCACATAAGGGTTATCAACTGTTAAATTTGACACAAATAAGACACAAAAGTCGAAAACACGTCAGAAGTGTCAATCTTAACAAATTTTCGAACAATTTGATATTCACATTGACGTATGACACTCCTTTCACCCCTTGGTTACATGCGTTGTAACGGTTTATTTAACACCAGTTTATTTTAGTTTGGCGTGAAAATCATTCAACTATCCAAATTTAATAATTTGAATGCCAAAATAAAATGAACTGGTGTAAAATAATAGGATAAGTCGGTTTCGGTGCACATAGTCACCAGGTCATCATAGGTCAAAGTTATGAAACCCACACTAAAAAAACGGTCTACAAAAACAAGAAAAATGCAAACCAAGATAAATGCCAAGATAAATTTTTGGAAAATTGACTCACACCAAGGGCGTCTTCTAATGATTCAAAAAACCCGTCTCGGACCACTGGAAGTTCGGTGTGGAAGGACATCGGTTTTGGACACAGTGGCCGCGGAAGCCGTCCATGGGGACATTGTCCCACTGTCCACACCCTTCCGCGGACACTGTTTAGACGGAAAGCAAATCATGAAGTGGTGGATGGCAGCGTGCTCTCTAAAATTATGGCGTGGTAGATGTCAATAAACGTGCTGCACCGTGGTCACCTTTAAGGAAATGAAGGCTTGGATTAATCTTGGCTCCGAGCGAAATGATATATTTTTTTATACTTAAGTAAATATTGTGGCGCAAGTTATCCTTTGAGACTGAGGGACATTGGAGATTCATTTTTCGAACAATTTGGTGGTTCTTAAAAAATATAAACAATCGAGGATCAGAATTACATACGTAGTTTTTATCAAAAATTTGGTTATTTAAGAGTAAAATTCGCATATTTATATATGTAAATAAATACCTGTGTAATTGCATACTGTTCCATTTCAACGTAAGATCCCAGGAGAGCCAAGGTTTCAATCTGGTTCATGCCCAACCAACTTGTGGACCACATCTTCAAAGTTCTATCAGTCTGCCATACCTGTTCAAAAATTTAGTATTCATTCAAAAGTCAGTTATCCCGATTTCTGCATGACTGACGCAAACAAAGTATTTTGACCATCCCTGGAGAAAATTTCGAACGTGAGGTTCACTCCACCCGCAGAAGCAGAGGTCTTGGCGAAATTTATGCATTCCTCGAGGTCACTGAGGTGGGAGAAAAAATAATTGGTTTTTGGATGAGATGGAATGCGTTAGTAGAGTTGTTTTTCAGATTAAAAAAAATATGAGATTTTTTTTCATATCTGGGTTCCTTTCGAATTTTGTGAGAACGTATCGTATCATTGCGACGGGAACGTATTTGATGCGACATTGATTGAAGATTTAAATTTTGGCCGTGTCTGCATACGTGTAAATTAGATGAACGTAAGTATACATATTGCATCATGAGATTTTATAAATGTATATTTTTATTAACAAAAATTTTATCAAACATTGAAGTAGTACAATTTTGTGGTAACCTTATCGACCAATTAATTATAAATTAGGTATGTATGTAAGTGAGCAAGTATTTATTTACGTTTGAAACGAGTTTAGACACTTGTTGGGAACAATTCTGCAAGCAGATAATTTCTCGGGGACAGTCTTAAAATTAAGGGTTTTTGTCAATCCTTATCAATTGATATCCTTATCAATCATCATTTTTTAAAAGGTTTTTTAAAAAATGAAGATTTTATTGCATCTAAACATCAATAATTTTAAGGTATTTTAAGGTTTTAAGGTTTGGAAAGGTTATAATTTTGATTTCCAAGAGCACATATTTAATTTGTTTTTACCATTTTCATGGAAGAATTAAATCAAAATTCTAGCCTCCTAACTTTGCAAACGTAATTTAAATATTTAAGCATAAAAAATGCATTAAATGATGAAGTATCCTACATATCTAGCTATAAAAGAAAGATTATTGCTGCAGATCATGATGCTTGACGTTAATTAAATTGTGGAAATGGCGAACTTACCCTAAAACAAATTTTCGTCAAATAATCAATAAAAAACAATATAATATTTGATTATACAATAATTATAATATAATATTTAACTTATTAACCCTTATTTGTAAAATTATAGCAACGTAATGCTCATGAATTTTCGCAAATAATTGTAATCAGAACTCAAATCAAGATTTGTTAATGTAAAATTTAGTATATAAGATGACAAAGCTTATTTAAATTAAAGTACATAAGTTAATTAATAAATAAATTATGACATGCTGCATGATGTAGAGATAAAATGACGGATATGTTCCATAGTTTTTCGCATCGATTTCATTGAATTAAATAAAATTAATTGTAACTGAAATTATGGGTACAATGAGTAATGTCCCATAGAATTTTTTGAATAACGTGCAACCACACCCCCTGTAAAAATAAAAGAAAGTTTGGAAAAATTAGAAAGTCTATATAGATCTTGTAGAACAAGAGTTAGACCTATACTTGCATTTGCAATTTGACTTCCCCCTGGAATACGAACATTTTGATGCATCAAGAGTTTCAAAATTCGAAAATTGGCGGTTTTTTTGCGTACACAGAAATCGTCAAAAAACTCCTTGCCCCAGCCATTTGCTTCTGACAACCTGATGCCAGATTTTTCCTCTTGGGAAGAGCTACATTTTCAGCTTTTGTTGTCCGAAGCAAATGGCTGGGACAAGGAGTTTTTTGGGGTCAAAGTTTCTGAGGGAAGGGGTTATACGGCAAGTGCCGTAACAAACGAGGGCTAATGATATACCAACATTTAATTTTTTTGTATTTTGATAAGCTAACATTTAAGTAACCCAGTATAGTTAATTAAATTATACGCATGATTGGGTGAGCGCGACAAAGTGCGACGGATACGACACTCACGCGCGATGGTAGTTGATACCCACCAGAACCCGTGTTTAACACTTTCTTTCGCGAAATATGGAAAATGCTTTTATGGAACACTTGGTCTGGTTCATCTCTGTCACTATGGAGCTCAGCCTCGGAACTAGGAAGAGTTTAATAAACTATCAAAATAAAATAAGTTAAATTGTAATTTCAACTCAAAACTACCCTCTTTGAATCTATGGCAGGCCCCGATCTTGCCAAAAATCTTACCCGGGCAAAACATCTAGGCGCCCAGGTTTTGACCTGAAATCTTATTTTTCAGCTGTATACTACCATAGTAAGTTTTTGCTTCAATGGTTTATGAAAACCGGGTTGTATCCGATTTTTCACCGTATTCCAAAATTGTATTTTGTGCACTAAACATGCCTAAAAATAGATTATGGTGTCATACGTTTAAAAACCCTAACCATTAGGGTTTTTAAACCGCACTCTTATCTTGTTCATGAACATTTATTGCATTTCATGAAAATTCCCTTAATCAAAAGTTTCCTTTGCATGTTTTTGACTCCAGAATTGTTCTGGACAAGACGGCGAGAAGATAATCGAAGACGATCCTTCACCAATCGAAGTAATTCCTTCGCCACTTGAAGCGGAACTAGAATTTGCATTGCCTGACTGTGGTAGTACGATTTATAAAAAGTACAAAAATTTCCAATTTACAGATAAAGATTTTGAGACAGTGTTACATATTCGTTCAAAATACGTTCAAAATAAATAAATAGGGATTACGTCACTAATAATTGACGATGACCTAAATGTGTATTTATGGTGTGAATGTTATTTGTATTGCATTCGTATCAAATGAAAGAAAGCATTCATATAGAATTGTAGCTAGAGTTGGTCATCCGATCCGATCCGATCCGATCGGATTATCCGAGATTATCCGACCACTTACTATAACATGTATCCGATCCGACCCAATCCGATCCGTCGGATCGGATCGGATATTATCCGACCATGTTGTTATGCCAAACGATCCGACATGTGGGACATGTATGTATTGGTGGGGTGACGATCCTGCCATTGTTGGACAGGACCGTCAGCTGCGCAAGCACTAAAGGCTTATTGCAGTCGACATGTGGGACATGCAAGGATCTATAATTAGGCTGATACGACGACGAGAAAGAGAGAGACGGAGAGGAGAATTTAAGATAGTATGAGTTTAGGATAAGTGTGGTGTGGACCACGGTATTAGTTAGTTGTGGTTAAGTTAGGATAAGTAGTCAGTAAGTGGAATGGAAATAAAGGAATATTATAAGGAAGAATAGCCCGAGACCCCTTAATTCTCCACCCACCACCATCGAAATCGCGTAACATGGGGGCTCAACCCCAGTTGGACCTTCCTGAGGGGACGTACCTCTGGGGGCATCGTTTCCTCAGGACTCCAACTCGGACTCGGTCTGGCGACGCGACGAATCTACTGCGGTGGGGAAATCTACCTCAGGTTCGGGTATCAAAATTCATTCTTCCTTAAATTGCACTAACACATAACAATAAATAATTGTCTTACAATTCGACTCGATAATAATCGGTATGTACGGGTATGAAGTTGGCATTGTTCAGTAGATCTATGAGCAGTTCTGGAAAATCGTATTGACGAATATAGTCTCGCTATTCATGTCAGTGCGATTGGCAGGAACTAGCTCATTTTTTAATTTTAAACCGTTCTGGGGGAGGAGGTTGTTCTGGTCTGGTGGGGAGTTCGATAGTACTGCCCTACCAGTCAGCTGCAGCTAACTTACCTGGAGCGAATTGGTAGTTTATTCGGAAAAATAATTGCCTTCATTGTCACCCCGTATTTTTTAGTGTGGTTAACTAACTCGTGTAATACACATTGCATAATAATGCTAAACCAAGTGTGTTACTAACTTTTACTGCATTAAAATGAGCAGAGCACGGTTAGGTATTCATCTTTAACTATCTCAAATGAGGGATAAAATTTATTGGCCAATTTTGTTATGCATATATAGGTGTACACGGAAATGTTTGAAAACTTCAGCAAAATTTTGGAATCTCATAATTCATTGTATTATTTAAAATTCGATTACATATTTCATCCCATTTCTAGGAATTTATGCGAATAATTTATTAAAAACTTCAGGAAATCATGTCAATACGTGTGTACGGGTCATATCTTCAAGTCATGCGAGAATAAATTTTTAACGCAGTAGATAAATATTAGTAGATAAATATTCGATGTATGTCCGGGTGCATCTCTATGCCCAAAAATAAAACTGAATGGGGAAAGTTAAAAATATATGATCCGTTTTCCCTGCATAAGCAATTCGACCTTAGAGCAGCAGGAGACCAACATTTAACCCATCATTGAGTTAATTCGCAGCCAAGAAATGCATCGCAACCTTCACAGCACACACAAAAATAGATCACTAGTATGCCACCCTAAATAATAAGTTATTTGCAAATTCTGTTTCTTGAGGGCACCTTGACAATTTCTATTGTTACGAGGTAGTGCATGTATTTAGTTCCGGAGGTTAGCAGATGTTCTGCCGAATTTATTTTTGTCCATGTCCAGAAAAGGAATTACCTCATGAATTTTTCCGTAAACTTTGGCAGGCTGATACATTTAGCATTAGCAAGCCTTCACTACTAGCACAAATACGAACAACTCTATACGAAATAAATATATATATATACCTTTGTAGTGTACTACTTACTAAGTTACAAAGTGGTAAGTGATCCGGGATCCGACTACGTCATAAACCCAGAAAGTAGCATTTATTTTTAGGCCCAGAGATTATCACTCACTCGTTTCTTCCCTTCGCAAAAAAAAGACGAGTAAAGTTGACGAGGATTTGCCGTTCTTTTATTTCAATTTGTGTACATAGGCATGAGGCACAGGGTTAATAATACTCATGCATGCAGTGTGACAGTGCCACTGTGACTGCACTTTATACACTTAGCTTATGCCAAACCGATTCTCATTTTCCCACAACCACACTGATTAATAAGATCACACATTACGTATCGGAAGGGTTAGGTGAGATACATTCTTTATAGGACTTAAAATTACTTATTTACTGTATGACATAATCTGGGTTCAGCTTTTTCATAATGCATACCGTACCTCATCACACGAACGAAAACCTTAATATTTAAGTATGTCCTCAATATACTTTTAAGCCACGATGATCAACTTGTAATGTGCAAATGAGACAGGTTTTTCATATTATTACTTTCTCCCGTGCACATATCATTCATTCACTGGGCGGCACCGTAGTTTTAATTACATAAAATCGCAATTTCTTGCATCATCGTTTGGTGCAACTGGCGTAGAATTAATTAACAAAAGGGGAATCGCCATAAAAAGTAGGTAAAAAATCATCGGAAATTTAGCAATTGACAATGATGAAAATTTGAAAAAAAAGAATGGGGTTCATACGTTTGAATGCATTTCATAATCTAAGGCCGTGTGGGGTGCACGCACCATATTTTCTGCTTATTTGAATCTGCTTAAATTTATATAATATAATGTGGATAGTTTCTGCACAACAAACGATAAAAATAAGTCAATTAGAAAAAAATGTGAAAAAGTCACTTTCTCCGTTCACCATTTTCTTAATGTGAGTTCATATTCACGCATGTATTGGTGACGACATGCAAGCATAATAAAATGGAAAAATAATATAAAAAGGGGACTAGGTAATCAGTTGCAGTGGTGTGAGAGCTGCAATAGATTAGGAGGAAGCAGAGTTTAAGTCAGACGTGACTTCGGCCAGTGGTCCACGTGGTAAATAGAAATACGAAAAATTATGTAAATGCATGGAATATGCATAATAACTGGCAAAATCACTGCAGATGAAATTGATAATTCCTGCAAAATATAATAATTCCTGCAGAGGATATCATTCCTGCAGAGGTAATAGGAAATTCGAATTCCGGTCCTAAAGGGACGCGTGTTGGACGCGCCAGGGAAATCAGAAGGGAACTGGTCGCTACAGTATCTCTTATCTGATGGGTTTTGTAAGGATTCACAATTGATAGGGAAATTGTGTAGGATGCATTCCTTTGCTTATTACACACTGATTAGAATACGTCATAAGCTAGATGGAAAATAGGAAGTTGTTTCGCGCATACATATTTATTATCTCGTCGTTTTTAAGATTTTCGTGAAAAACTTGTCCACTTAGAAAGATTGAGTTTTCACTCGTACTCGATTAATATCTTAAAATGGATCCGTATCATAAGTATTCTTCGGTCAAAGGAATACTTTGGATAAAGGTCAATGTTTTATTCAGAAGGGCTGACCACCTAACTGCGTATAAACAAAATCAAAACCTGCATTAATTTAAATTAATTCTTTCACAAGAAAATGGGTTTGACAAAAGTATTGCAAAATCCCGACCCAGCTTTTATTAGGTGTATTATGATCGTTCCGAAAATGGGACACGGGTCTTGCCGTTGCCTTTATAAGTAATTACATATGTATCACAATTCGGGAAGAACTATTGCATTAATTTCTACCTCTAGTTATAATTTAGAATATTGTGATCACTACTATTTCCGTAGCCTTCGTAAATTTTCGTAAAGTTGGTAAATAGCGTAAACCGAGTAAATGTCGTTTTTTTAGATAACAAGTTTCTATCAGCAAAATTGCATGACAATACACAATGGATGGATAAGTTCACTGGTAATTTTAGGTTCAATTTTTTACCAAACTCAACACAAGCATTTGTGCAAATCAGTTATCAAGGCAGAGGAAAAATGGTAATCTTATGGAACGTACATAAATGTGGAGATGAATTTGTTGCACCACACAAGAAAAGACACCATGGATTCAAGTAATTGAATATTTTCACTAATCCTGACCTATGATATTCATACTTCGATTTTAAAAGCAAAATTTTGGGTAGTCAAAAATTACGCACCTCATCCAGACATGGATTTTATTATTTTTATCGCTATGTTCACAATCGGCGGACTCACGTCAATTGCGTCGTCCATTCAAAATATTTAAAAAATTAAATTATAACTTATGAATTACGAAAATAAAATTATGATGTGCCTGTGAACTAAAACTTGACAATTGGCAGGAGAATATGTCGTTACGTAAGTCCCAAATATTGCTTATTGTAAGAAATTTCATTTTTTATGAGCATGTCATTATTATGACAATTATGAACGACGTGAAAGACGGTGGATTATTGGTAAAATAACATCATATGTAAACGGAATAACAATTGAGGAAGGACTGGAAAAATCTCTTTAAAGTCTTACACAAGGTTACACGGTAAACGAAATGTTTTAGTTATGTCAGGTATTAAAATGGTAAAAACTTCATAAGTTGTGGATTTAATTAAATCGAGCAACGTCTAATACGGCTCAAAATTGACACTGAATTATATTCTTAATTTTTCATTTGAATATGTCATTTTATTTTATTTTCAGTTAGTCTGGTATCCTGTAGAGCAAGACGATACCCGCAATATCATTGTTTTTATTTAAGAAAATTAATATTTTCTTTTAAATTTCAGTTTCTCTGCTTGGCCGCTTATATAAATTGGTAGAAATTGGTGACGGGATAAGTTTTCTTATTTATAAATTTATCATTTATGCATGCGAACTTCCGATTTTGGTTTTAATTATTGTTGTTCAATTTTACAGCATACCCGAGCTGCCAGATAGGCGTTGATTGGGTACCTGCACCTCTTGGTGCCGAAACAGCAACGAAATGGGACAGGATCATGTATTGATTGGGCGTTGATGACCAGTAACGAATGAACGAGGTTCGATCTTCGTTTAACGAAATTTCGTTGCCTAATCAATACCTAGTTAACAGCATTGTCTAAATGCCGGTTATTTGTTACACAGTACTTAACGAAATTTCGGCATTGAAATAATGACAATGTGTAAATGAGTATTGCAAATCTCGTATCCAAAAATCAAAATTATTTATTACAATTAATTTGGAACAAGAATCGATTCATATTTTATATGTACAGAATTATAACATATATAAGCAATAAACATAGCTAAGTATGATTGATTTCATATGAATTACACAATGAAACGAAAAAATATTTCTTTTTACAAGGAAGAAGAGTACACTTCCTTGATAGAATTGTGGGGTCTAATTTTTGTAAAATTCCCAGTTTATGTGCATACCCTATCTCTAATTGTTTGCAATAAATAGGATAAGATTTTGGTTGTGTTTCGTTGCAAAAAAATCGGGTTAGGGAGGAATTTAGTTTTTGGGCAGAAAATTTAGGGGGGACTGAATCTATTTCTGATAGCCGTCGAACTACTTGAGCTAACGGTGCATTTTTAGAACGTAGCATACGCTTTATTATTTGCATAAAATTTTCGAATGGAAATGCACTAAAATTATCAAGGGCCCCATGGAGTTGTGGTTGAGTTGAGTTGAGTTGGGTTGAGTTGTGGAGTTGTAGTGGAGCCCCACTAACTTCCACTTTCTTGGTACATTTTTGGCCAAATTGCTTATAATTTAAGATTCTAGCTAACCCTTTCTCTAAACCAAAGTGATAAAATTGGCCTCCTTCGATATCTTGCCGAACTTCTCGCTGAGTTTGTAATAATGTTCTCGGATCAATTGGTAAGCCATAAGTAGGTAACCACTTGCGACATATTTCTAATAAATATTTTAAGGCAGCGTGAGTAATATTGTGGTTTACTGCCCAGTTTCTAAGGGACGACATGTGGTTAAGGTTGGAAATCCTACCAATCTCATTGTGTAATTCATGATTACTTTCATCATCACTACTACTACTACTGTATTCAATTTGAGATGAATTTACAATATTGTCATTTTAATAAGGTTCAACACAACTTAGACTATTATTTATTACAAATGGGGTTGTTTCGAAATTGTTTGATGATTGTGGCAAACTTGTAGTTACACGTACGGTTCTAATCTGATTCAGCATTTGACTCAGCCGCCTCTAGACCCTCCCGCGCTTTGTTGACCTCGGTGCCTGCATTTTTCGCCTTCGAACGCTTTTGTTTCCCTTCCTCTCCCCTGTTAACTGAATCCCGAAGCCACTTAGCAATGAATGAATCCAATCTGCTTTCAACTAAATCCAGCTTTATTTTCTCAGAGAGAACATTCCCATCTTTGTAGTAGAACTGGCGGACGGATTCTGTAAATTACACCAAATAAATGAACAAATTAATTTTAATATCTCGCTTTTATATCTCTCGAGACGTTTACATAACTAATTTACAGCACAGAGTTCCACCAAATGCCGCTTTGTTAGAGGAATCTGTGAACCTCAAAATTAGTGCAAACTCATGTTTGATGATTGCCTTTAACGTGTTGTTGACAGCAAGCGTCACTGAATCCCCTCCTAGTCGCGAGAAGAACGTAACCTTTAAAATATATGTACATATGATAACTTATTAGTACGCCATTTCTGATACATAAAATTGCATAACAAGATAAACTTATTAAAAATTACCTCAAGATTAAATAAAGTATTGTCGGCAGCAAAGATCTCGTTCACTTGCTGTAATTGTTCTTGGTTTTTGATTGGCCAAACGATATTACTTGACCGTAACTGTGAAGGAGTACTGAGAGACCGCAATATTATTGTTTTCAGGTCTTTGATGTCTTCTTGTAAAATCAGTTGATTTTGGAGCGAAGTCACCTGAAATGCTGAGTTAAAAGCTGAAATTAATTGCAATATCCACTTATACCACGATTTACGATTTATAATAAAAATAATTACATACCCCGAAATTCCTGCATTAAAGTGGAGAGACGCTCATCATAATTAATTGTGATAGGAATTGGTTCAATTGCTTGATTCGTGATACTAATTTCTTCATTGCCTAGTAATTGAAATAATTGCTTAAATATTCTTTAAATTTGTAAAATTCTTAAAAATTCATATAAAGGGTGTTAATAAAGTCCGATCCCATGAATTTTTTGGAGCGCGGTTGTTACAAATTCAGCTGGAACTTTTGAACCAGTGAAGTTATTTATTTCAAATTTTTACCATGGGAGGAACAACTAAACGTGTAAGTCATGAGCATCTTAGAGTTAAGATACAAACATTGCATCAGCAGGGGTTTAAACCTGCAGAAATTGTGCAAAAATTGGGCTGCAGCCGCAGAACTGTTTGGAAATGGAAGAACAAAAATTTTGTCCACGACAAAAAGCGACCCGGGCGACCCAGAAAGGTGTCACCTACCACAAAGAGAATGATTAAAAACAGACTTTACAAGAAAACCGGTAGTTCATTACGTAATTGTGCAAGGGAGTTAAATGACTCAAAACGCTATAAAGAGAAGAAGAAGCAAATTAACTATGTGACCGTGCAAAAATTTGTGAAATCTACGAGGTGGGGTCACACAGCTTACAAACTAACCAAAAAACCTCTCATGTAACAAAAAAATATCGATGACCGTCTGAAATTTGGAGAACTCCTTCAGAAAAGTGGCCATTTGAGTGAAAAAAGACTTGGTGAAGAATTGCGCAGTCACATCCTTTGGACTGACGAATCTATTATTGAGCTATATCCAAAATTGAACCAACAAAATGTTCGTTACAGGACAGAAAACAAATCGGATGTACCATCAAGAGCAGTCCCAAAATTCGGGCTTAAAGTTATGGTAGCGGGTGGATTTTGTGCACGTGGCGTGACTCCTCTACATATCATACCAAAAGGCCAAACAGTCAATGCAAAGTATTATATGGAAAAAATATTACCTATCTATTTCGATAGCATGGGGAACAAGGAAATATTTCCGAATGAAAGAAAAATAGTTTTCATGCAGGATGGTGCTACAGCCCATACAGCAAAAGCGAGTTTGAGTCTCATCAAGACGCAAGTTTCAACGGTCTGGAGCAAGGGGGTGTGGCCCGGAAACAGCCCAGATTTGAATCCCCTGGAGAACCTGTGGTCCATACTTAAGGAAAATGTATACAAAGAACCACAACCCCGGACGAGGGAAGAGCTAGTAAAAAAAGTTCAAGATGTATGGAATTCGATTCCCACAGACACATTGGAAAAATTAGCACAGAGCCTTAAACAAAGAGTTGAGGGCATGGTTAAAGTAAATGGTAACAAGACCAAATACTAAGGTAAATATGTCGAACATTTTTTGTAAGTATCACGGGTAGTTTTTTTTATACTAGCCTTCACTTTTTTATAGGAAAAATGGGATCGGACTTTATTAACACCCTTTAGATACCTTCAACATCCACTTGTCCCGTGGATTGTGAAGATCCAGCACCAATTTCAATGTCGCTGGTATCAATATAACTTGGCTTTAAATGCTTCTTGGCTTTAGTATTAGCACGATTAAAACTATCTGCAAAAAAATAATTATTTAATCATTGTTTAGGTCTAAAGCATTTATAAAAAAGTCTTACCAGAACTTGTCTTGACAACGATCTCCCAGCTCTTCCATAAAGGGTCCGGTCGTGAATGAGGATCTTCTTGAATTTTTTTAAAACCCTTCGGCCTGTTCGATGGAAATGTACACTTTTTGTTGTCTTCTGAAAGCCAAGTTTTTGGAATAACCTCAATAGTCTGGTCAGCAATAAACTCGACGACACAAAATTGCTTTAAAATTTTGTCAGACATGACGAAATAAATGCGAATGATACTTTGATTTTATTTGATTCACAAACAAAAAATGAAAGATAAAAGTGGCGGTGGCGTCTCACATACAGGCAATGCTGAGATAGTGTTGATGTGGTGAAGATAATGAGCACCGATCCGGCATTGATTTTTCCGTACCCACAAGGTGCCTGTACAGGAATTATTTATCAACGCCAATATTGTGCTACTAAATCTGCAAGTTTTGAGCAACGAAATTTCAGCGTTGATTAGGTACTCAAAGCTAGCTACCAAAATGGTACTGAGTGTAAGCGCTGTTTATGCGTAATGAAATATCAATACCTGACCAATATTTTATCGCCACTTGCATCTTAACGGTGAATATTCGGTATGCATATGCTACTAAATCAACATTTAAATTTTGGTGACGATTCTTAATTAGCAAATCGTTGCGTGCATCATTACCAAATCTTCACCTCTGTCAGCTCGGGTATTCTCTTCTCTCTCCACTCGCTCAATCTCTCTCTCTCTCCAGAAAAATAATGATAATTATAATTCACACAGGATTAGACTGTATCAAATCATATCGATTTGTCCATGTTATATTTTTAAATTGTGATAATGAATGTCTGAAATATTTATGAAATTTTATAAACAATGCAAATATTTATGATTTAGTTTACTTATAGCTATTATTGCCTGATTATTATCTAATTTTAATTCTGTATGTATTTCTTTAAAATTAGTTGCATTTCGGAAGTTTTTAGTTGTATAATTTACTTGAAAATAACTTGCATTTTGTAAAAATATTACTCCAAAAAAGCATATACCATCCTACGAATTGTCTCTGAATCTGGAAAAAATGGACATAGTTTTCTCTTTTATCATCTATCCTGATCAAATGGGATTTTAATGTGTTATCAATTTCGGTACCTTATAGAATTGGGCACCTTTTTCATTATGATTTATTTTATACTAAATAAGGAGAAAATTTTCCTGCCCCGAATTCGTGTCGTGCTCCCTTACGCATCACTGTCGCAACAAGAGTACGCGATTTACTCCAACTTTCTTCAGTAATGATTATCTCTTACGGTCTTCATCATTAACAGATTTTAGAAGACATTAATCACATCGTGAACTTTTAATCCATACGAATCATGAGATTTTAAACGTGTTTGTCTGCTCGTCAGTTTTCGTCAAAGTTAGGGGAGAAAGTGCGGAGATATAAAAGAAATTACCAAATCCGTTGATTATTGCGATAATTTGACCTTTACGTACTCGACTATTTTAAATAGTTAACCTAATTCGGTTTGGAAAATTGTCTTCCGGTTAAACTTGCAATGTCTATTTTCACTACGGAATCCTGTACTTTATCCGTTACCAAGTTATGTTGAAACAATAATCTATTTCACATTTTTATCTGACCTGTTATACACACATATATGGTACCTATATGACTACGATTCTCGGTACCCTCCGTTAAGTTTACGAAATAATTGCAATCTTTTCCTCATTCTGTATTAGCTTCAAGTATACACACGGATCTACGCGTCGTGACTCTCATATCTTCATTTAAAGTCGGGGGAGATAAATCCAAAATTGCAAAATGTTTTCATTGTACCGATAATGTGACCATTATGTATTGAATTACCTATTCCAATTAGGTTTCCCAAATGAAGATAAATATGCAGTAATTTAATATCAATTATCTGAATATGTACTCCGACAACTTGTAATTTAAATAGTCATAATCTCACCTTTCTCCGATGCTATCAACAAATAATAATGAGAGTTGAGCGCACCGTCGTTGACACTGAGACGTTTCGATAGAAGACATCGTGACATTTCTCCTGGTCGTCAATCTCTTGACCTCGTCAACGATGTGTTGAATTTACACACACCTTTCAATCCCTTCGCTCCATCAGCCGAGACACAAAGGAGTGTGGAGGCGAGTTAAATCACCTGAAGCCATAGTATATGGGGACAAGGTCGATGAGAATAACTCCATCACGGACTTATCAATTTCAAGAACCCCCATCACTACTATGACAAATGACATCACGAAATTTGATTGATAATGAACATGCAAAGGTGAAATTTCGAGCGACATTTTGCTTATTCAGCATCATCATCTACACAAGTCTCCTCGTCACTTGTGACAACCAAAGCACGAAGAAAGTTTACCTGAACTACTCCAACGAGTCATAATATTAATAATAATTGTTTGTAATAAGAATTTGATCAGATCATGCTTCGGAACCGATATGTAATTATAGTAAAGTGATATCTATCAAATAATTGTATGTATGTAACCTGATGTGAAGAAATTATGACCGAAAAGTATAAGTATCAAGAATCCACATAATCATTAATGATTTCCGTTCAATTATCAATGTTTAGTATAAGTACGTAAAATAGGGGATTAGCACACCGTGATTATTACGTTATCTAATTAGAGAGTTAATTGATTATTATGAAATATTTATATATGTAAGTAATATAACAAAATATAAAGGTAAGTCCGAGGAACGGACTCTTCCGAGTTCCTGTGACTTACTTGAAGTTCAACCATTTTAAGCAGAAGTCGGAAGGGACCCGACTTTTCCTTAAAGGTTGGGGGTGTTATGCCAAACGATCCGACATGTGGGACATGCAAGGATCTATAATTAGGCTGATACGACGACGAGAAAGAGAGAGACGGAGAGGAGAATTTAAGATAGTATGAGTTTAGGATAAGTGTGGTGTGGACCACGGTATTAGTTAGTTGTGGTTAAGTTAGGATAAGTAGTCAGTAAGTGGAATGGAAATAAAGGAATATTACAAGGAAGAATAGCCCGAGACCCCTTAATTCTCCACCCACCACCATCGAAATCGCGTAACAATGCTGTACCAAATGGTCGGATAAAAATATCCGATCCGATCCGACGGATCGGATATTATCGGATCGGATGGAACCAACCCTAATTGTAGCCAATATTTTAGGTCTGGATCAAAATCTGCCCAAGCTATGTCATTCGGCAAGTCAATTAAATATACAACTTATGGATTCTGTCATTAGACTCTTCCATATTAAACATTTAAATTTATTTATTTTACAACGCAAACACGCATTCCACTCTCTTCTACACAACTAACCCTCTTCCGTACACTCCACGCAGTAAATAAAACGCATATAAATAAAAATTGGAATTCATATTGTTAGGTATATGTATGCCTACGTAGATATGTATATGTAATTAGTTCTGAATCTGTACATCACTCCATCTTTAACTCTCCACTAATAAATACTCTCCTCTGTCTCCTCTCACTGTGTACCACTTATTTATGTATAATCATATATACATAACATTGGTGGACTGTCGAGTACTTTCTTTCGCTCCTCCCACTCACAATGGATTTTAAAATTTTCAAAATTCTTCGCAAGACATATCACCTACCAAATTTGCTACGACTGCGACGACTAAGCAGCTTGACCACCGCCCCTTAGAGCTTGTCATTTTGCTTACGATAGGGAAACTTCCCAAATCTCTCTTCTCAAAACCTTGCGTAAACTGTGTGATTTTCCTGTGAAACTTTTTTTGTGAATTTTCGTCATCTGGTCTGTAAATTGGATTATCCTCCCGGATGCTATCAGGTCTGTAAATTGGTTCTAAACCACCCTGAAAATCTTCCCCCATTCTTAAAATTTCCAAATCTCCAGTCCAAAATTTACATTTCATAATTCGAGCAAATATGCAAAATTTAAAATTCCGTTATTTGTTTTAAACACGTCAAAAAAAATATATGCAAAATTGTCCTTCAAAATTGTTAAAAAATCGTAAAAATATTGTAAAAAAATTCCGTTTAAATTCTGAAAAATTGTCATCAAAATTCGTTCAAAATTTGTCAAAATTTCTGCATATTATATGAAAAAACAGTCATTTTTATTCATTTCGTCTGGAAAATTGTCCCAATTTTTTATCAAATGTTGTTGCAAAAATGTAATCTGATTCACTTTGTCTCAAAATTCTGCTGAACTTTTGTGCTCGATCTGCGTTGTCACTACTTTCCCAGGCTCAGAATGAAATATAACGCCTTGAGATTAATGTTTGTAATGAGCAACGTCTACATATTATTTGCGTGATCAAGTATGGAAATCCACATTGTACATAGTTCCCCTTTTTTAACGCGTCACGGTTATGGGTCACCCACAGAAAACCCTGCGTCTTCGAGTTGTCCGGTTATGGGTCACCCAGAGAAAACCCTCACAAGTCTGCGTATTTATGTATCTCCGATGTCCCGATGGACCACATACCACGACCATAAAAATGTATTTTTCTTTGTTCATCGTTTTGTCCCAATCTGCAAGTTTTATATGAGTCAACCACCACCACGCCTGAGATGACACAATTCCACCACCGATTGCGAGCCATACCATCTTCTCAAGTTCCAGCCCTGCAAAATTACTGCGTCATTCGATATGTGTATTAAATTGTTCAGTGTTATTCATGCAAAATCTTTGTTCATGTTTGTTTTCTGGAGTCATTTCATATTTCATTTTTCCATGAATTTTACCTATGTCTCCAACCCTCAAAATTTCTAATTCAAATTGTGACTACTGAAATTTTTAGTTTGCAAACCTACACACTCTTTCAGACTATTTTTCAGAAGAAAAATTTTTTCGTGAGAGGGTAGTGTTAGGTATATGTATGCCTACGTAGATATGTATATGTAATTAGTTATGAATCTGTACATCACTCCAGCTTTAACTCTCTTCCAATAAATACTCTCCTCTGTCTCCTCTCACTGTGTACCACTTATTTATGTATAATCATATATACAAAACAATTTTATGCCTAATAATTATGCAATTTTAGCATTACCATTATTTACCTATATTCATTATACGCTCCTTTATGGGCCCGAGTGGCCAAAAAAGGGATTAATAAATTCAATTCAATTCATTAAACTCTTCCTCCTCCTGTACGGACCAAAACTTTGAAATCGCTTTGAAATCTTTCCTGACTACACTTTTTACACCGCTGCCTTTTGACAACCGAATTCCGTTAACCGAATTGACAGAATTGGAGGATTTTTCCCTATTTCTAAAATTGTCCAGTTCATAGTTATTTGCCAGGCCGGTTAGAAAAGGGTTAAAAAATTTAAATCATAAATTATCCTCTTCAGCTATAAGAAAGAATTATTGCTGCCAATCATAATGCGTAATGTTAAATTGTAAAATCAACTTAAAATCATACTCATTAAATGTGTGGTAGTACAATTTGTATCATAGGTGCGAAGAAAATTATAAATTTAAAGATAAAGATTTTGATACAATGTTATATATTTGCTCAAAATCCGTCATGCTCATTGTTACAAACATTTATATTGGACATGTGCAAACGCAAGGCTCAAACACCTTTTCAAAATCAACCAATAAAAGTTCCAAACTTCCTCAAAAAAATTACTTGCGAAGAAGTCTGTAGAGCTGGAAACTAATGACACTAGCAGCGAAAATTATGGTCAGCCAAATCACCTTAATATCGACACAGCAAGCTCCCTGTACCGTTCGGGGCCCTTTACGCCGATAATTCTAGGGAAGGGTCCAATTGAAGGGCAGCCAAATGTACTTCTTCGGAAAAATGACTCAGATCAATCAAGTATAATTTCAAATTCTTCAGGAAATTCCGTTGCAAATTCAACCAATAATCCGGATGAAAGGCCCGCTCATAATATATAATGACCCTTTATTCAAAACCGCGGATCATTTGGATGCTAATAGCCCGTCGAACGATAACCCTCTCTGATCAAAAAATTAAGATAAGAAGCACATTTACGCAGACTGAATAAGATAAAATGATGGAGGCTACATTGGAAGCATTTAAATCTTCAGTGGTTCAGAGTAATTTGGAAATATTCATCCCTGATACTGCACCTTAATAACGAAAAGACGAATTAAACTAACTCCGCCTTGTTAGAGGAACGAATCGAAATGTCAAGATTTGCCGGTCCACCGCCCAGAAAGTAATTGTCTTAATTACCACCATTTCCCAGCTCAATTTACCCGAAGTCTCGAAATGACTAAAATGAAACCGGATACTTTCCAGGACCTCCGAGTAGTTTATAATTACCAGTTTTGACTTCATTATAAACGATACCTCTTCCAGGGTCGTCTTTGCCACGCAACTCTTACACTGTGTACAATATACAAGTCGACGCTTTATTAAGAAAATTCCGAATTATTAACAAATTTCGGGATGTTTACAAAACCCGGAATCTGTAACAGTTTATCTAACAGTCTGTCTAACCCAATTTTCAAGCTTTTAGAAATGATCTGCCAGTCCTCGGGTGCCTGACAGAACGCCATTAATTATCACCTGTACTTCTGCGCTTGGAAATTATGCAATCACGTGAGAGGATGCGTGACGCAATGCAACATCTAGATAGGCAAGTCATACCCCTTAGGCCAACCCCACTAGTAAAATAAGACGCATGTCCTACGAGCCATTGCTGCATACCAAGAGGAAAGCCCCAGCGATGATGACGAAAGGAGCAGAACAACAATGGAGAAGAAAGCGGATCAGGTCACAACACCAGACACTTTGGATGCAGCCCGAATATATCCGCAGTCTCTCGACCACAGGAAGTCCGTGACTTCGATGCGGGCATTGGCTCGGACGTCAGTAAATTTCTAAGCCACTACGATAGGATGATGGCAAACCAGCAAGACAAATTCAAGGTGGACAATTTCGGCCGTTACCTCAATGGAGCATCCGCTGCCTGATTCGACTTGGTCAAGCAATACCTGTACAACCAGGTGGAATTTAACGCTACTAATTATCTAATTATTTATTTCTTAGAAAGTCTCCCAAAGAAAAGAACTTATCTAAAAATGAGGTCTCTCTTAACCTCAACAAGCTTCATAGTGCAACTGGTACTGGATGGATACTCAATTTTCTTCGCTGTCCTTCTCCCACCTTTTACGGGGGAAAATCGGTTTCAAAATGTGATGCCACTCATGGACGTAATTGCTGGCGGAGCTGATGATGATAATTATTTATGATCACAACGTTGCGGAAGAGATCTGCGAATTTATCAGCAATGGAGACCGAGAGGAAGACAAATATAACGAAATGTTTAGAAAATGTGCGGACAAAATTTAGCTCGATAATCACAACGCCCATTGGGGCAGCTTTAACGAAAAGTACGATTCCTCAAAACCGGGATCAAGTCGTGGTACGTTATTAGGTCCATACGAATCCGCTTGTATTGGTATACCGAGAGTCCGTCAATTACAATAAATAGATATATATTCAAGCTAGTAACTAACGTGTGTATTCTACAATTAGACCCTGATACCAAAAGGGTCTAATTTTAGTGCGTAAACCATAGTACACATTTAGGGCACCCTTTGCAGTAAATCAAATAAATGGTGCATTTGAAGTGACGTGATATCCATCGTATCTAGCTGTTGTTCAATTTAAAATTAAATTAATCCTAATGCAAAATTGGTTCAGAAGGAAGGTTCTAAATTTCTATCCATAAACGATACTTTCAATGTTATTTAGCTGTCTTCTGGAGGTGATATTCCCCACGTAGGTCTGCAATCTTCCATCTAATGAAAGAATAATCAAGTCGCAATGCTTTAATAATAAAATTTTTTAATTCGAAATTTTCTTGGAAATTTTGTTGCATTTAAAATTAACCTTGGCTGCATAGGAACGATGCCAAAATAACTCAGTCGTGATTTCCTTGATCGACCATTCCTTTGGGGATGAATTGACGAACTTCATTTGCGGCTACCGCGTAAGCCCGGAAAGCGTTACCCTGATTATTAAATAAATATGTAGGCTAATTATACTTAGGGGCCGTCCATAAATTACGTAACGCAAAAATCGCGATTTTCTAGACCCCCCCCCCCTTCCCCCTTTAACATGTGTGTACCATAGGCACGATATCATTAGAGCCTTCGACCACCCTCTTGCGTTACGCAATTTATGGACGGCCCCCCTCACTCCGAATCGAACAGGATAAGTCAATTTGTTAAATTTGTACTAACTGGTTTACTCAAGTTACATATTTACACTCAAAATAAGGTAGTAATGAATCATTAAAAAATGACTATGTGTCTCTACCACGTCGGTTACGATTTGTCATAAACATGGTAATAATAATTTCAGGGAAATTCAAATTTAATGCATAATGGGATTCACTTCCTTCATATTTGGTAATGAATTTGCATTTCCCTGAAATTATTATTACTATTTCTACGACAAATCGTAACCGACGTGGTAGAGACACATGGTCATTCCGCATTGTAAATTACAATTTGTAATGATTCATTACTACCTTAAAATGATATATCATTTTACTACCTGGTACCAAATAATGGCAATTCTCCTATGAAAATGATGTATCACAAGGTTATCTCATGTCAAATTTCCACGGATATCCTGGGATCAAGCTGCATATTAAAATAATTGGATAAATTAATTGTTAGGGATTTTGCGACTATTTAGAATTGCATCATCGTATTAAGCCGATTAATTTCACATTCTTATTCATGTACTAACAATGGCGGCGCAAACCATGTTCAGCCCAGATATTTTTTTGACCTTATTAGTTTGAAAGAGCAAGTCTCTACAAACACCATTTGGTTCGGCACTTGGGCAGATGCGCAAATTTCAGCACGTTATGGGCACCGCAAATTCGCAAAAACGCACGCTCGCGCTGGGCATTGCCCGAAAAATCGTGCGTTTTTGCGAACTTGTGGCGCCCATAACGTGATGAAATTTACGCATCTGCCCAAGTGCCGAACCAAATGGTGTTTGTAGAGACTTGCTCTTTCAAACTAATAAGGTCAAAAAATTATCTGGGCTGAACATGGTTTGCGCCTCCATTGTAAGTATTTATCTATCTACATTGATAAAAAATACAAATGAGATATCCACATTAACAAAATTTCATAAAAATTCTGTAATTTGTTAAGATAACCTGTAAAATTTCAGATTTTTAACTTATAAAAAATGTTATAGGTACATATCTAATATGAAAATATGTACATAATCTTTAATGGGGAATTTATAGTAATAATTTCAAAACTGTATTTACGCTTAAATAGGAAATTTCAAAATTTAAAATTTATTGCAAAATGTTTAAAGAATTTTTAATCTCTGGAGGAATTTCTGCGTCAGAAATTCTGACTTTGTGAAGAGTTGAAGTGCTAAAATTATGCAATTATTAAGAGATAAACTGTAAAATTTCGAATTTTTAACTCATAAAAAATATTATGCATGCATATGTATGTACATATATATGCAAATATGCATACAATCTAAGGGGAAATTTAGAGCAATAATTTGAAAACTGTATTTACCTTTAGTGTAGGAGATTTCAAAGTTATAACTTTATTGCAAAATTTGTGAAGAATTTTGAATGTCTTGCGAGGAATTTATGAGTAAAAAATTCCGACTTTGTGAAAAGTAAAGTCCTATTTAAGCATCTTGACTAACTGAATCTGTAGATTGGGTGGGGCTGCATATACTTAAAAGTATGCGGCATGTCAGCACATCTCACAATGGAGGTCTCATAACGTATGCTCACAGATTTGGACCAAATTAGAGTCAATCGATCACAAATATAATTAGTATGAAATTTGCAAATGGAACTATCTGCCAATGCGCAGGTTTGGTGGAGATATTTGCATAAAAAGAGGAAAAATGCACAGGAAATTTGGCAAATGAAAAATATGCCAGCCTTTTGGTGCGTTTTCTCCTCTTTTTATGCAAATATCTCCGCCAAACCTGCGCATTGGCAGATAGTTCCATTTGCAAATTTCATACTAATTATATTTGTGATCGATTGACACTAATTTGGTCCAAATCTGTGAGCATACGTTATGAGACCTCCATTGTCAGTCGTAGCTGGGAGAGGATATTACGTCACTTTAAATATGGGTCCTCCTAAATATGCACATACACAAATTTTGTCGGGACAGTTTGGTAGAATAATTAAATATTTATTTGAATATTAAATTTTCGATTTTTTAAATATCCATGCGTAGAAAAATTATTGCAATCAATTTTTGCAAACCTTGATGGAAGAAGGAAACGAATTTATATATTTAGATCTGGCTTGGGATTTCGCGTGGTTGATGAAATACCAAAGTGAAATTTGATCTAGTTGTTTTGCACGTAAGATTTTATGTACGTACAGTGGCCGCGGAAGGTGTGGGGACGTTAGCATTGTAGGGGAGGGGAGGACGATGGAGATATCGCATAACCGTGGGGACATTTCCCCTCTGTCCGCGGCCACTTGCTACCCTATGTGAATGAACAGATACTTACATACTGCGTGGTTTTACACGGTATGAAAGTAGCTTTACATGATTACGATTTAAGGCGATTTTCCTCAACTTATTATGCGTGTATGTATTTAAATACATATATGGACCAGTGTCCGCGGAAGGGTGCGGACCGTCCCCGGTGAAATTGCATAATTTCTTTTGCATAACACCATTATTGTATGTGAAATTTAATTATGTAAAAAGTTCAGGTATGTTAAATGGTGTTTATGCAATAGATATGAATGCACACTTATATGATAGATATGCACACTTATTGAATTGCCAATTAGGAGAGGTGCGGACAATGTCCCCACGGTGGGTCGATGCCCCATCACCTGTCAACATTATGCAAGCCTGTTTCACCCCTTTCCCAAAATATTAATGTTCCCACAGCTTCCGCGGCTACTGATATTGTTTGTATTTTAGGGATAACTTTTGAATAAAAATAATTACACGTGTAAATTTTATGGCATTAGTTCACAGCTAAAGTTTATGTACAGCTAAATCTTGTAATAAATTTGAATTTGAACATTTTTATGAACTATTTCAAAATTCATGAAAATTGTAGAGAAATTATGTCCCGAAAGAAAATATGCTTTATCATTCCCATTTTGAAATATTATGTTTTCACGGTATGCGAGGAGATTCGTGCGATTAATGTAGAATTCCATCACCAAAATCGGCACATTTGTAATCATTTCTCTCCTCTGGGAATTTATTTTAAAATTCTGGACGATGATTTTGTAGAGAAGGTAATTCCCAATTTTTTGAAAATATATTTACTCTCCAGATTTTGACGCTTTTTTGAAGATTTGAAGGTTTAGAAGCCTTCAGAAAAATTGGAAATCGTCGAAACTGGCTTAAAAAAATTAACACCATTCCATCAATCAACCCACTGAGAGTAAATTTGTGATTCAGAATTTTAACATAAATTCCCAGAGAGGAGAAATGATTAAAAATGTGCGGATTTTTACGTTGTTAGTGATAAGGCATTAAACCCAATGTTATACTTTTGCGCAAACATTTTAATAATATTAGACTCGAATTTGAATTTGCAGGAATGCGAAGTCTTTGTAGAATCAAGCAAAATTGATGAGGTAATTGGATGATGCACGAGTGCAATTAATTTCCAATTTTTTTTTAAGCGAAGGAATTTTCAGACAAAAATTATACATTTAAATCGCGGATTTTATTAATTAGCTTCAGACTTTTAATGAGAATTGATTCGAAGGGAAAACTGATTATTTTTGAGATTGAGTGAATTTTGATATAAATACAAAATTTTAGCCAAATTGTGGTCAATTATTATAATTTAATTTTGAGATTCTTCCCCACAGTCTAAATACGACAACCCGTCAAAGATTTGCTTCTCCAGCGTTAAGTTTTGCAAAAAGGGGGCCACGCTCTCCAAAAGGAGATTCTGTAATAAAATAATTTCCAAATCAAGGGAAGTATATTTGTCAAAATTTAAAAAAAAATACAAAATAATAACCTAATTAATCAATTTGAATGACTGCTTCCATTGTCGATTTGTGCACGTTGTTTGGCAGATGTGCGAGCAGGTAAAGGGTAAAATTTTGGGTTTCTGAGAAAAAATAAAATTGTTCGTCAAAATCAAAATTATGAATAAAATTTTGAATGATGTCATGAATTTAGTCTTTCTGAAAACCTGGGCAATTCCAAAGGTTGACATCGAAAATACCCTAAAAAAATATCTTTTAAATCGTCCTTCTACTTTTTCACAATGGGGAAGGAATAGGTCGTCCACTCTGAACCTGATGGATGGCATTCCTACATAATAAAAAAGATGAAATTATGACGAAAATTTTAAATTTTAACAAAAATGTGTAAGTAACAGGAGTAGGCAAAAAAAACTTGGTGAAAATACCATATTTTGAGCTATTTATAACGACAATCATAAATAGACGAAAATCTGCAGCAGTCATATGAAAATGCGTACATATTTTGTGAAGAAATTAGGATTTTATCACTTTCGAAATACGTTTTTTCACGCGTTTGTAAAAATAACGTATGTATTTTGACGCGAGAAAGACTTCATAAAACACGTATTTTCGCATGACTATTGCATTCTTCATGAAGATCATTGTCTTTTCGTGGCTGTCAGTGTTTCGTTTTAGGCGGGTTTGCCACATTTCTTGCAGCGCAAGTACATAAGCAAGGCAAGAAATGCGAGGTGCAAGAAACTGGGAGAAAGTGCAAGAAATATGCGGCATCAAGCCACGCACCGTACGGAATCGCGGTGGGGCGTAGTTTCTCGCATTGCTTGCTGGTCAAAATAAATACCTGCAAGAAACCACTTTCTCCCAGTTATTTCTTGCACGTGGTTACTTTTTGCACCGGAAACACTGCTGGCCGTCCTAGCCCCGGAAATTCTAGTCCCGGGAAGAACCAAGCTCAAAATACTGTATTTTCACAAGAGTTTTTCCCCAATGGTAAGTACTCACTGGTGGAAGTACGAGTCTTTGTGAGTCACAGAAATCTTCAACTCCTTCACTTTTGGAAATACGTTTGGAAAATTTGTGAGAGGTTTCTAGTCGGGTATATGGGATCATTTGCACGTTGAGGATATGCAGGTTTGTGACGTTTTCATTACGAAACAGTCCGTGGGGTTGAAGAAGGCAGCGTTTGCTTTGAGGTGCTAAAAAAATACTTACAATTAATTATTTAAGCCAAGTACTTACAATTACTTGAGTCCTTTTGAACTTGATGAGGAATAATGGTCACACTTTGTGGAGATTTTGATGTGATTTGTTGACTACATTTTTTCATATGTCTAGTTATAAACTTTGTGTGCATATGTATTTTAGCCACATTTGTAAAAATAAATTTTGCCAAGATTTCAACGATTTTAGACGAAATAAATATGATAAAAAATTTGATTAAAACTTGAATGATTTTGCAAAAATAATATCTGTACGTTTTCTTTCGTAAATATGTACGTACTTCTTTTTTGGGATAAAAAACTCATAATTTTGGACATTCACTCACATCAAGGGCGTCTTCCAAGGATTCGAAAAACCCGTCTTTGATCACTGGAAGTTCGGTGCGGTAGTGAAGAAGTATGGTGGATCACCATTGGTGGTTTTGGACGACGCAGTGGCCGCGGAAGCCATGCAGACATGTGGGGACATTAATACTATAATATAGATAGGGGAGGGAGTTATTTATATAAAATGATATGGGCATCGAATAATCGTGGGGACATTGTCCATATGTCCACACCCTTCCGCGGCCACTGTTTGAGCGGAAAGCGAATCATGAAGCGCTGGAGGGCACCTTTTTCTCTCAAATTTTGGCGTGGTAGACGTCAATAAATAAATCTGGACCGTGGTCACCTTGAAGAAAATGAAGACTTGAATTATTTAATTTAAGGACTCGGCTCCGATAGAAATGATATATTTTTTTATATACTTAAGGAAACACCGTGGTGTAAATGATCCTCTGAGACTGTGAGACATTGGAGATTCCGTTCACAAACAACTTGTCCGTTCTCAAACTAAAAAAAACAATTAGAGATCAAAGTTACATGGGTCATTTTTAGCAAGACTTTGATTATTTTCGAGTAAAATTCGCATATTTATGTATGTATTTGTGTGATTTAAGGCCTCGTTTGCGATCGAAATGATATATTTTGATATACTTGAGGAAATATGGTGTCGCACGTGACTCACTGAGACTGAGGGGCGTTGGAGATTCCTCTTTCCAACAGTTTGACCGAAACTGAAAAAAATAATTGACAATCAGAATTACATACTATTACGTCATTTTCCTCAAAAATTAGATTATTTTCGAGTAAAATTAGCATATTTATGTATGTATTTGCGCAATTAAAGGCCTCGTTTCCGATCGAAATGATATATTTTTTTATACCTGAGGGAATATTGTGGCGCAAGGGATCCTTTGAGACTGAGGGACATTGGAGATTCCTCTCACGAAGAACGTCCTTGATGGTTCTTAAACTGGAAAAAATAATAAATAATTAGGCATCAGAATTATGTACACACGTCATTTTTATCAAAAATTTGATTGTTTTCGAGTAAAATTCGCATATTTATGTAAATATTTGTATAATTGCATACTTTTCCATTTTCACATTGCGGGGGCAAGGTCCCAGTCCTTGAGAGCAAAGAATTCAATCTAGTTCAATCCCCCCCTCCCCCCACTCGTTCACAGCACCTTGGAAATGTTCCCAGTTTCTGCCTTGGTGGTTAGGAAGGTGAGATCTCTCTCACAATGGAACCTTACTTCATGCAACGCCGGGATCGAGTAGCGAGTTACGTAAAAAATCAAGCTAAAAATTAGGAGTCATGTGACACTTATCTTTCCGTTGAATGACCCCTTTTAAGAAAAATATTGGCCACAAATTTCAATTTTTGAGCAATTTTTCTCTTGCTTTTTCCTCCACGGGAGGAGTGCGAATTTTGACCCCCAATATTTTTCTTGAAAGGGGCCGTTCAACGGAAAGAGAAGTGTCACGTGATTTCTAATTTTTGGCTTGATTATCTGACATAACTAGCTAGTAGATCCCGGTGTAGCTTGAAAAAAGGTTCCATTGTCAAACTTGGGTAGGCTATGAAGACTGATGTCTCAAAAGGAAATGCTCCCAAAACCAATTAATCAAAATAATTTTCACCACACAGTTATTTACATCGTGGTAAATATTACCATATTTTTTCCCTATTTCCAAAATTATACCGTTCATAATTGCCAGGCCGGTTAGAAAAGGTTTATAAATGTATATTACAAATTATACTCTTCAGCTGTAAGAAAAAATTATTGCTGCCGATCATAATGTTAAATTGTAACTCAAAATATCAATAATCAACTCAAAATATACTCACTAAATGTGTAGTAGTACCATTAATCATGGGTACAAAAATTATAGAGATTTTGAAACAATGTTACATATTTGTTCAAAATCCGCCATCCTAATTATGAAAAAAATTATATTTGATATGTGCAAAAGGACTAATGCAAAGAAGGGTAAAGGTAAAAGAAATGAATTGATGTGAAATGCCCAGTGGTATGGACCAAAAGTTAAAAATCTGTCGATTTTTTGAGCTTACAAGGAATAGTTAGAATCATAGTTAGTGTAAATTAAAAATTATTTGTATTTAATAGTAGACGTAAAGAATCACACATGTCGTAATCAAATGCAAGAGCAAGCCTGGAAGGATCAACTAATTCCTAAGTTAAACCATATAAATTTTGCTAAATTGGTTATAATAAATGCCAAATTGGCACCTGTTGACTGACCTTGCAAGTTGCACTCCTACTAAAATGTTGGCTTACAAAGCACGTATAATTCTTTATGTAGTTGAACTTCATTGCACGAGATTATTCCAGAGAGAAGTGTTACCTATTTGTTCAAAATCCGCTATGCTGATTATTACAAGTATTTATATTGTTCCATCAGAAATAATCACAACAACAAAGGTTGAATCTTACTTCAAATATCTGAAACAGTCTTTCCACACCAGACAAAATTCAGACCGGAATTTTGCGTCAAATACGCAGAATTTGTAATACATTTAGTCGATAAGACGCTTCATCTTACTAGCCAATAGAACTAAGGAGGGGAGCTTCACATTGTTGACTCACCGATTGCCTCCAAATTTTTACACAATTTATTACCATGTGAGAGAAGTGTACATGTCGCGCCTTTTGACTCCATGGCCACAAACCCCTTCGTTATGTCGATTTGAAATCTTCATTTTGCCCTATTTTACGGTCTAAACTTTTATGTATGCCGATTCTTATGGTTTCAATTTTTTTAAATTCTGTTTTCGCCGATTTTCTAGATATATTATAGTCGTTGTTGGGCATATCATGTGACCCCCATGTGACCCTTATACAGGGGGTGTGGTTAACCACACCCTCATTTTTAACTCTAATATACTCGATATGGGTATCATTTAAAAGCTATTGGCAACAACTTTTCAATGATATATAACATAATAGGTCTGTGACCCTCCCCCTGACCTTGGGGTGGGGGTAAAGCAAAGGTCAAGTACTATGCATTTTTGCGACAAATCATTGTTTTTGATATCTGAAATGATCCATTATTAGCTCACCCTGCGTACCAGAGGAGCTATTGAATTCCTCTTGTCCGTCTGTCCGTCTGTCTGTCTGTCTGTTCGCGAAGTTTTTGCATCAATTGATGCTAATTAATTTGCCCCATGTGCAAATTTTAGCAAATTAGTAGTACCATTGGTCTCGATCAGTCGGTAACACAAAATAGTGCCAAACAATTGAGAACATAGATGCAAAACACACCAAACGTGCATAAGGCCCGAAAAAAATAACTAGAATTTTTACTTCTAATTTGTCACGATGTGCATCTTTTGTCCGCTTATTCTGCACCATTAATGCAAAATTATGCCAAAATTGCGTATCAATTGTATCCGCATATGCGGCACCATTGGTGCAAAATATTGTCAAAATTTGGATTACAGGGTGAGCTACTTCTAACGTTACAACGGTTTATTTAAATTAAACAAACCTGTAAATCATCAACAAGTACATAAAAAATGAAAGATACTCAATAAAATCCTAACAACATTAATCTAACAACAACACACGAGACATCTTATTATTTCACCGTAAATATCCCGGCGTAGTCACGCAGGTACAAATTTCGTGGTGTCAATTTGGTGTAAATTGGTCACTATTTTTGTGAATTTTTTCAATATTCTGGTGTGAATTTTTCACTGTTTTGGTTTCAGTTTATCGTGATGCGGTAAACATTTGCCACCATGCGGTGATAATGATTTACACCACGACCGGGAATTCATAAATATTTACACCCTGAACTGCGCTAAATTAGCACGGAATTATTTTAAATGTACATATGTTATTTTTCTGGGGGTTTCCAATGTTTTTATGTTTTTAGTGAAATATAAGCCAGTCAACTTTTGTCCAAAATATATACATAAATGCAAAATTTATTGAATTTTATTTTGACAGGTTTCATTACCAATACAAATACATTGACGCTATAACTTACCCTCAAACTAAAGTAGTCTACTGATAAGGTATTTTTAAGTAGTATACAATTATGACATTTATTCTTTGAAGGGTGAACATTCACAGAAATAAAAGTGATTTGTTACCCACAGATCAAAAATGCACAACCGTTTCCTACATCGAGCACACTTGATAAATCTAGGTTTGTCACACCCAGGAGATTCGCATAATTTTCCTTCGTCTTCAGTGAAGCTGAAACATACCTGTTTCATATTTAAGAAATCTACTTTCACGTCAGTCAAGCCACTAGAGTACCAGGCATATTGTAACATGGGTTTGAAAATTGGGGCCGATATCATAAAATGTAGTAATGATTGTAATTTAATTATTCCTTTGCGAGTAGTCCAATTATCATCCTGGTTCACACCTTCCGAGTTAACAAATACTTCCAATCCAGCTAGAATTTCACGTGCTAGAATTTTAAGTTGTCTATGAAATGTTGTGTCTAAAGGTTGGGCCAGAGGTGTGCATTTTTCCGGTATTATTTTTAGTGTTATGTTAGGTTTCTCATTCTGTTCTCCGAAATATTTGGAATAGGATTCAAAATTTGTCTGCCCTGCCCAGCTATCTATTATATAGAGAAAGTCTTTGGTGACGAAAGGTAGTAGCTGTTTTTGTATGAAATATTCATTCAAAGATGTTGACAATTTACCAGAAGTACTACATGTTAAAGTGACATTACTTGGTAAATATGACTCAACTTCTTTCTTAACACTAGGACCTAATTTGCCCTGAGCTTCCTGCAGACAAATGAATACATTACCAACTACTTCTCCTGCAAGGTTAATTAAATACTGCACTGTATATGAATGAGTAGATAAATTCTTCGGCGACTGCGCATACCCCATTACATTTTTTTCACCTTTTTTAGTAAGGGTTCGTTGCGAAGTTATTTCGTAAGAAAAGCCGCACTGATCCGTATTGAAAATGTGATCAGGATCAAAACGACTTGAAATATTTCTAATTCCTTCCTGAAATTTTTTTGCAGAGTTTAAGATTTCTTGTTCTGATTTTATTTCCCTTTTGCTAACTAAGGTGTTAATTTTCCTACTCGAAATTCCATGTTTTATTTTGAATCTATCTAACCAGCTTTTCGATACTTTAAATTTCAAGTTGTCGTCGCCAATTTCAATGTACTTTTGCATAGCCCAATACCTTAAATGAGACGCACGAATAATTTTGAAAGACTTTCGGGCTTCCGTCATTTCGTTAAAAACATGTTGACTAATTCTTGCATATTTTTCTTTCTTGTCCTGTTTTTCTTTCACTTGACGTTTCCAAAGGTATAAAGTTTGCTTGTTCCGAACTTCTTTTGCTCCATGTTTTTTTAAAGACGTTACGGACCATTTTGGATGAGATTCCCAAAGAGCAAGTATTTCCTGTTTTCGATCAAAGGGGACAAATTTATATTTACTCTTTTTGGCTGGAGTTTCAACGAGGTAATCGTCATCAGTCTGCTCGTTTTGGTCGTTATCTTCGTCAGATTCATTGTCGGAGAGTTGTTCATCTTGCTCATTATTTTGGTCGCAGTCATCATCTTCGGAGGGTTGTTCATTTTGGTCGTATTCATCACCGTCAGACAGGTGGTCACATGCAAATGTCGTTTCTGCGGTGAATAAACAAAATATATTTTTTTTAATTAATTAAATATGTACAAAGAAATCAGTAAAACTAAACCATGGTTTAAATATTGAATTTGAATATGTATAACAAGAATAAAATATTACCGTCTAAAGTCAAACATTCATCTTCTTCCACAACAAATTCCTGCAGATTTTGTAAGAAAGAGTCAAACATTTTTTCTGCGAATAAAATTTCTTTCTCCGTGGGGGCCAGGTCCTGTATAAATGATACAATGTATATATTAACATTTATCTTTTCTTGGTGGTATACCTTTGGATAATTTGGATAGTGTTCTCCAACTATTTTGGTGAATTGTAACAAAATTCCGTAGGGATTAGGAATTTTATCTTCAACCCCTTGTCCTAAATATCAATGACGAATTTTATAAATTTATATATTTACTAATGCAAATATTTCAATTTACCTTCAGTACTTGCCATCTTTTATAAATGTAAAATGTCAAATCAACAAGAAATTTTTAAACCCAGCAAAATAATTTGTACGAACATTGAACATAACAGCATTCTGAGAATTATTAAAGTTTAAACTAGAGGTTGCCACGCACGGTTGGGAAATATGACATTTGTTCTTGCTCAATTATTCGAGGAACCTATTCAAGTTCTTTATTAATTATGGTGAAAATTTTAAAAGAAGAAACTAATTCTTGCTGAAATGTGAATTGGCCGATGTGCCAAAACTCGTTATGGAAAAACTTTAAAACCGTGCCAATTATTCAGTTTTCAACCGATTTTCGAATTTCCGAATGTTTCGGAAACCTCTGGCCGTGGGGCAAATATTACCAAATTTTGAAAATTTTGACCCCACCCACTGTAATCAAGGTCAGGAGGTCAGAAAAATAGGCCGAATATTTTTATAATTTCAGGCAACGCCAACAAATTATTCTTATCTGCACACTTGTCATTTTTTGTCGAAATGACCGTTGACCTTATAGATTGCACATAATTTAAAAACCACACCCCCAGTGGGTGTGGTTATCAGCGATTTTCGCATGAGTTTGAGTAAGTATGTCATGCAACACATCATGTTGATCAGAAAACCAAGGGCACCTAGGATAAAGTATCAAGTTTTCAAAAACCACACCTCCCAGTGGGTGTGGCTTCCGGCACTTTGGCCTGTGATGGAGAAACTATGTCGTATAGCATATCATTTTTGACGCACGGACAAGGGCATTCCAATCCAGGAATCAAAATTTTCAAAATTTGGGAATATATAATTTGCCCCACGGCCAGAGGTTTCCGAAACATTCGGAAATTCGAAAATCGGTTGAAAACTGAATAATTGGCACGGTTTTGAAATTTTTCCATAACGAGTTTTGGCACATCGGCCAATTCACCTTTCAGCAAAGCTAGGATAGTAAAGGTTTCTTCTTTTAAAATTTCAACCATAGTGATAAGGTGGAGATCTAATCGGATTAATTTATTAGCCCATATTTTATTCAAGTACATATTTAAATTAAATCTAAATTTAAGAATGGATTTTAAAGATTATGATATTTTGAAATTTGTATAACATAGCTTTGGATATATCCGCCGAATAACACATAGTCTAAAATTGCTAATCATCACACTTCCAAGACAGTATTTGAAAGAGACACAGTGCGTTTCGAGTTTTTTCGTTTTACTAACACTGTGTATTCCATGAAATTGAACTATCAGCGTACATAATCCTAAAACCTTTCAAAATTTGTTTCAAACCATAATTTGTTAAAATAATACGGAGTGTACTCCGGCGTACTTGGCAAGTTCGCATCGCAACATAAAATAATTTAATTTTTGCGAACTGTTTTGCTCTTCAATAACTTGTCCTTGAGATGCTCAAGTTTGCAAACCCATTTGAAACCAAAAATTTTGCGAATTTATTTTTTTACTATTTTACTATTACTATTTTTACTATTTTTTTTTACTTTTTTTATTGTAAAGCACGCGTGAATACCCTCACTAACAAATTCTTATCAGCAAACCAATACTAAAAAATTGAAGCAATTTGATGCTTCGTTTCTAAAAATACAAATATTTTGCGGAACATTGAGTATCTTTCATTTTTTATGTACTTGTTGGTGATTTACAGGTTTGTTTAATTTAAATAATTGGTAATACAAAATAATTTGCTACAAATTTTGAAAACTCTTAGCCATTTAGTTAATGAATAAAAGCCTTCGGCTTGGGTGTGATAAAATTGTATCATCAAGATTACTTTAAAAAACAAAAGTTGCATCTTATTTATGCCAAAAATGGTCACTCCCTCCCATGGGGGCCACTCCCACAGGAATGATTTACAAGTAATAATGGATCATTTCAGATATCAAAAACAATGATTTGTCGCAAAAATGCATAGTACTTGACCTTTGCTTTACCCCCACCCCAAGGTCAGGGGGAGGGTCACAGACCTATTATGTTATATATCATTGAAAAGTTGTTGCCAATAGCTTTTAAATGATACCCATATCGAGTATATTAGAGTTAAAAATGAGGGTGTGGTTAACCACACCCCCTGTATAAGGGTCACATGGGGGTCACATGATATGCCCAACAACGACTATAATATATCTAGAAAATCGGCGAAAACAGAATTTAAAAAAATTGAAACCATAAGAATCGGCATACATAAAAGTTTAGACCGTAAAATAGGGCAAAATGAAGATTTCAAATCGACATAACGAAGGGGTTTGTGGCCATGGAGTCAAAAGGCGCGACATGTACACTTCTCTCACATGGTAATAAATTGTGTAAAAATTTGGAGGCAATCGGTGAGTCAACAATGTGAAGCTCCCCTCCTTAGTTCTATTGGCTAGTAAGATGAAGCGTCTTATCGACTAAATGTATTACAAATTCTGCGTATTTGACGCAAAATTCCGGTCTGAATTTTGTCTGGTGTGGAAAGACTGTTTCAGATATTTGAAGTAAGATTCAACCTTTGTTGTTGTGATTATTTCTGATGGAACAATATAAATACTTGTAATAATCAGCATAGCGGATTTTGAACAAATAGGTAACACTTCTCTCTGGTGGAATAATCTCGTGCAATGAAGTTCAACTACATAAAGAATTATACGTGCTTTGTAAGCCAACATTTTAGTAGGAGTGCAACTTGCAAGGTCAAGATTATTGTGCTCACAAGTGTTCATCATGGAATGGAACGACGCGGATTGAAAAAGCTAATTTTAAGGTGCCACGATGAAAAGTCGAAGTCTGAATTTCAAGTAAGTTCAAATATGAAATAGATATTTGAACAATATATTTCGTGTTTAAAAAAGATACTTTCAAGTAAGCTCAAATATGAAATAATCAGCCCGGTTATGTCGTCGACTTTCCCATTTAATCAAACTGCACCGATAAATATTTTTGCCTCCACGCCTCCCAACGATAATAATATTTATCAGTAAATAAAATATTTAAGGCTTTTCGAAAATAGAATTATTTTGTACATATTTCGTGGTAAAAAAACTATTTAGACTTAAATATAGAACAATGAAATAATGGATTCAGAATCGGACCCTTCTATGAAAACCGAGTTGTATCGATTTTTCACCGTATCCCAAAATTATATTTTGTGCACTAAATATGCCGAAAAATAAATTATGGTGTCATATGTTTAACAACCTTAACCATTAGGGTTTTTAAACCGCACACTTATCTTGTTCATGAACGTTTATTGCATTTCATGAAAATTCCCTAATCCAAAGTATCCTTTGCATGTTTTTGACTCCAGAATTGCTCTGGACAAGACGACGAGAAGATAACTAAAATATTTTAGACCTAATTACGAAATTTAGAAGAAATGGCGGTAATCGAAGACGATCATTCACCAATCAAAGTAGTTCATTCGCCACTGGAAGCGGAGCTAGAATTTCTTCTGATTTCTATAATTCAAAATTTACCAATGGACATGGAGGGCCCCATTTTGTACTAGGAGGAGGAGGACGGTAAGCAGATTTATGTTTGAAATCTATCACTTTAAATAAAAATAAGAAAAATTTACTCACAGTTGGTAAAAAAAGAGGATGACACAGCCAAAAGGTAAACGTATTTTCCATACCATATTAAATGACGATTTTTAGGTTAAGATTTAGACACAATGTTACATATTCTTTCAAAATCCGCCATGCTAATATCATGACAAACATTTATATTAGACGTGTGCAAAAGGAAAGTAATGAAAATATGGTTAAACGGTAAAAGAAATGAATCGCTGATTTCTACAAGAAAATTAATAAAATTCTCGGATTACGTAACTAGTAATTGACGATAAACTAAATGTGTGTATATGGTGTGATAATGTCTACCTTGGGAAGCAGTTCGGGAACCATCCCGACTTACCTGGAACATTTGTTATGATTTGTCAAATGCATTTTAAAATAAACCTTGTAAAGGTATCGGTTACTTTAAGTTCTGCGTGACATAAATGTGTTCTTGATTTCAATGCTGCTGTTGGAATTATTAAAGAAAATCAGATCCGATAAAACAGGAACCTGGTTATATAAACTTTTTATCATGCAACTTTATCATGGGCGTTGTGCCCAAAAAAATTCAGTAATAAAACTTATACAAGCATACATACATAATACAAGTATGATAGCGTGGCAAGTGACAATCAGTCTGACTTAGGATGGATATTTCCAAAAAGAATGAATGATTATAGACTGTATTATCTACAAAATTATTGAATTCGATAATGTCCCATATTTTGGGTCCCGAAAATAATTCAGGAACCGGAAATGCTCCCAAACATAAATAGTAATTTCGACCTGATAGTTATTTACATCGTGATACATATTACCTTATTTTTCCTTATTTTCAAAAATTACCCAGTTCATAGTTAATTGCCAGGCCGGTTAGAAAAGGATACAAATGTGAATCATAAATTATCCTCATTAGTTATAAAAATGATTGCTGCCGATCATAATGTTATTTTAACATCAACTCAGAATATACTCATTAAATTTGTGGTAGTACCATTTATCATGGATATAAAAATTATACAGATTGTGATAGAATGTTACAGATTTGTTCAAAATCCTAATTATGAAAAAAGTATATTTGATATGTGTAACAGGACTAATGCAAAGATGGGTAAAGGTAAAAGAAATGAATCGCTGTGGAGTGCCAAGTGGAATGGATTAAAAGTTAAAAATCTGTCGATCTTTCGTGCTTGGTGCAAATTAAAAATTATTTGTATTTAACAGTAGGAGAAAAATCACACCTGTCGTAACCATATGCAAGAACAAGCCTGGAAGGATCAACTAATTCCAGGTAAAACCATATATATACTGCTAAATTCGTTGTAATAAATGCCAAATTGGCACCTGCACTCCTACTAAAATGTAGGTTAAAAAAGCGTATAATCCTCTACGTATAATCCTCATTGCAGTTGAATTCTCATTGCACGAGAGTATTCCACCAGAGACAATCACAGGAACAAAGGTTGAAACTTACTTCAAAGATCTGAAGCAGTCTGTTCACACCAGAAAAAAATCAGACAGGAATTTGTCGTCAAACATGCGCAACCTTATTCGATAGGGCGCTTCTGCTTGCCAGCCAACAGAAATCGAAGAAGAAGAAAGAGTCAAAATTGTCCCATAAGAGGTCAATGGAGGTTTACCTAGTAGGTAAATTCGTATCGTTAGAGGTCGCAACAGCATAAAGAGCCGTATCACATGAGATTCGCACACGTTGTGCAGGAGACGATAAAAAACTCGACTCCCAAAAACCCCTGGTTCGACATCTCCCGTGTCCGACAATAATGATTGTATTTTAGTTCAATCGGATTCAGAAAAACAACAGATTTAGAACCAATTTAAAATTACAAACTGGAACTGATACAAGTAAATGGGTTCGTTTTGAAAAGACAAATTTGGACTTGGAAGCTGATCTTAATCAGAAGAATCAAACCACCTTTACGCATAAACCACAGCTAATATTGGCGACCTTTCATTTTTAGCGGCTAAAGTTGTTCCAAATCATTTTAAACATTCATCCCTAATACTGCACCTTCTTTACTACGAAAAGACGAATTAAACTTCCCGCTCAATCACTCGCATTGTTAGAGGAACGAAGCGAAATGTCGAAATTTATCAAAAATATTGCCGGTATGCATTCCACCTGCCAGAAAGTCATTGTCTTAATTACCCCCGATTCCCAACTTAATTTACCCCAACTCGGGAAGCCTGATAATTTCCAGCGCCTCCGCGTAGTTGATAATTACCAGTTTTGGCTTCCCATTAAACGATCCGCTTTCTTTGCCACGCAATTCTTAAACTTTATTTTCTACATAACACAAAGCTACGCTTTATTAACAAAATTCAGAATTATTAACAAATTTCGGGTTGTTTACAAAACCCGGAATCTGTAACAGTTACCGTACAATTGTATCGTAAAAACTTCATTTATTATATTCGCATACGTTTAAATGGTAACGTAAAATATTTGTATAACTCCAATTTGTCAACTAGTCATTTATCATTGGTCAACTAAAATAAAGAAATATTAAGTAGAGCCAATTTTAATCTGTTGTGAGAACGGTATGGCCACCAGCACGATATCAACATTAAATTATGAGGGTGTCGCACATATGAATCTCTCCATCGAATATGCTTTCGCTCGGGGGGGGGGGGGGAGCCTACGACCCCATTTATCGCAGAGAGAACCAGAGATTGCTGTATAATAACCATAATTTCCAACCTATCCAAAATATGCGGAAAGACCTTTCAACCACTATCGAGACAGAACCCGAGAGCATTACACCAGTAAGAATGAAAGGAAACGAGGCACGTCAGAGGAATTCGAGTGGATCGATCCTATGTTCGAAACCCAAATGTTTTTATGAACACCAAGAACTCTATGGAGGTAATTAGAAGGACCATCTAGGTGTTGGAAGTCTCTGACCAATAGTTTAGTTTTATATTTAGGGTTGCTAAAGTTTTGAAAAAAGTCAACTTCAAGACGGGATATTTAATTTAAAGATGTATTTCAAGGTGTGCAAACTATTTTGAATTTGCTTGTTCGATAAACTTATAACTTTTCACAAATGGACGTCAAAAAACGTTGCTTTGCAATGACAATCCAATCTGCGCCTCAGTGTTTATTCACCAATTGAAACTTAGTCTTTCATTTCTAAATTATTGCACATTTTATGACTAATCTCGTCTGATTATGCATTATCAGTGGGTGAATCATTGGCTACAGTGTACCCTTTTGTAGTTCAATACTTTGACCAAGACGGCATTTTATACAAGTCGCATGTCTGCATCTTTGATGAACTTTTGTACACCAAGAGCTTTTAACTATTTAAAAATTCTTTTAAAAGCTCAGAAATAATTTTCTTCATATTAAACCCGTAAACTACGTGTCGGGTGGTACAAGGACTACAAAAGCTTTCGGAAGTCTGTGCCTGCATGATGAAGAATATGCATGGCCTCCTAGGCGATTGACATTTTACGCGTCAACGTCTTTAGTGTCACATGCTTGACACATGCATTTAAATTTGAGATATGTGTAGATGATATGCAGAATATGGCTTTTACAGTAAACCGATATTGAATTATGTACTAAACATTCGCACCCTTTTGCAGTACACTCTTAGAAATGAGGTTACGATTATAACCAAAGAGCAAACGTATGTAAATATGTGACTCTACTGCCGTGGTTATAAATTTGTCATCGCGTAATTATGAAGTTTCACCGACTTGGTGTTCAATTGTGAAGGAGTTAATAAATTTATAATGAATTAGGGACAAATTCTTAACCACGGCTGTAGAGTCAAACGTTTACTTTTTGGTTATAATCGTAACCCTATTTCTAAGAGTGTAAATCAACTCACATGTGCATTTGAAACAAATTAACATGCATCTCTAACGTTTCCAGTGGCGGCGGAAGCGGGGGACATTGTCCCTCCAGAAATTCAGTAAAATCCTATCTCCCCCATGTTAACAAGCCCCTCCCCATCCTATCACAATGCTAAAGTCCCCACATGTCCCCCCAACTTCCGCCGCCACTGAACGTATCTATATAAATATTAACTACTCTTCAACATAAAAATCTACACATTGGTTCTAAAGAACGTTTTCTAAAGTTTAATCAATACATGAAATTTGCAGAGTGCTTAGTCTTAGCTTTTTTCTGTATTTGCTTTTTCCGAAGTAAGTCGGCGATCTTCCAGCCCAGGGAAGAGTAATTGTCGAAATCCCTAAACAATAGAATTTTTTTAATTCGAAATTTTGTAGGAAATTTTGTTGTATTTAAAATTCACATTAACTGCATGGGAACGATGCCACGATAACTCAGTCATGATGTACTTGATTGATCGACTTTTCCTTTGGGGATGGCTTCGCCGGATAGTTGAGACGTCACTTGTGGTCACTGCGTAAGCCCAGCATCATGTGGGTGGAAAGCGTTACCCTGATTATAAAAGAAATATGTAGCTCAATTGTACTTACTTCAAATTTTAACGATTATTTAGTCAATTTTTAAATTATGTATATAAATGCAAATGAATTTTAGTAGATAAATCAATTCAATATAAATAATAATAACCCGTAGCAAAAGAAATGTAGCAAAGGAGTGAAGCGACACGGTCATTGTACGTCAAAACAATACCGATTTCTGACATTTCCACGCAAAATTACGTCTAAAACCGTTGAAACAAAATATTCGACACGTTTGACCGTTGGTTTCATCCCCGTGGCGCCGTGACCTAATGACCTACAGCGCTCGCTTCAAAGTCATCCGTACTTCAAAAATTAGAAACATGTTGGCGAAAACTGCATATCCAAATTCGAATCCGTTCTAAAGTTATCGTATACGGACAGACAGACAGACAGAAAAGTTATTTTCATATATGGATTTCGCTTCGCTTCACCCCTTAATAAATATATGTAGTTTAATTGTACTACAAAATGTGACTATTATTTAGTTAAATTTTAACTTATGTATTAATATATAAATGCAAATGAATTTTGATAAATAGACAAATCAACTCAGAATAAATAATAATAACTGACCTACATATGTAGCAGATTTTGAGTTAGTTTGTAACATGGAAATATTGCAGTTGGTCTGGCGTAGAAACTGTAAATACATATATTAAATTTCAGAGGAAGACAATCTCAATTAAGATTGTTACCGACTGAGGTACTATGCAATTCTACCGCTTCGGTTATAATTCATCACCGAAGCGTAGTATATGTACATATATGTATAAAGACTTAATCCTGCCCAGCCCCCTCTAGCACTAAAAATATTTTTTATAAGATTGCTACCAGCGGAGGTACTACACTATTAAAAATCTGGCAGAGTCAGATATCTACTCCGTGCTGGTATTGATTTGGTAATAATTTCCTACCGGATTATTGGTAAATTGTTCCTAAGTGGTAAATTGTTTATTACCACAACATTACTGTAATTCCCGTTAATACTAGTGCCGGTAGAGTCACATAATATGTACTCCGGTTTAATACCGCAGTTTTCTAAGTGTATTAATACCGTTTCGGTTATAGTTCATCACCGAAGGGTAGTATACATATATATAGGTAAAAATAAAGGTATATAAAAACTTAATCCTGCCCAGCCCCCATAATGCAGACGTTATGGCGATAAAAATATTACCCACACCGGAGGCAATTTCTTACCCTCAGAAGACAATATGTTACCATGCGGTATAGAGTTACGTAGTATTACCTCCGCTGGTAAGAATCATATCGCAAAATTATTGAAGCTCACTCCGAACCGAATCTGGTTTAGTCAAGTTGCGCATATATCATCTTACCTGGTAGCAAATAAATGGCAATTCTCCTATGAAAATGATTTGGCACAAGGGTATCTCACGTCAAATTTCCACGGATATCCTGGGATTATTAATCTGCATATAAATAAAAATCGGATAAATTAATTGTTACGAATATTTAGAATTGCATCAACGTATTAAGCAGTACGCGACGACTAATTTCACATTATTATTTACATAAGTATGTACGAAATATGTATGTACTTGGATTAAAAAACATAAATCGGATTTCCACATAGAAAAAATTTCATAACAAAATTATACAATTATTAAGAGATAACGTGTAAAATTTCCAATTTTTAAGTCATAAAAAATGTTATACATATGTACATATCTAAATATGTATATATGTACATAATCTAAGGGGAAATTTATAGCAATAATTTGGAAACTGTGTTTAACTTTACTAGGAAATTTCAAAATTATAAATTTTTCTCAAAATGTGTTTAGAATTTTGAATCACTGGAGGAATTTCCGAGTCAAAAATTCTGACTTTGTGAAGAGTTAAAGTTCAAATTTATGCAATTATTAAGAAATAACCTGTAAAATTTCCTCTTTAACTCCTAAAAAATGTTGTACCTACATACATATAATATGCAAATATGTACACAATCTAAGGGGAAGATGAAGCAATAATTTGAAAACTGTATTTACCTTTACTAGGAAATTTCAAAATTATAAATTTTTCTCAAAATGTGTGTAGAATTTTGAATCACTAGGGTTTCCGAGTAAAGAATTCTGCCTTTGTAGAGAGTTAAAGTCCTAAAATTATGCAATTTTAAGAGATAAGAGGTAAGATCTAAATATTTAAATATGTACACAATTTAAGGGGAAATTTAGAGCAATAATTTGAAAACTGTGTTTACCTTTACTAGGAAATTTCAAAATTATAAATGTTTCTCAAAATGTTTATTGAATTTCGAATGTTTTGCGAATACTGGTGGAATTTCCGAGTCAAAAATTCTGCCTTTGTAAAGAGTTAAAGTCCTATTTAAGTTAGCATCTTGCTTGGCTAACTGAATCTGCAGATTAGGTGGGGCAACATACATCTTAAAATATGCGTCATGTCAGCACATTTCACTCTAAAAAATCTGGTAGAGTCAGATATCTACTCCGTGCTGGTATTGATTTGGTAATAATTTCCTACCGGATTGGTAATAAATTTCTTCCTAAATTTTTCATTACCACGACATTACTTATGGGTAATTTCCGTTAATACCAGGGCCGGTAGAGTCACATATGTAAATCGTCCGGTCGGTAATGATTTAATACCAGTTTTCTTAGAGTGTAGCTGGACGGATATTATATTACGTCACTTTATTTAACGGGTGCTATAAATATGTACATGCACAAATTTTGTCGGGTCAGTTTCATGAAAAGGTTAAATATTTACATATTTCCATATTAAATTTTCGATTTAAAAAAAAATATGTATGCATGAGTAGCAAAATTATTGCAATAAATTTTTGCAACCATGGAATTGACCATTGCACAGGATGTAAGAAATGAATTTAGATCGGGGTTGGGATTTCACTTGGCGACGAAATTTGTACCCAAGTGAAATTTGATCGTGTTGTTTTTCACTCCAGATTTTATGTACATGCAGTGGCCGCGGATGGCACGCGGGGACATTAACATTGTAGGATAGGGAAGGGAGGGGAGAAGTTGTATAAGATGGACAGTTAACAACCGTGGGGACATTCCCAGCAAACGATATGTTCATCATATGACTATCGTGTGAGATGATCAAGATGATGAACTCCAGATTATCCAAATGTCCGATTATTCATATCATATGATGGGCTATACGACGATCTTGTGATGAACTTCCGGATGATCATAACGATAATCATGAAGATTTTCGAAATGATGGTCGACAGATGACCATAATGATAATCATGAAGATGATCGTGATGATGGTCGATGGATGATCAACTGGTTTGTATGAATTAATTGTACACTGATTGCAAACTCAATAATTTAATAATTAATTGTTCATTAATTATTTACATCCCAAATTGTTTAACGATTTAGTCTACAATATATTAACGATTCTATTAATTTCGATAAGGTGATAACATTTTGATAAGCTCAATAAAATTTTTGAGGGATTGTCAAATAGTCATAGGCACCACGTGTAGGAAATATTGAGTTGTCAAGGAATTCAATGCTACATGCACACAATCTGTTCAAATTCAATCATTCTTTGCAATCCCCTTAGTTCTGTCGCTTTTATGATCCCACCAAGTTTTTATTTTCTCTCTTATAGTGAGAATGTCGGCGCTGGGATGTTTTAGTAGAACAACATCTAATTAATGTAGGAATTAAAAAGAAACAATGAGTGACTGCAATCCATCTTCAAAAATCAAAGTAGCCCCATACCCATTACCTTTGACCACCATGTATGATTCAGTCACTTCGAAGCGAATAGTATCTGGATTCTTGGTAGTACTCTTACTGCTGAACACGAAGTGAGGTTGTACCTGAACTGAAAACATCGCCTTCAACAACTTGGGAATCATTCCCTCCACGTTTTTGTGAATAAACTTTTCTTCTGCAATGATGGCCTTCAACTGTAACATGAGAAGAATTTTTACTTGTAACACGTAGTTGGGAGAACGGAGACAATCACATACCATGGATTTATATTTCCCTTTCTTGGAGGATCCGGATCCCTCCAACTGCACTTCTTCCTCCCGTCTAGAGAACAGGGCTGCCTCCAGAGTAGTGAAGGCATCTTTGTCCATTACAGGCCACTGTCGCAAAATATCATCTGCTTCCTCGGAAGTTCCGCCGGAAACCTCATTCTCACACAATGGTTGGGAAGAGTATGTTCCCTTCAACTGTAGAACAGCCTTCATTAAGATGCGATCTAAAATAATAGAGCTAGTTATTATTATGTAAATAACTAATTTATAAAATGAGAAAAAAGGGGACAACTTACGGCATTTCAGAAAATCCCTTCCTGTTATAGGCTTGTCCAAGTCTACACCTGGATACAGTTTCCTTAGGATTTCATCCTCATCCTTCATCTTCCTTCTTTTGGGGGTGGAGGCGAGTGGGGTTGATGGCGGAGGTAGCAGTGGGGAAGCACTAGGTGTAGAGTTGGTGTTGTTGAGGGATTGTTGTAGGGAGGTAAGGGCATTCTGATTGGATTGAAGGACACTATCGTCCAAGTCATCATCGGACTCTAAGTCGGTACCCTTGTGATGGGGAGGGCTGCCATCCTCTGAGTCTGAAATGGTAGGGCTATGAAGGTCCTCAACTCTACAAAGGCTGGGACCAGAACGCCTCTTCCTTCTTGGAGGCCATGCTACTTTCCTTGATGCTTCCTCGGCTCTTAGGGCTCGAAATTTCCTTGTCTCCTTTGGCGGTGGTTCGTCGTCAGCAGATTTGGCAGCCTCAGCAATGCTTTCCCCTTTACGCTCTGCTTCCTGGCAGGCCCGAAGTATCTTCTCAGCAGTTGCATAAGTTTCTGAAATTTACAATAACTTGTCACATCTAAATTGAAATTTATCACATCCACAATAATCACCACCTACCTTTTCTCTTCACAAAGCAACAATTATATTCTTCCCATGTAGAGTCCGGGATCTCCTTTTTTCGGTAGAGTTCCCTCAATTTCGTATTAGACCAAGGGCCAGAGGTAGTCGGCCATTTGAAGACATAACTGTTGAATACCGCCTCCTTCACCTCACCATTGTCGTGGTAAAGAGGATTACCTTTGTCGTCACATAGCACTTTTTTTGTCTCTTCCTTTCTTATCCAGAGGTCCAAAACAATAAGAAACTCCTTCTGTATTTTGTCCTCATCCAGATAGTGATATACAACATTGAAACCCATTATCCGTATCCGACTTTTTTCTGATGATTGTTAATGACAACGCACACAGCACTTTACTTAAAAAACAATTATTTACCAATTGCAATAGTTTCCTAATCTTTTATATCAACTCCTACCTACTTGGAATAATTTAATCAATTTATTAACGTGAGAGGTTTTGAGGAATTTTTAGAAATAATTAAATTCTTATTTGGAAGGAGGGACGAGAGCTTTTGAGGAGAAGAAGGAGAAGAAAGAAAAGAAAGAGCGGACCATTTCCCACCAAACAAGCCCTCCATTCCTCATCAGCCTCAAATCTCATCTTGTACTACAAAGCGGAACCAGATGAAGAATGTGATCATTGTCTCTTGTGTTGTCCTTGTCTTCTTCGTCTGGAATGACACACATTTTCGCACTGATTTCACTTATCGTAGATTCTCTGATATCCAATTCCAATTCAGTTGCTTTATATATCCCTAATTGCTTGGAGTCAATCGGATATTTGAAAGCACTTTCTAACACCGCAAAGCAATACCCTCCGAGCAGAATTGTTCCATCCTGTCTTCTGAAGTATTCCACAGACATAACACATCCATCCGATAAGAGTACAATATTATTCCCATCCTTTAAGCAATCAATAGTGAATATGTTTGTCTCCAGTCGGGAAAACTTTCCCGGATCGGTAACAATGGGATTGAGTAGGGCCTCCTTTCTTTCTCTGCTTTGGGCCAACTTGTCAGTGTTATCCATTTTGGCAAGAAGTGAAATGACAACTTGCATGAGTGGCTGATTTGGCTTCTTTAACATTCTCTTCAGCTTTCCCAAGAATGACTCAAACACAAAAGCACTGAAATCGTTAATTGTTCCCCATTTATTTACGTCATCCCATAGATGGACAAGGTTGTGGACATTGTAAACAGCATATTCCCTTCCATATATTGCCATTCCTTCAACAACAAATTTGTATAGGAAGTAGTTTGCTTGATTACCGAATTTTGATATGAGTTCAGGGCAGCTAAAGATGTAACAGGCAACGTGCATATGAAGGAAATGTTGATATTGATCGTCGGAAGTTACGTTTTTAAGAAGATGAAAGCAGTAGTAGATGAGAATGTGCTTATACTCCTGACCCTTAAACTGCTTAAGGAATTGGATGGCCCTCGGCTTCCTATTGAACTCCAGGGGGGCAAATTTTGCATAGCTTTGCATTCTTTCACTCATCTTCTTTATAAGAGGAGGGCGGAGGCGGAACTTTCCCTTTCGTTGTACACACCACATGTAAAGGTTCCTTCTCATAACACCTAAGTAAAGTTGGTGCAAAGGATCGTGGGGAAAGGAGTAAATCATATCCAAGCCCGGAACATTTTCTAGAGGACTTCGCTCAGCCTTATGGTGTTCTGGATAGTGTCGATGGCGAAATGATGAGTCTGTTCTAAGGGTACTTTTCACCAAAGGGAAAACCACCGATTTTACATATTCTCCTTTCTGTACACAGTAATCGCAGCCATAATACCCACTGTACTGCACAACACACTTTAAGAATGCCTTGGCAGGGGCGACAGCAAGTATTGGCCCCATATTTAGCTTGATTGGTTGCATACCAATCATACAAAATGTTTCAGACGTTAACTGGTTAATTTCTTCCACAAACTTTGAGAGGAATGGCTTAACGTCTGGCTTTCCACGGCCACACCAGATCCCAATTGGAAACACGGATGTGTGAGGGACGTTGCATTTTCCCAGAATGCACCAAAATTCTGTTGTGTCACTTTTAAATAGAGGGATGCCATCCACATTGACAGTTAACACAAGATCCTGAATTATACAGTCCTGGACAGAGTTGATCTCATACATTATCATTTTCCGAACCCCAAAATAGAAGAATTCTCCGTTTGAAAAGCTTTCCAAATCTACTGCCCTTCTATTTATATGCAGTAATGAGTCAGGAGTACTCGGAAGCCCGTCAATACCCGCATTCTTGAGTTCCAGCAGAAGTAATCTTAATTTGTTTCCCCGTTCCCCTGTTACTACAGCCCAGTTGGACAAAGCTTTCCTGATCTTATCAACATCTATTTCCTGAATATTGGATTTATTGGAGTTGCATATTTGGAGAGGATTTCCTATTTCTGTGATTTTATTGTTATTTGTATTATCACTTTCACTGTCAGACTCGCTTTCACTAAACAGATACGCATCCCAGGTCTCGGAATCTTCACTTATCGATGAACAACTTTCACACGTAGATGAATCCTTTCCCTCATTAATATTCACAATTAATTCTTTATCTGAACTGGATGACGGAGGTTCGGGAACAAATGAACTGGAAAATTCACCAGAAATAAGCTCTTCCATCTCCATATTCACTCTTCTTAGCTTTTGTCGCCCTGATAGTGAATGAATGGCTCTTTTTCTATCCATTGTAAAAAATATGGTAGTTAATTTCGCTAATTGCAACAGGAACTGTTAAAGTCTTATCTCTATCACACAGTATGAGTGAGTTACAGGTGATGAGATGTTGTCATCATAAACCTATCAACTTATGATCATCGAATGATCATCATAGAGAAGTGAACCTGGAGCAGGATAGGCATCTTACATATGATGGTCTTATGATCGCCATAAGATCTATTGCTAAGATTATGATGAGTCCACGATGGATCGATGATCATGTGGCAATCTACAGACAATCATATGATGTGATGTCGTTTGCTGGGTTGTCCCTCCGTCCCCTCAAGCTTCCGCAGCCACTGCGTACATACATACGATAATGAAGTACATACGTACATACTGCATAGTTCTAAACGTTATTAAATAAGCATCAAAGTGACGATTAGAATTTATGTATAAGGTGAATTTGTATGAAGTTATTTTGAGTGTACGTACATATGTATACATTTAAAATAAGGTCGTAATGAATCATTACCATGCGGAATCACTATGTGGCTCTACCACGTCGGTTACGATTTGTCGTAGAAATGGTAATAATAAATTCAGGGAAATTCAAATTCATTACCAAATATTAAAGAAGTGAATACCATTATGTATTAAATTTGAATTTCCCTGAACTTATTATTACCATTTCTACGACAAATCGTAATCGACGTGGTAGAGCCACATAGTGATTCCGCATGGTAATGATTCATTACTACCTTATTTTGAGTGTTTGGACCAGTGGCCGCGGATGGATTCGGGTAATGTCCACATGCCCCATATTCCTACAATATTAATGTCCTCACAGCTTCCGCGGGTACTGATATTGTTTGTACAAATTTTAAGATATAAATTTTAAATAAGAGCATTATGTACACGTGTAAATTTTATGGCGTTATTATCCAGGGCTAAAGCTTATATACATACACTCTTAAAACCCGGTTTTTAATCGTGATCAAACGGTGTGTATATGTGACTTCACCATGCGGTAGTAATCTGTCTCACCGAATGGTAGTAAAATTAACACCAGCCAGTGACAATTTGTCCCCATGCGGTCAAGATTTATCACCAAGCGGTGATAAACAGTATCACCATTTGGTGAAGTCACATATGCATACCGTTTAGTGCCGATTAAAAACCGGGTTTTTAAGAGTGTACATACTTATCTAGAGTTACATACGTATATAAATCTGGTAATAAATTTGATCCTGAGGATATGAACGTTTCCATGAAATATTTCCGATCCATGAATACTTTACTTACTCATGAAAATAAATTAATTTCCCTGCGTAAAATTATTTAGCATTGGTGTTGCATCAATTCCATATCGAGATATTAAAAACTTGTCCGGGTTTTTAAAATCGTAGGAAAAAATTACATTATCTCACTTTTTAGCGAAAATGTTGATGAAAAAGTAGATTTTAGCCCATACATACAGTAACGTGCATGTGATATTTACTTAATTGCTTTTCCTGTTTTTTATTTTTTAATTCAGTGATATCTGAACCGCCAAGCACTAGATATTATGCAATTTTTTTTTGCAAAACAGTAGATATGCAATTTTTCTCGCCAAGCACTATTTATTATGCAAATTATTTTTTGCCAAAAAATGTCCCGGTTTTAGTCAGGACAAATATGGTCATGATAAATTTAGAATACAATTAATCATCTTGGTTTCACCCACTTTTACCTATGTAAATATGTATGTACCTGCAAAACAATTTAGTATTGAGACTATCCACACAAAAATTGTGTAAAACGACATTGTTTTTTCATTAGGTAATTGAATGATAAATTTCGAATAAAGTTCGAATCTTTCTAAAAAGTCTTCTTGGAAAGATCACGTTCTAAAAATTGGACCACTTTTACATTTGTAATTTTGAGAAATTGGATGACAAATTTATCCAGGTAAATGTCTCGATTGGTTCAAGAATAAAAAGTCGTCGGAATTATTTGCCTCCTGAAATGAGTAGGAAACCGAGAAAAAATAGGATAGTTAAATAGTTATCCATAAAAATTCACAAGTTCTTCAGCAGAAGGCGGATATGTACATATGTAAAAATTTCTAACTTTTTCATACCAAATCAGATCGTAAAACTTCGGATGCAGACCTCCCAGCTAAGCACGATCGCAAAAATTCAAACATAGTTAGTTTCCCATATTTTACATATGTTAGGATTTTCGTACATATTACATATTTTCATACATATTTTGAGGATTTTTCGTGCATATACATATTTTCCTGTATATTTCGAGTATTTTTCTAAAACTACATATTTTAGTAGATAAATATTTCGAAGGTTTTTATGTAAAAATATTTTTCATCATTCAGAAATTATGGTTTTCTCAAAATTATATTTCATAAATATAGTAGAAAATTGAAGTTGAAAAATATTTTGTGTGCATATTTTCAGGTTTTTTAAGCACATATTACATACATACATATTTTGCGGAATTTAGGCACATACATTTCCACCCTTTGTTCATCAGAGAAGAGGGCGATATGCTGAGAAATTAAGTTACATATTCTATTTTCACGATGGAAATTGATTACTTATTTATAGATTTAGTACACTCCACCTTGAATCTGTTCGTGGAAATTAATTTAATTTCATGGAATTTCGTTAATTTCATGGACTTAACTCTTTCTAAAAAATATTGACACCGACTCGATTCAGTATTAATATTTCTTCCAAAAAATGGTGCAAAACCGCATTATTGTTCATTTACTTAAGGACCTTTGGAAATTTTGAGATTTAAAAAATTAAAACGGACAAATGTGGCGCAATGCTACTGCGCCAACTATGAGTTTTATACGTAAATATGAAATAGACCTTCATTCGGGGCCCTAGTCGATTTTAAAAAAAACATGGTGGGCAGGGTTCGCTACCCCGGGTTTTTGTGGGTTTTGGCGTATCAAATCTCTGGAAAAAACCCTAATGCTCAATGGGGTCTTTTCGGGTTTTTGTGGGTTTTTGCGGGGATTTTGTAAGATTTTGGAGCAGGGTGGGTATTGTACAGAATCAGTATCAGGACAGAACAATTCTGTACTGATTTTATCAGTTTGTACGTCAAAACGTATATGTTTCTTTTTCTGAATTTAATTTAATTCTTGATTCCACAATCTAAATAAGTTTAAATCATGGGAAAAAAATCTGGTATTCAGCAAATTGTAAAAATTTGTTCAACGTTGCACGTGCTCTAATGACATAATGATTGTAACTTTTTGTCAGGATTTTAAAAATTTATTGGATTTATTTTGTATTGAGTATACTAGCTTATTACATATGTACGTAGGTAGCTTACATTAACTGGAAAAATTTATTAAGAACTTCCTCTTTTTCAAATTTCATTCAATTATTGCTTTTATTGCAAAAATTTTTCGAACGTCAATGCTGAAAACTTTTATTTGCATGCAGTTGCACACGTTCAAATGAAACCATAATCTTGCTGTAAGCTACCCCGCAGCCCCCACGAAGCTAGCCTGCATCCCGTATCAAGTTACTACGCATAAAGCTACCCCGCAGCCCGCATGAAGAACCGGCATCCCGCATCAAGCTAACCGGCAGCCTAGTGGTCGGTTACGCCATCCTGCACCACGCACCAAGCTATCGCGTACCACGCACCCCGAACTAAGCTTGATCCTCAAAATTGACCCTAAACTTGACTTGCATGGAGTATATTGCACAAATTTACATAAAGATCATAATCAGTATTAATTTATTCGGCATCATTTTAATACTGGTAGCTAATATGAGAATGTGTTGTGATAGTATAAATCATCATGGTTGCAGATAAAAAAGAAAGGCACATTATAATTAAGAAGACTATTTTAAGTTTTTGTCGTTTTAAGTTTTGTAAATTATGTTATTATTGAAATTTATTTATATTTTATTTATATTAGTATTTATTTATATTTGTATTATCTTATGCTATATTATATTATTATATTATATAATTATGAAATATGTATAATTCTTCCAATTGGCAAAAGCTGCAAAATTTCTTTTAATTCGTCACATTTTTGCAATGCGATTCAACGGAATTGATTAAACACAATTTGGTAATTATATATTTTACAAAATTTGTGTGAATGTCTTGTGCAAATACCATTTTTCTTCACTTTTTGCAATTATATAAATTTGTAAATCTCATAAATTCAATTAAATTTAAAAATGTGGAATTGATTTAGGGCAAACGTGTCACTTGACGTTCAATTTTTGTTCCTTTTGATTAATTATTGCGCCATTTAATTTTTCACGAGTTTTCTAAAATCGAAAATACGACATTTTAGATTCACAAATACCATCATATAAAAGACATTTCTAAAAGTTGTATACAAGCCAAAGAAAAAATCGATTGGTTGCAAATTTTGAAGTTGCGAAAATTATTGCTTCTGGTCGGGCACTATAAATTTGACCCATACGTTATTTATTTTTTCTTGAATAAGTTAATTAATTATCAATTAGTTTTTAACTGATTTGCTTTTAGTAATCAGTTAGTAAGTTACCGTTCACAACCATAAGTTGTCGGTTTGCTGCGTTGAGGCAATTAACGGAAAAAGGAGAGGGGGCGGGCCAAAATTTACATTTGGCTAGAAACTTGAAAATTTCAAGCCTCAAGTTTCCTAAAATGGAAAAATCCTACAAATCGATTAAATGATCCATAAAAAGTATGAATTTTATCGACGACTTGAACCTTACTAGGAAGAACGAGAGACATCTAATTGTGAAATATCGTGCTCAATATATTTTTACGAAATTGGACATTGGAGTATAAACTCTAGCAAATTTCAATTTCAAGACTCAATATTCCCAGAAAAAAATTCAGCAATTTCGAAACTTTTTTCTGACAAACAAAAATTAACAATATGTAGATTTTGTGGATTTCTCAACTGAACGAGTTAAATATAAAATGTATACAAAAGCAGGGAGAATTCGTTCAAAAACTAACATTTGGTTGGGATCTAGAACAATTTTAAGTCTCAATCTTTCCCCAAAAAATAAAAACTACAATTTCAAAATTGGGTAACGAAGAAATTGAGATTTTTTAATTGAAATGAAAAGTGAAATTGCATTCATTCCGTGTTTTAAACCGCTATAAACCGCTATACCGTATCTTAAAATATTATCAATATTAATAATTTTATTATTAATTATTATTAATTATTAATAATAATTATTAATAATTATATAATAATTATTAAGAATTGTTAATAATTATTATTAATATTATTATTAATTAATATTATTAATTAATATTATTATTTTTAATTAATATTATTAATATTATTATTAATTAATATTATTATTTTGCGGGGTAAACTTGGTGTAAATTTTCTAATGCGAATATTCGTTTTATAGAAGACCCATGAAGATCAGAGGAATTATCCATGCCAAAATTGTATTGAGGCAGTACATCCCCCAAACAATGAGAAGAAACACTCCTGCGACAAATGCAATTTTAAGACTCACACCCAAGCAAATCTAGTTTCACACGTGAAACGCCACAACACGGCGAATTGGCACGAGTGTTACTTTTGCAAGAAGCGTTTTGCCGTCTATCAAGGATTGGTCCGACACTCTGCCCGAATTCATATAATGGAGATGTAAAGGACTTCATTTTTATGTGTTTCATTTTAAATCTAAATCTTTTTTAATACTTGAACTCTGCGATACGATATTTCAACAAATTATAAAAAAAACATATTTTGTGAATATTTCGATGAGACCTTGAGTCACAAAAAAATCCAGAAAATTTTACAGATTGAATTGACTGAAAATCATAGTTTTGGATTATTCTTCATATTTCGTAAAAATTTTTTTAGCTTTTTTCATAAATATTAAATACATATTTCACGAATATGTCGTAAATACATATCCGTCCTCTATTAGCAAGAACTATATTTTTCATCCTTATCAATGTCAACTCTAGGGGTCTCTTAACTGGTTGGATAGATTAAGAGATCTAATCCCCTGTTTATCCAGCAGCGTTGGATGCCAATTTGGACTGGACAATATTGCTCGTCTGAATTATCCATCGAGTAAGGAAATACATTTTTTGCGCTTGTGCTATTTTGTATTCTGTAAAGTACGTATTTTTTTACAAATTTACAAAATTTTTACAAAATAATTTTGTAGCGATTTGTCTAGAAGATTTTGTCAGCATTATGCCACGTGCTGAACGCGCTTTGTAGAAAATAATTTACGTCGTAGATAGTGTTTCTCACGGGTCGGGTTCTTGCAAATCCGAAACCCGAACCCGAACCCGGCACCACTGATCCGAAACCCGAGGCCAACCCGAACCCGAAGAACCCATACCCGTTTGCAGGGACCCGAACCCGAACCCGAACTGGCGGTTCAAATCCGAAACCCGAACCCGAAAACCCGAAAATATTTTTAATTTTAAGGCATGGGCTGAATTTGTACTTAAAAATTATTTAAAAGCTTAAAAATCAACAATATTTATATTTCAAAAACTGCCCCAGAGTGGCTTTCCGAGACCTTTAGAAATTTGAAAATCAGTCCAAAATTGGATAATTGTTTCCAGTTTGACGTTTCCAATATTATTACTTACGTAATTAGGTATGATTCAGGTAATTGCATAGCAAAATTAGGATAAAAATTCGATTTCTTTTATAGTTCGCACCATAACACTAATTGAATCAGGCTCTTGTAAATCGTTTACCTTTCTGGAAACCATTGAAATTAAACGAATTTAAGACAACTAGAAATTTGAATTACTTACTTCAGTATTGCAACCGCTGAAGCACATGTAGTTCAACAATTTTTCTAATATCTTTTTGTGATATCGATCCAAAAAAGCTTGATTCGGGTTTCGGGTTCTTAATCCGTACCCGAACCCGACCCGAACCCGAAATTTTGACATGACATTTCTCGGACCCGAACCCGAACCCGAAAGTTTCGGGTTCTTAAATTTCGTACCCGAAGCAGAACCCGAACCCGAACCCGAACCCGAAACCCGAAGTAAGGACCCGAACCCGTGAGAAACACTAGTCGTAGATTTTATATTTTGTTGCTTTTAATGGACTAAAATTACATTAAATTATATTACAAAATTACATTAATTATGTATCTAATTACGCAATAATATGTAACACACTTTACAGAAATCAATTGCATCTTCCTAAATTTTGTAAACTTTGTCGCTTTTAATGCAGTAAAGTACCAAGCTAATTGTCCAAATTAATCTGTGACCCTAATCACTAATTAAATCTGCTTTCTCTCTGTCCACTAAATACATCTGCATTCTCGACTATTCGCCCGCTCATCAAATCCAGCTTTGAGTCCTCGACCTTGACCTTGACGATCGCCATCAGACGTCCCCCATGCTGGAAAAGTCTTGTAGGATGAATCCGCCTCCGGGCATTGTCTACATATGTTCCCATGTCTGGATTGAGTTCCACTCGGATGAAAATTCCGACCCGAGTCGGTGTGGCTTCAGCTTCCAAACGGAAAAAGGACGGTTAAGGTCCCCCGATGTGCCGGCTATGGAATCGATCACTGGAGGCGGGGGAGTAGTAGGAAGAGGAGAGTAGGACGAAACAGTAGCAGCAGGAAACTAATTAATTTGCATCGTTATTAGGCTATTTGGTTAATTAATGTAGAATTCGACGTCTCATTGAAAAAAAATCATCATACTTTTCTAAAGACTACTCAATCTACCCAATCTAGACTCTGACTCGTTAATACACGAAAACTTGTCTCAAGGAAAAGTCAGATTCACTCCCAGAAGTATTTATTGACCACGCTCAAGTTAATCAGTATCACAAAGTCTGATATCTGACAAGCACTCACAATTATCATAATTGATTCATCCTGAATTTTTACAATAATTATCCAAAACGGTATTGAGTTTTCTATCATTTCACATATAACGCCATAGAAATGTCTGCCAATTATTTTACGATTAAAACTATCTATGTGTACATACGCCATAATTTAACAATACTTTTCATTATTTCTTGCTTTACAAAATATTTCTATATTTTAAAACATCCTAGAGTTTCAAATTCCTTGGAAATATTTGTAAGTATTACATATATTTGTATTGTGCACAAATCGGGGTGCCACCGCCACCTATGTGCTTTCATCATCATTTTTTGATGCCAGGAGATGTGGTGATGATGATGATGCGGAGGTGCCATCCCCCAGGTGGGCCAAATGTACACCGAGTTATTTGGTTGGCTCTCCCCAAGCGGCACTCGAATACATAAGATCGATTCTTCTGGTATATATATTCGCTTGAAACGGACAAGCTCCATCCTTAGTTATAATATGTTACCCCACTTGCGAGTGTGAATTATCTACTCACTACCAAATTCCATAAAAATTTCGCCTTAGTTATGGTTTACCCACAAATTTCATTCAAACATAATTTTTCAATAAGGCCGACGACGAATTATCCACCTACCACGACTACAATATCAATTACCTTCTTTTGCCACCTTCTTCATTTTCATTATTTTACTAAGAGAATGAAATTCTAATAATTTTACATCTACTAACTTTACTAAGATTTGTCTGGAATTACTTAAATATATATATGCATGGATGAAAATGAAATACATTTGGAGCTGGAATATTTACTTTACTTTCGCACATACAACGTGTCCAAATTACACTGAACTCGTCATTTTTAAATTATCCGATATCCGACGGACAACATCGGATAATCCGAGTCGGATAATTTGAAACAATTGTCCTATCCGACGGATGTCCGAATCGTATTTTTCCTTATTTTATCCGACATTATCCGATCCTATCCGATCGGATAGGATAATCTCGGATAAAAACGACAACCCTAGAAATCTGTCGTCCTGAATTTTAAGATAAATTCCCAGAGCCGAGAAATGATTAAAAATTTGGCGATTTTAACGGTTTGGGCGATAGTCAGTCATATATTCATTAACCCGGAAGGAAGAAAATTGTGCTTAAAACTAACTAGTTCCTTTGGTTGCCGTTCAATTCCAATTGAAAATTTGACAACCACCTGCTCCAGAAATTTGCAAAATTTGTACTAGTTTCTTCTCGAGTTTAAGAATTCGTCGCCATTTCATGAATTAATTACTCACTGACTAAAAATTTGTGGGGCAGAATTTTAAGATAAATTCCTGGAGGAGAGATGTGATCAGGAATTTTAGTGATTTGTGAGTTTTTTAAGCAAGTTTGGATGGGGTCCAATTTTTCGGAATAATTCTTGCCTAAAAGATTGCATTCGGCAAATAGTGTCAAAATCTGGAGTGTATATATATAGTTTAAAAAATTGGGAAATACCTGTTCAATAAATTTGGCGGCAGAATTTTAAAATAAGTTCCCAGAGGGGAGATATGATTTAAAATTTTGGCGATTTGTAGAGCTGAGTAGTATTGCCAATTCTTTCTGAGAATGTGCGTTACAGATTTCGACACTTTTTTTGGCGGAGGAGATTTCAAGTTTTTTAGGAGGTCTTCAAAAAAATTGGAACTCGTCAAAAAAACTCTAGGCCATTCCATTAATCACTGACGGAAAATTTGTCGGGCAGAGTTTTAAAATAAGTTCCCAAAGACGAGAAATGATTAACAATTTTTTGTAAATATTTATACACTCCAGATTTTGACACTTTTTGGCGGAGGAGATCTTAAGTTTATGAAGCCTTCAGAAAAATTTCAAGTAATCGCAACCGGCTTAAAAACACATTCATTTCGTTAATCAACTCACGGAGGGCAAATTTTGTCACTCAGAATTTTAAAATAAATTTCCAGAGGGGAGAAATGATTAAAAATATGTTGATTTTGGCATCATTCATCAGTCTTGTAATCCTAGGTTACATTGAGATGGTGATTTGTGTAGATTTATTTTTTCGGGGTGGAAATTCGGGTTAAATTTTTACCCGTTGTAATTAGAGGGTGCGAAAATTAATTGGTGAAATATTTAGATAATATTTTTGATAAAAATGCGCAAATATTTATACATACTTTTAATTTAACATTATTCTTCAAATTATATATTATGTTATGGAATTTATTCCGATCCAATTTCCTTGAGCAAATATATGTGTTAAAGTTGTTAAAATGATTATAAAGCTATGAATGTTTAAAAAAATTTCAAAAAATTTAAATATTTTATTAAAATATGTAGTTGTTAAAATATTTATAAATCTTTTTATGTTAATGATAATACATTAATTAATTTTCTAACCTGCAAAAACCCGTCTCTTTCCACTGGAAGTTCGGTACAGTAGTGAAAAACAACATCGGTTTTGGACAAAGTGGCCGCGGAAGTCGTCCCCGGGGACATAAACATTTTGGGATAGGGGAGGAAGGGGTTTATGTATAATGACCAGAGTCCGGCTATGTATGTATTTGAAACTTTTTCAATAACAGCCCGATCGAATTGAAACTTTGGGATCTTGCTTGTGGTCATGCATAGGTCACACGGTCAAAAAAAAGTTTTCACATATTTTACATATTTCGACGTTTTCATAATATAAATATGTTCTTACATATATCGGGGATTTTGTTGAAAACGAGCATTTTTTGATATACATAAATATGTTTTTACATATTTCGGCGGTTTTTGCCAAAAGTATATATTCTTTTAGAAAAACCTAAGAAATTTACAATGCATTACTAATTCAGATAATCGTGGAAATCATACCAAAGCATGTGGAAGTGGAAACGTTGTTAGTTTTCACTTTGAGATGTAAAAGCTTTTTTTCGCGTTTCTGCAGTCAAATAAGCTAAATTTGATGCAATTTTAAGCGAATTAAAAATATGTTTTATATACATATTTTGGCGATTTGATTAAACATTTTACATAAATATTTCGGGGTTTTTAAGAACATATTTACCCGGACTCTGATAATGATACGGGTATCGAATAATCATGCGGACATTGTCCCTCTGTCCCCACCTTCCGCGGACACTGTTTGGACGGATCATGAAGCGGTGGATGGCAGCGTTCTCTGTCAAATTATAGCGTGGTAGACGCAGAGGTGGGCAAGATCATTATCTCAGATAGCAGATCAAGATCAAAGATCAAGATATTATCTTGATCTTTGATCTTCGGCTGGAGCTTTTGATCTTGATCTTGATCTTGATCTAGCTCTGTAAGATCTTCTATCTTGATCTTCAAGTTCAAGATCAAATCCCAAATATGAAAAGTAGCATTTTGAAACATTGATATTTTTAAAAATAGCACCTTGTTCGATTACTCAAAGTACATTCATGGAAACGAAAAACACTCGGACGGGATTTAATTTTTTTTTACTGATTAATGGACCCAGTTCTTCAAACGGCGATCTATTTCCTAAATGCGAATATTGTTAGCCCGTCGACCGGATACTTCAACTATTACTTAGGTAATTTACCAAGAAATGAAGTATAAGGGCAACTTAAAACGTTTGGTTATGTATTATATAACTATACGAAATTATGACAACCTTGACGCTGTCAGCTTTGAATAACTAAAATTGGTCAGACAACCAATTTTCGTTACTTATCTAGTATTTGTAATGTGCACAGTGCACACTAGGTACATTACACCTAGTTGTATGTATCGGTTTATGTATAAAAAAATATTTGCAACATATCTGGAATTTATTTGATCTTGTGATCTTGATTTTGATCTGGGATTTGATCTTGAACTTTTATCTTTTATCTTTAGTATTCGGCAGATTTATCTTTATCTTGATCTTTATCTTGTGGGGCGCAAAAATTGATCTTGATCTTTTATCTTGATCTTCGAAAACTTTGATCTTGCCCACCTCTGGGTAGACGTCAATAAATCTGCTGCACCGTGGTCACCTTTAAGAAAATGAAGGCTTGAATTAATTTAAGGACTCGGCTATATAAGATCGAAATGATATATTTTATATACTTGGGGAAATAATTGTAAGTGCTTCATTTTGTATTACATTTTCTATAGTAACTTCAATCCAGCCGCGTCGTTTAGTAATTACAGCATATTGTAGTTGCTTTTGAATTCCTATAACTATTCCTCCTTTCCTTCTTCCTCTCTTCGAATTTTCCGCGTCTTGACACACTAGTGTATGCGTGATGTTAAAATTCGAGAGCTTAGCACATGCTTCCTTTTCGGTGCACCAAGTCTCGAGAAAAATAAAAATATCCGGGGTTTCCTTCGTCATATATTCAAAAAAGTCATGATCCTTATTGATTAGTCCGTCGATATTCCACGCAGTAATGTTCAATGTCCAGAGATTTTGTTGGCGTAGTTGTGCGAAAGGCGGGCTGTGTTCTCATTGTTGTTGGGTGGGTCGGGTTTTGTTGTTGACACTTTTGCGTTTTTCAACAATTCCCGTCGCTTTGTTATAATCGTACCAATCTTTACCATCCACCAGTAGAGATTTCGCATACACCTTTACAGATGAAGCCACTCGATTGTCAAGTAGTTCCCGTCGTTGTCGCAGAAGTACATTTTTGGTTTCTCTTTGTGAAGGCGAGAGATCGTTTTCGATTGAGATTCCAAGGGTGCGAAGCTTCAAGGCATTGGTAAACAGAAAGTTTTTATCCTTTGAAGAGTTGAATTTCACAAGAATCTTGTTGCTTTTTCCAAGTTTTCGGAGGTCAGTAATGTTGGGAGTGGCGCCACCTATGTTGTTGTAGATTTTGTTTAGCTGATCCCTAGCGTCTTGTGGACCTTTGGCATTAATTCCTTTAAAGATAAGATGATAGGCGTTGACTTGATTGTAAAGGTCATCCACTATTTTTTCCAGGGAGTCAATCTTAGTGTTTTGGTGTTGAATTATTTTCGCTTGAGCTGAGACTTGAGAGTTAAGAACCAAGATCTGTTTGCCCCAATCCTTTGTTCGCGCCTTGACCTCGGCCACGTCGGTTTTTATTTCTCTGATATCTTTCGCGAGGGCAAGAAGGAGATCTCTACTGGAGGGTTGCTCGATGTCGTCATTTTCTTCATAGTCTTCCTTGAGCCGTTTAGCACCTCGTCCTTTTGGAGTCGTGAATGGGGTTAAGTTATGACGTAGTTTTGATCCTTTCGAAGGACTCTTCATTTCATCGTCACTCATGTTGTGCGAATGAAGGTAAAGGGATTCCGTTCCCTTTCCGTTTCCTTGGGGCGAAGGTTCTGACTGATGTGACTGGCAATGGCAACGGATTCCGTTCCCTTTCCGTTTCCTTGGGGCGAAGATTCTGACTGCTGTGACTGGCAATGGCAACGGATTCCGTTCCCTTTCCGTTTCCTTGGGGCGAAGATTCTGACTGCTGTGACTGGCAATGGCAACGGATTCCGTTCCCTTTCCGTTCCCTTCTTGCGGAAGGTTCTGACTACTGTGACTATCGAAGGCGACGGCTTCCGTTCCCTTTCCGTTCCCTCCCTTGGGTTGGAAAATTTTTCCCGCAGTGGTTAACGGGTTGGCTGGCGGATTTGCTGATGACTAGACCCCACGATATATTAGATACAAAAATCCAATTTTGAACAAAGGCACTTTTCACTAAGGTGGGTTGGGAACTTCTGCTTGCTTCAACACCTCGATCCGGACTCCCTCACAATTATCGGATCTTATCTCGCACCTAATATTGATGGAGACACTAAATTCAGCGACCTTATAGAGAAAATTGCAAACACATCCGAGCACACGATTATAATCGGTGATCTTAATGCGCGGATTGGCCTACTTCTCAACCTAATTGATGGAGAATATTATCCCAGACAATCAAAAGACCTACAACTGAACGATCGTGGGAAGAAACTGATTAGAACCGCCAGATCTGCGAACCTGGTTGTCCTTAACGGTTTTTGGAAAGGAGATCTGAGCGGTGATATTACTTTTCAGAATGCAAATGGTCGTAGCTCAGTTGATCTCTGTATATCATCGGATTCAGTACTCGAACACATTAATCACTTCCATGTCAAACAATCAATTGTCTCAATCCACCAACCAATTAATATCAACCTTTTCACTCAAATCCAATCAACATCGCCATCTCGTAACGAAGGAATTGAAACTTGTGTTATAAATAAAACCAAGTGGAAACCCGAGCAGTGCGCTGAATTTAGAAAGACGCTGAATGAAAAGTGTAGCGAAAGCAGTGACATTTTATCAAATGTAAAGAATACTCTAGACTGCCTCGGAATGTCACAAACCATCCAACTTCCAGCAATATACCGCAAAAAACCGAAGTGGTTTAACGATGAATGCAAGGCAAGCAAATCCGCGGTAAGCAAGATGCTACGAGTAGCAAGGAAATCGAACGAGGAGCAAGATCTAGAACAATACCACTCACTGAGGGCAGAATATACCAAGTTAAAGAAAGAAAAAAAGCAGTCAATAAAGCAAGACCAAATCAAAAATTTACTAAATCACAAGAACTCTTCGACATTCTGGACAGCTGTTCGAGAATTTAGACAACACTCTTCAGTCAGTTACCCGATTGAACCGATGGAATGGCACTCGTTCTACTCTTCCATATTTCAGAGTAATAGTTTTCCTCTCCAATTTGAACCAAGGGTAGTGGAAGAACTTGATCATGAAATCTCTACATTCGAAGTATCTCTCATTCTTAAAAAGCTGAAGTTAAAGAAAGCATCAGGAAAAGACGGCATCCCAAACGAGGTATGGAAGTGGCTAACACCAACAGCAATAAACCAACTTGCAGCAAAATTCAACGATATTTATACGACTGGAGTTGTCCCTGATGACTGGACTCTAATAATGCTTCGCCCGATATTCAAGAAAGGTGACCCACAACTTCCCTCCAACTACCGTCCCATTGCTCTAGCTTCTACAATCCTAAAAATCTTTACCACAATCCTATCAAATCGCCTTCAGACTTGGGCTGAAAAATATGGACACTTCTCACCTTTCCAGGCTGGGTTTAGGAAGAATATGGAAACCTTAGAACAAATATTCTGTCTCCTTACCCTCATTCAATCTAAACTCCGACATCCACGTGGGAAACTATTCGCGATATTTATCGATGCGAGAATGGCTTTCGATTCCTGCCTGCACGATAGAATGTGGAAAGTTCTAAGCAAGCGAGGAGTAAGTTCTAAATACCTGAAGGTTCTTACATCACTTTACCGCAAAGCTAGTGGACAAATCCTTACCCCAAATGGGCTTACAACATCCTTCCGTTTTCAAAAAGGAGTTCTGCAAGGGGAACCGCAATCATCATGCCTCTTCAACTTTTTCATAGATGGTCTTGCGCGACGACTGAAAAAAAGTGGCATCTCGCCAGTCAAAATTGGATCAACCGATTTCCACATTCTAATGTTTGCTGATGACGTCGTTATCGTTGCTAATTCTGCGGATAGCCTTCAGGGAAAAATCAATGTTGCTGCAAAGTTTTTTAAAGACCGTGGATTACAGTGCAACATTTCTAAGACGAAAATTGTTATCTTCGCCAAGAGAAGATCCAGTGACCTCCCACCTTTCAAATGGAACGATGATGCTATTGACATTGTGGATTCTTACACCTATCTAGGAGTGACAGTGCACAGAAATGGGACTTTCAATCGAGCTCACAAGGAATTTAAAGAGAAAGCGACTGCTGCAGTGATGAAAGTCCTCAATATTACACGAAGATCTGGTGTTCCGCCCTTATCTACGCAATTCAAACTATTTAACTCCATCGCAGGGGCAACTCTTCTTTATGGCTCATCCATATGGGCAATGAAATTCGTGGACGACATCGATAAACTGCAAATCCGTTTCCTGAAGAAACTACTCAGACTTCCTCCATCTACCCCTGATTACTTTGTTCGATTGAAAACAGGTGCGCGGGACACAAGACTGCAACATCTTGCTGACACATTGGGTTTCTGGGAAAGAATATCAAGAAAAAAAGAAGACTCCCCCGTAAGGCAATGTATGATCATACAAATGAAATGGACACGTTTAAACTCGACACCAATGCAAAGAAACCATTGCTGGGGCGAAGATTTTCTTAATCTCCTCAAGGTCGCAAAATGTGAAAACCTCCCATCAACTTTGACGTCCCTTGTGACTATGCGTAAAACCCTCCTAATTAACTATGAACTGCATATTAAGAATCAGGACGTCTCGAGGATGCAAAACTCCAGCTTCATTCCACACTACAAACTCATCAAACTGAAATCTACTACAGAAGGATATTTCAACATGAACCACTCGATCCAAAAATGCAGTTTGATGACCCAATTGCGCCTAAATAAATTTAGCATTAAAATTGGAGAATCCTATGTCCCCCTAAATTCAAATTGCCCCCTATGTAGTGACACTTGTTCTGTTGAACACCTTATGTTTTCTTGTACTTCTCTAAGATCTGAACGACAATCATTAATTTTTCCATTAATTCCCAATTTTAATCCAACTGAATTTACTAATATGCAACTTTATATTGCTCTTTTTTCTTCGGCCTATAGTGATAGAGTACTGAATAACTTATTTCTTTTTTGGCACAAAGTTGCCAAATATTTTGACCTATGTTCTGATCAATAATTACTTATTTTAATTTTATTTAACTTTACGATATTCAATATGTAACCATTCATGATGTGCAAAGGCTGTTGGCTATGATGCAATTAATCAATTATTATTATACTTGGGGAAATATGGTGGCGGAAGTGATCCTTTGAGACTAACAATGCAAGTCTTTTACGTGTACAACTCAGATCTGGTTGGGACCAATTTTATTTTGTTCAGCACAAAGAATAAGCATACCCGTATTTTTTCATTTTTCATAATGCGCTAATTTGAGCGCGGGGCGAGAATTTTAAAACATTATTCAGCCAAAACCTATTTTTTTACAATTTTGTAAATTTTCAAATTTTCGCCCGAATTTAAAAATTCGAAAACATGTCTCTTCAGAATGACTTACCTGACTTATGAAAAATCCAATTGTCTCGAAATTTGATTTTCAAAATTTTTTTCCAGTTTTTGAAATTTATTAAAATGATAAACTCGTTCAAATTTTTAATTTTTCAAAAAGTAATGCATTTGAATTTTTTATTAGTCAAGTAAGTCATTCTGAAGACACACGTTTTCGAATTTTTGGATTCGCGCTAAAATTCAAAAATTTACAGAATTTTTAAAAACCGAGGTTTTGGCTGACCAATGGTTTAAAATTACCGCTCAAATTAGCGCATTATGAAAAATGAAAAAATACGGGTATGCTTATTTTTTGTAGTGAACAAAATAGAATTGGTCCCAACCAGATCTGAGTTGTACACGTAAAAGACTTGCATTGTAGGAGACATTGGAGATTCCTCCTTCGAACAGTTTGACCGTTCTAAAAAACTGAAAAAAAATAATTTGGGATCCGAATTATATACGTCATTTTTATCAAAAATTAGATTTATTGCGATTAAAATTCGCATATGTATGTAGGTTATTGTGCAATTTAAAGCACCATATCTTAGCGAAATGTTATATTTTATATACTTGAAATATTGTGGCGAGAAAGTGATCCTCTGAGGCTGAGGGAGGTTCGAAAATCCTCTGACGAACAGTTTGGCCGTTCTTAAACTAAAAAAATTGAGGATTAGAATTGCATGTCATTTTTAAAAGCAAAAATTTGTTTATTTTCGAGCAAATTTGGGATATTTATGTATGTATTTGTGCAATTGCATACTTTCCCAAGGAACAAGCCCTGGTGAGTAAAGGATTCAATCTGGTTGATGCTTGACATCTTCTTGCAAGTTCTGCAAAAACCTTGCGTGTCCGTACGCGTTTCTGCCTTGGCACATGGCATGGCACGTGTGCAGTTCCAAGTCACGTGGTGACCAGCCGGGTTTTTGTGGGTTGGGGTTTTTGGGGTTTTTGTGGGTTTTTGTGGGGATCAAATCTCCGAAAAAACCCTAATGCTTAATGGAGTTTTTGCAAGTTTTTGTGGGTTTTTCCGCCGTTTTTGTAAAATTTTGAGGCAGATTGAAACAAAATCCCTTAAACCACAACCTAGATCAATGCTAAACTTCATTTTCTGCTTTATCATAAAATTTTGAGAATTATCATGTGCGACTTAAATTTCCAAATATCATTGCATATTTCCAGGTTAAACATGAATTTTCGATGTAACAGTACAAGTCAATGATAACGGTAAAAATTGGATGCTTTCGTATATTAAATTAGTTTTTCTCCAATATATAATTTTATGAATTCTAGTTCAACTTGCCCCAAAATCTTTAAAAACCCACAAAAAACCCAAAAACCCACGGGGTTGGGTTTTTCTACTAAAACCCCGGGGTTTTCCAAACCCTGGTGAAGGTCAAAGTCACCACTGGTGATTTTGACCGGTTGCAAATTAGCCGAAAACTCGTTCGCGTAAAAAAAGAACATGATCAGGAAATATGTACAATTTACTGCTTGCGGAAAATTTCCATCTATCCTTATGCCCGGAATTTTGTCTTGTATGCTACAAAAGAGAAAACAGATTTTATGTAATTTTGTAACATCGTCTTGACCTCAAAGAAGCGTCCTCTCTCACCCACAAAAAAAATCTGGTCTGGAACTCGACGGACTGACCACGTGGTTGTCACACTTTTCCAGAAACGTGGGATTGGTGGATTGGCACACGGGTCGTCGCGGAGAGGAGCTTGTTGTTTTTTTGTGGGGGGGGGCATATGGGGACATTAGCATTCTGAAATAGGAAGAGGAGGGGCTTATTAATAGGATTTGCATGACTTTCTGCGGGGAGAATGTCCTCGTGCTTCCGCCGCCACTGCTCCCACCTGCAGAAGGACAAGACGCGTCGAAATTTATGACGCATCTTCGCCCAAGGTCAGTGACCTCGGATGATCAAATTACTTTGCCAAAATAATACAGTATTTTTTGAGCTCACAACACAATGCGATGGTCTGAAGTGTAACCTTCGGATTTGGTTGAAATTTTGGAATTATGTGGTCCATGTCAACACAACCAACGTTTCTGGAGGCAGTTTGTGCGATGGTGAGAATTTGCCAAAATATTGGAGGTTAAAGTTGAAAAATATGTGATTTTTAGCACGGGAAGAGAATGAAAGTTGAGTTTGCTTCCTCCGCCTTGTAAAAATCGCCCGTTTTTCGACTTTGCCTTCAAATATTTGGCAAAATTCCCACCATCGCACAAACAACCTGAAAAAACGTTGATTGTACTGACATGGACCACTTAATTTCAAAATTTCAATCAAATCGGACGGTTACACTTCACACCATCGCATTGTGAGTGTAACGATTCAATACAAGATTTCTAAGAGTGTAGAACAAGAGTTGATTTTTAGTTGAGATGGGATGATTGAGTAGTAGAGTTTTCTTTTAATTTTATGAGATTTTTTGCATGTCTGGGTTCTCGTTGTGAGTACGCCCAATGTATTTTAACAAAATATTTTGACCATGCCGGATTACAGGTTTAATTACTTAATTATTTAATTATGATGCGACCAGATACAACTTCTTTCACAAAATATTTCTTCATTTAATTTAAAAACGGGAAAAAATTATTCATCATAATACATTTTTGTTCATTTTATCTTACATAAATGTGTCTTATTATTAATTATACTATATCGTGAGTCAAATCCAAAATTTATTAAACGCTCTTCAAAATATACCGTAGTAAGCGAAATGTTTGTGATATCTTGATTTTTTTTGCAAATGTATAAATGCGTATTTTGATAAATGTTCATTTCCGTGTGTTTTTTAAAAAATGAAGATTTTAATGCATCTAAACATCCATAATTTAGGTTTATAAAGTTTGGAGGTTATAATTTTGATTCCCATGAGCACATATTAAATCTGTTTTTACCATTTTCATGCAGGAATTAAATGAAAATTCTAGCCTCCTAGCTTTGCAAACCTGATTTAAATATTTTAGCATAAAAAAAATTAAATGATAAATTATCCCATCTAGCTATAAAAGATAGATTATTGCTGCCGATCACAATGATTAGCGTTAAATTGTGGAAATGGCGAACTTGCCATAAAACTAATTTTCGTCAAATAATAAAAAACATTATTTTATTATTCAATAATATAATATTTAACTTATTAACCCTTCTTTTTAAAATTATAGCCAGGTAATGCTCATGAATGTCTCTAATATCTGTAATCAGAACTAAAATTAAGATTAATGTCAAATGTACAATTTAGTAGTTAAGATGACAAGCTTATTTAAATTAAATTGGATTAGTTAATAAAAAATTATTAAATTATATAGCACTATGGACCGCCTCGGCCTCGAAAACATTTTAATTTCACTCTTATACCCTGATTTAATTTACAAAATTGTCCCCTTTGAATCTGCGGTATCTCCCTTTGTTATAGGTACAAAGACTAAAATTATCAATTTAACGATTAATATTTTGATACAATGTTACTTACTTGTTCAAAATCCGCCATGCTATTTATTTGACAGCATTGGCTATGACGAGGAAAGACTAAAACGAGTAAGAAATTAAATTAAGACAATTTTAACAGCAGTGGAATTCGAGATTGGGAAAAGGAGATGGAAACTTGTTATTTTGGATAATTTTCCAAAGCAGACAAACATTTATGATTGCGGTCTCCACGTTTTGTACAACTTCGACTCGGTTTACCTACACAGAGAAGATTTTGCGACGAGGTTAACGTCAGATGATATGCTTTTATTCCGGGCCAAAGGCGTTAATCGATTCGAAATCGTTAATCGTTAATCGAAATATACCGGGAGAATCTGGACCGGTCAGCTACGATTAGTGACATTGGCATAATGTCTCAAGACGAAGTGACTAAAGTAGATGCCAATGCACTCATTCAAACAAGTGGAATTATTTGGAGATTAAAAATTTGGAAAATGTGTCGCCGTTTAAGACAGTGTTAGTTTCGCCATAATGCCAGGTGTCCAGTGACTCATCACGCAGTTCTTAACCAAACGAAACCATTGCAAATTCGACAAAATCTGTACGAGCGACTCCAACTCCCAATGCACCAAAACACTCGTCACATGAATACGCAAAAGGATTAATCCCAATTCGAGGGACCCACTTATTGATTGCAAACAAAGATAGCATTTACTTCACTCTGGATAATGTTGAATCCATCAAAAATGGAAATATTTTATCTGATGGCGTATGAGCCTCCTTAAATCTGTGGTATCTCCCTTTGTCATAAGTACAAAGAATAAAATTATTAATTCAAACAAAGATTTTGATACAATGTTACCTATTTGTTTAAAATCCGTCATACTGATTATGACAAACATTTCTGTTAGACACGACATGTGTAAATGAAGTAAAAAAAATGTGGCTAAAAGATAAAAGAATTGAATCGCTGATTTTTAAAGAAAATTTATTGGATTAGGTCACTAGTAATGGACGATGAACTCAATCTGGGTATATGGTGAGAACGACCCCGATAAGATAAACTTTTTATCATGTAACTTTATGGGCGTTGCGCCTAAAGAAGTTCAGTAATATAACTTACACATACATACATAATACAAGTATGATAGTGTGGCAAGTGACATCTAGGGTGACATAGGATGGATATTTCCAAAAAGTATGAATAATTATAGACTTCTCTGTATTATGTATAAAATTAATAAATTCTATAATGTTCGAAATTTCAATCAAAAACAATACCTACTCTTCCAACAAATACTCACTTCATTCCATTCGTATCAAACGAAAGAAAGCATTCATATAGAACCAACGAATTATCACCAGTTTTTTAGGTCTAGATCAAAATCTGCTACGGGAATGTCGTTCTGCAAATCAATTAAATCCACAACTTATGACGACTGGATTCTGTCGTTAAACTCCACTCTTCCTCCTCCTATACCGACCAAAATTTTGAAATCGTGGACAAGACTAAGGAAAAAACTCACACCAATATCCATCGATCGTTTGGCACAATGTCAAAAACTCGATAAAATGATGATGTTCACTCTTATGTCTACAAGGGCTGGCTGCGAAAGATGGCCTTTCCCATTCAAAATTTATGGTGGATATCGACCTACGCAGCAACACGGCGACGCTCCCGAGGTGTGGAATACCGGACGTACCATGCGCCTACTGTCGAAAATGTTCCAAACACTGCTCCATATGAGCCACCCACTAGTGGTGCACATCGTAATAGGAGGCAAGTTCTCTCTTCTGATTCTTCCCCGGATGAGCGACACCCTTCTGTTACTACAAAAGGTCATATTGGAGGAAGTGTTGAAGAAGAGATCAGGGCATTTTCCTAAAATCGACCAATGCCTGGAGCCAATCCGCCTGAGACTCCTTAAACGGTAAACGTTTCGCTTAACATATTAAACGACGATTTTTAGATAAAGATTTTGATGCAACGTTACATACTTGTTCAAAATCCGCCATGCCGAGTATTATAAACATTTATATTAGATATGTGCAAAAGGACTAATGAAAAGATGGTTTCTTGAAAAAAATTCTGAAGTCCAAATTCCTTCAGCATGACATCAACAGCAAAAATAATGCTCAGCCAAATCACCTTAATATCAACACAGCAGGCTCCATGTACCATTAAGGGCCCTTTACGCCGATAATTCTAAGGAAGGGTCCAATTGAACAGGGGCCAAATGTACTTCCTCGGAAAAGTGACTCAGACCAATCAAGTACAATTTCAAGCTCAAATTCTTCAGGAAATTCCACTACAAATTCATCCAATAATGCGGATGAAGGGCTGATAATAGTGTCCCTCTATTAAAAACCGCGGCAAAATTACAAAAGCAAAATTACACAGACTGAATAACACAAAATAATGGAGGCTAAATTGGAAGCATTTAAATCTTTAGTGGTTCCAAGTCATTTCGAAATATTCATCCCTGATACTGCACCTCAACTACGAGAAGACGAATTAAACTAATCGATCGACCACTCCGGACTTTTTATAGGAACAAAACAAAATGCCAAAATTTGTCGACAATGTTGCCGGTCCACTGGCCAGAAAGTGATTGTCGTAATTACCACACATTCCCAACTCAGTTCACCCATGTCGCGAAATCGCTAAAATGAAACAAGATAATTTCTAGCACCTGAGTGGAGTTGATAATTACCAGTTTTGGCTTTCATACAAACGATCACCCTTTCCACGGTCGTCTTTTTTCCACACTACTCTTGAACTTTGTATATTACACAAGTCGACGCCTTATCACCAAAATTCCGAATTATTAACAAAGTTAGGGTTGTTCAGAAAACCCGGAATCTGTAACCGTTTATTTAACGAATTTTCAAACTTACTAGTGATTTTGAAGTGACCAGAATGGCTGTACACAGAAACTCGACTACTCGGCCTTGTCAGAGAAACGAAAGGAGATGTTAAAATTTCAAGAACATATTGCCGGTGTAACTTCCACCAGTAGTAAGTGCTTGTCGGACTTACACGTGTTAATTACACTATGTTGCGGAAAGGTTTAAATTAAATCGGCTAATTTCCAGAACCGCGGATAATTACCAGTGTTGGTAATTATATCAACCCTACTCTAGTTTTGCTATGAAACTTTTAAACTTTCCTTTGTGCATTACACAAGTCAACTAGTAAAATTCTTAACAGCTAACCAAATTTCGGGTTGTTTCAAAACAAGTCCATGGCTGCATGACGAAGGATATGGCAACCTGGAAAATCAACTGTGCGTGCAATTGACTTCTTCCTTACGCGTCAGCGTCATTAGTGTCATACTTGACACATGCATTTAAATTTTAGATATATGTAGATCATATGCAGAATATGGCTTTTACAATAAACCGATATAGTAAACATTCAGCGCACCATTTTGCAGTAAATCAACTAACATGTGCATTCGAAACAAAATGCACTCTAAATAAAAAAAAGTAAAATTTACTCAAGGTCTGGTAAAAAAAGAGGATGACATAACCAAAAGGTAAAATTTACCCAACGTTGAGCAAATTTTACACAACTTTGGACAAATTTCGCACAAGGTTGGACAAATTTTACCTTTTGGTTGTGTCATCGTGTTTCTAACTCAACCTGGAGTAATTTTACTCATTTTTATTTAGAGTGTGACATGCATCTCTAACGTAACTATATAAATATGAATTACTCTTCAACTTAAAAATCTGCAGATTGGTTCAGACGAAAGTTTTCTAAATTTCAATCCATAAACGAAATTTGCAAAGTGCTAGGTCTTAGCTTTCTTCTATATTTGATGTTTCTATACCAAGTATGTCGACGATCTTCCGTCGAACGAAGGAGTAATCAAGTCGCAAGGCCTGAATAATAAAATTTTTTAATTCGAAATTTTCTAGGACATTGTGTTCTATATAAAATTCACCTTAGTTACATGGGAACGATGCCAAAATAATTCAGTCATATTGTCCTTGATCGACCTTTCCTTTGGGGATGGCTTCTCCGGTTAATTGAGACTTCATTTGTGGTTGATGCGTAAGTCCAGCATCATGTGGAAAGCGATATCCTAATTACCAAATAATTATGTAGCCTAATTGTATACTCATTTCAAATTTTTAAAGGGTGTTAATAAAGTCCGATCCCATGCATTTTTTGGAGCGTGGTTGTTACAAATTCAGCTGGAACTTTTGAACCAGTGAAGTTATTTATTTCAAATTTTTACCATGGGAGGAACAACTAAACGTGTAAGTCATGAGCATCTTAGAGTTGAGATACAAACATTGCATCAGCAGGGGCTTAAACCTACAGAAATTGTGCAAAAATTGGGCTGCAGCCGCAGAACTGTTTGGAAATGGAAGAATAAAAATTTTGTCCACGACAAAAAGCGACCAGGGCGACCCAGAAAGGTGTCACCTACCACAAAAAGAATGATTAAAAACAGACTTTGCAAGAAAACCGGTAGTTCATTACGTAATTGAGCAAGGGAGTTAAATGACTCAAAACGCTATAAAGAGAAGAAGAAGCAAATTAACTGTGTGACCGTGCAAAAATTTGTGAAAACTACGAAGTGGGGTCACACAGCTTACAAACTAACCAAAAAAACCTCTCATGTCACAAAAATATATCGATGACCGTCTGAAATTTGAAGAACTCCTTCAGAAAAGTGCCCATTTGAGTGAAAAAAGACTTGGTGAAGAATTGCGCAGTCACATCCTTTGGACTGACGAATCTATTATTGAACTATATCCAAAATTGAACCAACAAAATGTTCGTTACAGGACAGAAAACAAATCGGATGTACCATCAAGAGCGATCCCAAAATTCGGGCTTAAAGTTATGGTAGCGGGTGGATTTTGTGCACGTTGCGTGACCCCTCTACATATCATACCAAAAGGCCAATCAGTCAATGCAAAGCATTATATGGAAAAAATATTACCTATCTATTTCGATAGCATGGGGAACAAGGAAATATTTCCGAATGAAAGAAAAATAGTTTTCATGCAGGATGGTGCTATAGCCCATACAGCAAAAGCGAGTTTGAGTCTCATCAAGACGCAAGTTTCAACGGTCTGGAGCAAGGGGGTGTGGGCCGCTAACGGCCCAGATTTGAATCCCCTGAAGAACCAGTGGTCCATACTTAAGGAAAATGTATACAAAGAGCCACAACCCCGGACGAGGGAAGAGCTAGTAAAAAAAAGTTCAAGATGTATGGAATTCGATTTCCAGAGGCACATTGGAAAAATTAGCACAGAGCCTTAAACAAAGAGTTGAGGGCAAGGTTAAAGTAAATGGTAACAAGACCAAATACTAAGGTAAATATGTCGAACATTTTTTGTAAGTATCACGGGTAGTTTTTTTTTATACTAGCCTTCACTTTTTTACAGGAAAAATGGGATCGGACTTTATTAACACCCTGTAGTATACATTATTTACTTCAGATTTAGGTTATTTACATATTTGTAAATGCAAATGAATTTTGCATACAATACATAAATAAATTCAAAATAAGTAATAACAACTGCACTATTTGTATGGAGCAGATTTTGATGTTTAATATTGAAATAGTAATATTGAAATAATGCAATTGGTAATCCTCTTTTTAAACTTTCCATGCACCCAAAAGAACTTCGGGGCGAGCACGTCAACGTCAAAAAAAGGCGTCCAGGCACGACGTCCAAAAAATATGTTAATCGAGTCAGCCTAATTATCCTATAATTTAACACCAGTTTATTCTAGTTTGGCGTAGAAGTCATTCAATTACCCAAGTTTTTGACACGAATTGAATAATTTGAAGGCCAAAATAAAATAAATTAGTGTTAAATAATAGGATAATTCGGCTGACTCGAGTAATATATTTTTTGGGCGTCGTGCCTGGACGCCTTTTTTGACGTCGACGTGCTGGCCCCGAAGCTCTTTTGGGTTCATGGAAAGTTTAAAACGTGGACTATACCGTAGAAACTATAAATACATATATCAAATTTCTGAACATGTAATATTGCACAAGCTTACTCCGAATCCAATAATGGATTTATTTTATACCATCCAACGAAGATATGGTGTATTCCAACCAAAATTAATAAATTCGCCAATCATGACATGTGCAACTAATTGATTTAATTTACTACAATTTTCATTAAAATTTCCAACGAAATAATTTCCTCAAAAACAAGCTTGTAAGCTGTCTGTCCGTCTGTTAACGACTTTTTTTTTGCATCAATTGATGCCAATTATAAATCCACATGTCAATTATGAAATAACTTAGTCGCACCATTGGTATCGATTAATTCATGACGCAAATGGTGCGAATCATTTCGGAAAATCAAATCGAATAATTTAATATGCAGGGTTTTCTTTTTCCCTTGCTTCAAATTGTACCTATTATTTAGTTAAATTTTAGCTGATGTATAAGTGTAAATGAATTTTAGTAAATAAATTAATTCAAAATAAATAATAATAACTGACCTACATACGTAGCAGATTTTGAGTTAGTTTGTAATGTGGAAATATTGAAATTGGTGTGCCAAAGAAACTGTAAATAAATTCATATATCAAATTTCAGAGCATGAAAATCTCAATATTTTTTATAAGATTGTTGCTGGCGGAAATACTTTGCAATTTTACCGTTTCGGTTATAATTCATTACCGAAGAGTAGTCTTAAAGACTCAATCCCCAATGCTAACGCTCTAGCAATAAAACTATTACCCACACCGGAGGCAATTTCTTACCCTTAGAAGACAACTTGTTACCATGCGGTATAGAATTGCATAGTATTACCTCCGCCGAAAATTGTTGAAGCTCACTCCGAACCGAATTTGGGTTAGTCAAGTTACATATTTATCATTTTACCTGGTGGCAAAAATACTGGCAATTATCCAATGAAAATGATTTGGCACAAAGTTATCTCATGCCAAATTTCCAGATATCCTCGGATTATTAATCTGCGTATAAAAAATTGAATAAATTAATTGTTATAAGGTTGATACGACTAGAAAAATCGACATATTAAGTCGTACGAGGCTGCTAATTTTGCATTATCTACATATAGATCAGATTTTTACGAAAAAAAATTCACAAAAATTATATAATTATTGATAAGATAACGTGTAAAAAATTTTCTCTTAAACTCATAAAAGAATATTATACATACATATCTAAATATGCAAATATGTACATAAACTGAGGGGAAAATGAAGCAATAATTTTAAAACTTATTTACCTTAATAGGAAATTTCAAGATTTAAAATTTATCTCAAAATGTGTGTAGATTTTTGAATCACTGGAGGAATTTCCGAGTAAAAAATTCTGATTTTGTGAGGCGTTAAAGTCCTAAAATTATACAATTATTAAGAGATAACCTGTAAAATCTCCTCTTTAACCTATTTAAAATCTAAATATTTATATAAATATGTACATAATTTAGCAATGATTTATAGCAAAAATTTGAGAACTGTATTTACCTTTACTAGGAAATTTCAAAAGTAAAAATTTATCTCAAAATTGTTGTAGAATTCTGAATCACTGGAAGAATTTCTGAGTAAAAAATTCTGACTTTGTGAAGAGTTGAAATCCTATTTAAGTAAGAATCTTACTTGGCTAACTGAATAATATTCGTCGTGTCAGCACACTTCTTACACTCTTAGAAAACTGGTATTAAATCATTACCGATCGGAATACATGTGTGACTCTGCCGGCACCGGTATTAACGGAAATTACCCTTCGGTAATGTTGTGGTAATGAAAAATTTACCACTCACGAACAATTTACTACCAATCCGGTAAGAAATTATTACCAAATCAGTACCAGCACGAAGTAGATATCTGACTCTACCATATTTTTAACAGTGTAGCTGGACGGATATTACCTCACTTTATTTAACAGATGCTATAAATATGTTCATACACAAATTTTATTGGGTCAATTTCACGTAAAGATGTATAAAATAATTAAATATTTATTTATTTTAATATCACATTTTTGATTTTTTTTTAATATGAAAAATTTTTGCAATCAATTTTTGCAATACCATTATTAACCATTGTAAGAAATTTAGATCGGGGTTGGGATTTCAGTTGGGGGATAAAATATTATGCAGCCAAGTGAAATTTGATCGTGTTGTTTTCAATTTATGTACATGCGTATGTACAGTGGCCGCGGAAGCCAAGAGGGGACATGTGGGGACGTTGGCAGAGAGAGAGTGGTTTGTTTAAGATGGGGACATCGAATAACCGTGGGAACGATGTCCCCTCAAGCTTCCGCGGCCACTGGGTGCATATGGGAATGAAATACATAGGTACATACGGCATAGTTATTAAATGAGCATCAAAGTTATGAAAGGTAAATTTTTATTAACTTATTTTGAATGTATGTACGTATACGGACCAGTGACCACGGATAATGCCCCTATGCCTCTTTTCCTACAATATTAATGTCCCCACAGCTTCCGCGGCCAATGACATTGTTTGTACATACATATTTTAATATATTAATTTTGAATCAGAGAAATTAGGCACGCTTGTAAATTTCATGACGTTTTTATCCAGAGCTAAAGTTTATGCATGTACATACTTATCTCCAACTACATATTCATACAAGTTCACATTCATTCAATTAATGATGAATGAATATAATATTCTATTGAATGAATATTTTATTCAGATTTTTTAATAAATGAATATTGAATGAATATCTATTCAAATCGTGTGAATGAATAATGAATGAATACATTTTTCATCATTCATTTTTGTCTCAATGCTTAATGCATAGGGAAAGTTGAGAAATTCATCTAATGCTGTGAATTTTGAATAAAAGGAGTAATGAAGGAATGGTGAATAATGCATAAATGTTGAATAATTAATGAATATTTTGTTATAAAATTTAATAATGTACATATTATATAAATCTGGTAATAAATTTGATGAATTCCTTAATTAATAAATAAATAGGTAATTAATTTGTCTCGTAATGAAATGAGTAGGAAACTGGGAAAAATAGGATAGTTGAATAGTTATCCATCAAAATTCAACAGAGAAGAGGGTGATATGCTCAGAAATTGAGTCACATATTCTATATTTTCACGCTGGAAGTTGATTATTTACAGATTTAATAGACTCCAGCTTGGATCCGTACATTAATTTATTAAATTAATGAACAGATCCAAATTAAATTAATGAAATGAAATTTAATTTAATTTCGTGGAAATCGTACTTCGTACTTAACTCTTTCTAAAAAATTATTGACTCCGAGTCGTTTGAATATTGATATTTGTTCCAAAAAATAGTGCAAAAGCGCATTATTGTTCATTTACTTAAGACGATTTGAAAATTTTGAAATTTAACAAATAAAAACCTCCAAATGTGGCGCCATAGTACTGCGGCAAATATGAGTTTTACACGTAAATATGAATGAGTCCTTCATCTGGGGCCTTATAGTCGATTCTAAAAAACATGGCTGGTGGGTAGGTACCCTGGCTACAGCGAGCAGTAGGCAAACTTCCCTTGTCGGTAATGTAAAAAAGGGACTAGTTGGATTGGAAAATCTTTCAATCCCAAAAATTCGTAAATTTTAATCGGTTATCAAAATTTTGAATTGAGATTTTTATAATTATTATAAGGAAATGATGAAACAGATAACAATAAAATTGTTGAGTCTTAAAATGTTGAATTTTAGAGACAGAATTTCGGTAACTAATGGAAATTTACGAGTTTTTCCCGTCGGAAAATTTTACATTGTACCGTGACATTTTAACCACGCTGTAATTAACAATTCTGTACTGATTTTATCACTGTTCCTCAAAAGGTATGTTTTCATTTCTGAATTTCATTGAATTCTCGATTCCACAATGCAAATCAGTTTAAATCACGGGAAAAAATCTACAATTATAAACTTTATTCAGGAAATTGTATAAATTTGTTCAACGTGCTTAAATGAAATAATAATTGTAACTTTGTTTCAGAATTTTCAAAATTTATTGGATTTTTCTGTACTCCGTACTAGCATAGTACGCATATACGTAGGTAGCTTACATAAAGTGGAAAAAAGAAATCCCCTTTTTCGAATTTCATTCAATTATTGCTTTTATTGCAAAAATTTTACGACTTTGTCAATTTTACGAATTTTTGTCATGACTTTTATTTGCATGCAGTTGCACACGTTCAAATGAAATCATAATCTAGTTCTAAAAATCAAATTAATATATAAATTAATATCATTTAATTCGTGGTGACACATATAAAAAAATTAGTACCATCAATTGAACGTACCCAACGCCTCCAAATTTATGTGAATAAAGCTACCCTGCAGCCGCAATCAAGCCTACCGGCAGCCCGCATCAAGCTACCCTACACCACGCATCAAGCTCCCGCTCAGCGCAAAAAATCTACCGTACAACCCCCACAATTTGACCCCCACTCCCAAGGAGGTGCGGTCAGAGTAGGTGGCTAGAGTTGGTAAAAAAAAATAAATCACCTGCTGGATTATTTTTTGTTGATGATTCATAATCCTTCCCGTTACTACACCTTATCAACTCTCCTCATTTAATTTATAACTTATCAGCAGTTACAACAACTTTTGCAATGGGATCTTCCACCTTATCGAATGTGGTCATTCCTGCCGAAGACAAGTTGAAGCTTTGGACCGTCTTTCGCAACGTGAGAGCGGGAGGAGAGGAGATTTTGAAGACGGCGAAATTGGTCCATGTCCACGACAAGGAAGGATTCGTCGTCACCAAAACGGACAAACGTATTCAGTCAAAAGCTGGGCGTTACGAAAACTACCCGAATTCCCGAATTGTGCGGTGTTCGGGTTAAAGGTACACATTTTGCTAAAGATACTGGTAGAAAATATATACCAAATTTTGTAAATGTTACAGAATTTATTATTGGAACAATTACCCTCGCAATTACGGAGACCGGACTCCTCTACTCGTGGTGCAGTAAATTCCGATACACCAATTGATAACCAAATGAAGCAATTAGGACGGTTCTCATATTTTGCGAAGGATGGGTGCACGCCATTGCTAGTGGTGGGTCTGCGGAAAAGGAAAGTACGGAAGGTGGCGTTGCAAGGGGTGGGAAAGGGGCGGGTCGTGGCGTTAGCGGTGGGAGGTGATGTGTACCACTGGGGTACAATTGGCGACATTACCATCCTAGCGATTAGGTTAATGGACAAGGAACAATGGAACTTCGAAATTGGCAGAGATTTCTGGACGGTTACATCGGTGGGGTGTAGCTTTGGGGCAAAAATTATGCTAAAATTTACCAAAACAGCTACCAGACCATTGCAATGGCTCGTCTAATTGAAGAAGGAAGGAATGTCACGTTTACGATGATGTATGGAAAGGCAAGGCTACTTTTAATTAAATTTCTCAAGTTGCGCTTAAATATTGGTAATGATTTTTACTATCGTACTTTACAGGAAGATATGGACGTTACATTTTCCTTGCATGGGAAAATCATTTCTGCGCATAAATGGATTTTGATGAATATTTCGAAAAAATTTTTACCGGCAACTGAAATGAAACGGAAGGATCGTGAGTACTTTTCATAATAAATACTTGCTCCTGTTAATTAAAGTTAATTAATTTACGGCGTAATTTAATCGCGTGATTGAAATCAAGGACACAAAGTATGACATATTTGAAGCTCTCCTTTTCTACATTTACCACGGAAGGGTCACCTTTTCCGTGTATGAGAACGACAATGTTTGTCTTAATCACATTCATTCAAAAACAAAAATCTTTAAAATATTTTAAAAATTGAAGTATTAAATGTGCAGAATTATTTTTTGGACCTTATGAAGTAGGCGAATTGTTTTTGCGACGAGGAAGCTCAGAGTTCCTGTGAGGAGATTCTGATGCGGAATATCAGCGCGGACAATGCATTCGTTTTGATGCAAAAGGCTGCGTTAGCAAACGCTTCGGTACATGTTTTTCTGTTGTAGTTTCCGTTCATATGTTATCAAAAGTATAATTCGTATTTCTATTATCACTTAAGTATTTGGAGGGGGAGGTGATCAAATTAATTTTGGACAATCGGCTCATCGATAAAACCTCAGTTGAAGACCTCACTGCAATGCTCGATTTACTTTGCAAGGAAACATTCCACAAATTTGTGATAGCAGCAGCAAGTCACCGATAGTTTGCTGCTACCGGATTTAATTTAATTTGAGATGTGAAGAAGTCATTGTTAAATTTTTGTTAAAACGAATTGTAGTAATTTTAATTTTGTTGAAAAGTATACTGTGCAGTTTTTAACAACGCCATGATCCGCTTATGTACTACATATCTATCAACTCTTTTAATATTTAAGAGGCCAATTTGGAAGAACCTCGAATAAATAAAAACAAGGAATATCTCCAAGAAATAACTATGCAACGGTTTTATTATTTTTACCAGATAATTCAAATATTTCAAACTAAACGCGGTTACCCTGTGAAAACCATGCATCTGGTTTGTCAATTATTGAATAGAATATGTATGTAGCAGTCTCTCTACTCCAAACAGAATTATATTTCGAACTCATGAACCCCCATGGCATTGCATCAAAATTGACCCCTAACTTGCGAGAAGTTGATTAGGACAAATTTGCCGAAAGATCATCATCAGTTTTACTTTATTCCGTATCAGTTTAATGCTGGTAACCAATATGAGAACCTATGGTGAGATTATTAATAATCATAGTTCCAGATAAAAATTTAGTAAGGAAGATATATAATAATTCAGAAGACTATTTCAAGTTTTTGTAGCCTTAAGTTTTACAAATTATATTATTATTTTGATATATATTTTTATTTTTATTTATTTTTCGTATACTATACTTTACTATATTATATTATATTAGTTGTATTATTATTTATTTATATTTATATTATAGCATACTGTATTATAACGATTCAGAGGTCGACGCCGCCGATCTCACGCCGCCGCGCCGCCATACGCCGATGATTTTTCCGCGCCGCCGCCGCCGAAAAATTTGATTTCCTATTCCTTTAACATTGCGACGCCACGCCGCGCCGCCGACGCCGCCGAAAAATCACCAAAAACTGGCGCCGCCGCCGCCGAAAATTTGTCGGCGTCGACCTCTGTAACGATTAACGACTTTATGATTATCGATATTATATAATCATTCATGATGTGCAAAGGCTTTTGGCTAACATGCAATAAATTTATTATTATTACTATAATATATTATTCATATTATTATTTATTATTATATTAAAATTCAAATTATATTAATTTCTCCAAATTTACCACAAAACTACAGCCCACCGAGATAACCTTCCAGAAATCCTTGTCCATTTTAAAATTCCATTGTTCCTTGTCCCTCAACATTGCCTCCAATTGTACCCCTGTGATACACATCTTCACCGTTTGTTACGTCACCTCTCGTACTTTCCTTTTCCTCAGACCCACCACTTGCATTGGCGTGCACCCTTCCTTCTCGAACTAAAAGGAGCGTCCCAACTATTCCATTTGCTTTTTAATTGGCGTATCGGTTTTGGTTGTGCGGAATTCACTTCACCAAGAGTAGAGGTGTCCGTTCTCCGTAATTGCGAGGTTAATTGGTCCAATGACAAAGTCTATAACAGTCACAAAAATTAGACAAATATTTTTCATTAGTATCTTCCTCAAAATTAGTACTACCTTTGGCACAATCAAGGAATTCGGGTAATTTTCATATCGCCAGGCTCTTCTTGAGTGAAGTGATACGTTTCGTCCATGTTGGTGACAACGAATCCCTCCATGTCCTGCATGGACGTGCACCAATAAGCCGTCTTTAAAACCCCCTCTCCTTCCGGACGGTCCAAAGGTTCAACTTGTCTTCGGCAGGAATGTCCCCATGTGAAAAGGTGGAAGACCCCATTGCAAAAAAGAAAATGATAAATTAAATGGGGGGAGTTGATAAGGTCTAGTAACGGGAAGGATTTTAAATCATCAATAAAAAATGATTCATCAGGGGATTTATTTGTTTACCTACTCCAGCCACCTACTCTGACTACATCTCCTTGGGAGTAATTTGTGGGGGTGGTGCGGTAGCTTTATTAGCTCGTTGCGCGGTAGCTTAACGCGGGGTGCGGAATAGCGTGACCGACCAGCGGGATAGATTGATGCGGGCTGCGGGGTAGCTTTCACATCTAGATTTTCATTCACACTCAGTCATTTTCGCTCAAATTCAATTCATTTCACTCCATCCGGCTTAATCTCTTATTTCGCCATCTGTATTAATAATAAGGTGAACTATCAAAAGAATTAAAAAAGTCTTTCATTCACAGTATTTCATCTAAAATGACGGAATCCTTCAATCATTTTAATTCAGATGGCAGAAATTTCATTTCAATTCACCATCGTTGACCACCATAATCAGTGAAATGAATGAAAGTGAACAGGTATGTATGGTCACGATATTATTGGAGCGTTCCCCCATTCTCGTACATAACTAATGAAAAAAGGCCTATGCGAAGGTTGAGTACGCTCTATATTTATAAAATAAATCAATTAATTCATGCATGCACAAATTATGCAAATTAGGTACATTTTAAGTTGCAAATTCTCATATTTTCTATTTCGATTAAAAATCAAAAATTCTGAAACCTTTTACAAAATGCATTTTCAATAAAGCACTTGTATTGAAATTAGGGCATCCAGAATCGGAAAATTTTCAAAAACCGGTTTTAGATTTTTTCCGATTTTGGAAAACTTTCGTAAAACCGGTTTTTTAAATTTTTGTAGAACCGGTTTTCGATTTTCTTTCAAAACCGGTTTTAAACCGGTTTTCAAACCGGTTTTCTACAAAATTTTTTAAACGTGTTAAATATAACGTGGTAAAATTAAAAGTTGAACACACTTTTGGCATTAATTTGGAGACAAATATTTCAGAACAATTGATTTTTGCATGAAAAACGAGAAATCACTAATATTTTGTAGTTCTAAAACAATTTTTATCAAAAATCGTAAACCGGTTTTCGAGTGTGATAAAACCGGTTTTTTACAAAATCGTTTTTTCAGAAAATTATAAAACCGGTTTTCGGGTAAATCGAAAACCGGTTTTTAACCGGTTTTACAAAATCGAAAAAACCGGTTTTGGATGCCCTAATGAAATACGTATTTTTAAATTTAATATTATTTTAAAACTTTGGAAACCCGATTTTCAAATTTGTGCAAAACCGGTTTTAGTACAAATTTAACAAAAGTTTGCAAATATTCTTGTAAGTAAAAATTGAAAACAAAATTACAATTAAATATAAGTTTGGGACAAAGGTATTTCAGAAAAATTTATTTTCATCTCAAGAAATATTAAATTATCCTATTACTTAATTCGGCACGGCCGATTTGTTCGTCGGCAGTATATACTCCGTCATTACAGCAACGTATGATAGCGCATTCGAAAGCTTAGCCCAAGAAGGTTTGAGCCGTCATAGTCTGAATAATGTAGGTCATGCGATTCAAGGTCAATGGTCACCAAATTTCACCTGATAACCCCCAACAAGTGGGATATCATTGGAAAGGTCGCACAAATACCTTCCAGAATATTTAAGACACTTGGGGTCTGTGACCTCACCGTGACCTAGAATAACGGTCAAAGGCTAACTCAGGCGCCAGACTACATGCAACAACGTATGATAGCGCATTTCAACCCTTCGTCAAGAGCAGTGGGAGCGGTCATAATTTAAATAGCATAGGTAACGTCATTCAAGGTCAACAGTCACAGGTCACCAAAATTTCAACCGTATTTACAGAGGGGCTTGGATGGATGTCAGCAGATTCCAGCAGTCTCCTCAGATTTATTTATCGACCATTTTCAAATGCTTAGCATAACTGCCAATCGAAAGACTCAGCTCTGGGAACTTATTTAATTTAAAATTCTGGACAAAAATTTGCATTCAATGAGTTCATGACTTGATTGATCTAATTGCGACGAGATTTTTGAGCTAGTTTCGACGAGCTCCAATTTTTCTGAAGGCTTCTTAAACGTGAGATCTCCTACTTCAAAAAGTGTCAAAATATGAAGTGTACATTTTTAAAACATAATTTAGAAATCAGTAATAAATTATGACCATATGACCATACCTGTTAGAAAACACTTTTCACTCAAAGTTCAATCATCCCGATTTTTGACTAATGATTTTCATTCACATTCATTCATTATCATCAAACTCATTTCATTCCACTTCATCTGACTTCTCACTTCGCTCCATGTATTAAACATACTATGAAAAATGAAAGGAGTATGAAATCCACATTTCAAAAATCCAAATTTCATTCACACTCATTGATCTGAAATGACCGAATCTTTCACTCATTTTCATTCAAATCACCATCATTCATCATCATAATCACTAATCAGTCACAGGAATGAAACTGAACAGGTCATTTTCACTCAAATCACAGGAAATTCACCATCATTCTGTATAACAATCAGTCACACGAATGAACGTGAACAGGCATGATTATGACAGATTTCATAGTCACTTTTTGTCTAGAAATTGAGACGATTTACGGAGTGACATGAACAAGTGGGTTCGTGCGCAATTTTTTCTGCGGATTTGTGCCAAAAAAAGCAGAAGCAGATCGATTTAGGTGAACATTTTAAGAAATCTTTTACAAATTACTTGATCCTATCAGAATTTTAATTTCACACGGTAAAATACATTTTGAATAATAATCACAGGTAAATATATGGCGAAATAAATGTGTACGAAAATGAATGAAAATCATCAGTCAGTACTTGGGATGACTGACTTTTGAATGAAAACTAAGTTTTTGAACAGGTATGGAGTATGGAGTGAATATGATCTGAATTTTGATGTTAACACTTGTTTTGAGGGCATTGCATCACATGACGTATAGCGAGGTTTTATTGTGTGCAATAAGCATCACGCTACTCTTTTGACACAAATAAGGCGTTTTGTGTAATGAGGCATAATTTGAGTGTGAAATTATGGCTCATCACTCAGTCAGGTGAAATTGTCCATCTGAAATTTTGACCTAGACAATTTAACCATTTACAGAATTTAGTTCCTGGTGAGGATAAACCTGCATTGCAAGTGTTTCGTTTCTTCCGAGTTTGTCACATGCATTTCTTGCACTGGACATCAAGGTGCACGAAACTGGGAGAAATATGCACTATCTAGAAATACGTATTTACAGCGGCGGGTTTTTAGCGCCGTGTATTACTCCCAGGTCAAAATATTTACCTGCAAAAAAAATACTACTTTGTTCTCCCCGTTATTTCATGCACTTAATGATTAATTTATTGCGGGTTTGCTACATTTCTTGCACTGGAAAACAAACAATGCAAGAAATTGGGAGAAATACGGATATACACCATCTGAATGAAGTATTTATTGCGCCGAGGCGTAGTTTCTTGCGCCGTGCATTTCTCCCAGGTCAAAATATTCACCTGCAAGAAATAAACTAATTCCTTCTCCCCGTCATTTGTTGCACACAATGTTTTTATTTATTGCTGGTTTGTTACATTTCTTGCACTGGAAAATAAACAGTGCAAGAAACTGGGAGAAAGTGGGAGAAATATACACCATCTGAATGAAGTATTTATTGCGGCGTAAATTTCTCCCAGGTCAAAATATTCACCTGCAAGAAATAAACCAATTTCTTCTCCTCATCATTTCTCCCACGTGGTCAATACTCGCACCCAAAACACTCTTATTTCGTCTTGGTGACGTAGTTTATCTTCCGCGTACATACATAAACTGGGTCACTTTGCTCGTCGAGGAAGTGCAAGAAAGCGACACCAAATTTGGTAAACTTACCACCAATTTTAGACAATTTTTTATTTTTTTTTAAATAACGCACGAATTTATTCCAATTAATTAATTAGATCATCAATTACATAGACTATTTCATAATCAGTTTCATATTTAGACTATTTTTATTGTTCGAAAAAATGTCACGTGGGGTGCGCCGGAAGTCCATGAGCGTCGCGGAGGAGGACGCTTTCCTGCAAAAATTTGACGAAATGGTGGAGGAAATTACGTCCGGGGGGGAATATGACGATATCGCGGGGGCCGTGGTGAGACGCGTCGTGACGTACAATGTCCCGGGTGGGAAGCAAATCCGGTAAGGGGGCGGGGCTGGGGACATGATTTTTACTAGTGCAACCATACAAGTTCACATTTATTCATTTATCATTCAATATTCATTCAATTTTTGAATATTTTATTCTGATTTTTTAATAAATGAATATTGAATGAATATATATATGTACTGAATTCGTCTGAATGATTAATGAAAGAATACACTTTTTTCATCATTTATTTTTTGCTCAATGCTTCATACATAGGGAAAGGTGAGAAATTCATGTAATGCTCAATGCTGTGAATTTTGAATAAATTGAATAATGAAGGAATGGTGAATAATGCATAAATGTTGAATAATTAATGAATATTTTTTTTTACAAATTATGAATGAAAATTATGAAACCATAAGGAAGGAATATATTTTTCAAGCATTTGAATGAATGAATAAATATTTTTTGAACATGTATGAGTGCAACAGCTAAGACACGAAGAACGGGATTTCGACGATTTTGGCAAAGCCGCATTTTGGAAATTTTGCAAAATCGGCTTTCGGTTTTGTCCAAAACCGGGTTACACCTAATTCAAAAAAAAAAATATTGTAAATATGATCTGATAAAATTAAAAGTTTAGGGATTATTTAGAAAAAAAAATATTTCAGAAGAATTAATTTTTACATGAGACAAAAAAATATGCGGAGAAATTTATATAAAAAAACGAAAACCTATACATAACCACTTTTTACCAAATTGGTAAAATTTGAAACCGATTTTCGGGTAAATGGGAAACAGGTTTTAGAAAATCGGATGTTTTACTAGGAACGTTACACTGGTTAACAAGTAATTGCCCCGAAATTTTAGAGGGCGTGGTGTCATTCCTGCGTTTCGGGCCTTGGTTGAAACCAGAACCAGAAGATACCAACCTCCGCTACATTGTTGGATGGTGTATCGAAATTGTTAGTGTTTTTTTGGAAAAATTTTGAACTTGAAAAAAGTTTTTAAAGAATTTTTTTTGCAAAATTTTGTAAAGTTGCTAGCCGCCTTTTTGATGTCGGACGATCTCATGGATAATTCCGAAACTCGGCGAGGAAAGCCATGCTGGTATTTGGTGGATAATAATAGTGACCTCGCGATTAATGATTCCTTCCTGCTGTCCGGGCTTATCACGATTTTTTTGGATAAGCATTTCTTCGATAAGCGATACTACTCGGATTTAGTGTGGCTTTTCCATGACGTTTATCTCAAGACAATTTTAGGATAAGCGATGGATATCAAGTGTAGTAAAGGGGACTCGTTTGAAGAGTAAGTGAAAATGAGTTATTAAATATAATGGGACTATTTAAGGTGTATATCTTGATAAGACTTGCTTATCGACGTGGATAGATGCGGGAAATTTTATGGATTCGAAAATAATGAGACTTCTTCAATTATAAAACCGAATTGGAAATTGACAGGAAGCTTTTTCATGTAAATTTGTACATATACTTTAAAATCCTTTTAAAATCAAATTAAATTGTGTTTCCTTTCAAAGAATATAAAATTCATTCGTATAAAATTCATATAAGGTAAAACTGATTCATTATGAAATTGATTAAAATTAAACAATAAAATTCATTAGCCACATTTTTTGCAGGTTAATTCAAAAATTCATTCCTATGAAATTCATATAAAATAAAATTCATTCAAATTAAAAAAATGAAAATTCATTAACCCCATTTTTTTGCAGGTTCACAATTCATAACTACAAGAAAATTGTACACTATAAGACTTGCTACTACACGTTCTTCCTACCCGTGGCAAGCGCTTTGATCATGGTACGTGGGGAAATGAGTGGTTCAAAAATTATGTGGGGGACTGGGGGGATATATAAAATCCTTTTTTTTCGTTACATAATTTATGAACGGTCCCTAAGTCAGGCAAAATGTGTACAATTTATGTCTTAATTTTTGCTGAAAGGTTGGGAAAACGTAGCCCGAAGATTGGAAAGCGAATTGAGGCAGGGTAAAGAAAACCCCGGGGTTTTGCTACTGAAAACCCATACCCCGAGGTTTTACATGGGTTTTGCGGGTAGTCGGGGTAGTCGGGGTAGTCGGGGTTTTGGGGGCAAACTGAGTCAGTGTCTCATCTATTAAGTTCAGAAATGACTGAAAAAAATCAGTTTTTCAGTAATTTCGCAATAAAACTGCTTATTAATTATATTTTAATAAGTAATTAATTTGTAGAATTGCTAGCAATGCCCTGTTATCATATTTTGTAAAATTTGAAAACCCCGACTACCCCGACTACCCGTGGGTATTGCTCAAACTTGCTACCCCAAAACCTACCAAAACCCGCAATACCCCAATACCCAAAAACCCGGGTAGCATACCCTGGATTGAGGAGCTAGTTTTGGAAATTGAGCTACTTTTCCAAATGCAAGATGATTACTTGGATTGCTACGGGGATCCGGAAGCGACGGGGAAGGTGGAAACGGACATTGTGGAAAATAAGTGCTCATGGCTAATCGTCACTGCGTTGGAGAAAGCGAAACCTGCGCATAGGAAAATTCTAGAGGTTTGTATACACGTTTAAGGGCCACTACAAAATTTAAACAAGCGGAAAAGGACTTACATAATTGACTGTAGCTAGGTTTAATAAAAGCTCGACTTTGGGTCATTTTTACTCTGATTGTGACTGTAGACCTAAAAGCAGGGCGGGAACTCGATATGTGTTAAAATTACTGGATACAAAACATTTTTTAGACCCGTCTCATTTTTGGGAGTTGATTGTAGAAATTCGTGTCATGTTTAAAAAATCCCCGCAGTCTTTTACTACCAATAATACCGACGCCTAAACATTCTACAGTACGTGATTGTGATTGTGGATGTCCGAATTAGGGTAAAAATGACATGGTGATATGTCTACTGATGACCCATTAACTTGCTAGTCAAGCTTAATTCCTAATTTTTAATAGCTATTTTTGCATATAATTTATATTTTTGCACATATTATCTGTTAATTTGAATGCAACCGCGGGAGGATTTTTTAGTCTAATTCCGCAAATTTTGCTTTTTTAAGCTTGTCTTTTTTGCAGGAAAACTACGGGAAAGCGAAAGAAAGTTCGTCCTAGAATGAATTCTTGGTTAAAAAATTGTTCAAGGAGTTGGCCATTGAAGAAGAATTTCATAAATTCGAGGAAGAATGCTACGCTTCAATTCTAGCCAAAATTCACAAGTTGTCAAATCAAATTCCCGCCATAATTTTTATGGAAACTGCGGAAGTTATTTATCGTCGAAATAAATAATAAGTATTGATTGATAGAAATATATTTTTTGGAAACTATTAATTAACATTCTCAGAAATAAATAAAGTCATAGTGTGTCAGTAATTTGTTATGGTGTCGATTTTGATGTGATCTGAATTGGTACTAATTTGATGAATAAAATTATCAACGAGCAGAAACCAAGTGTACTTTTTGCGATCGATTTGTCCGTCCGTCTTTGTTTGTCTGTCTGGAAACATGATTGATAACTTTCGATCGAATCATTTTTTTAATTGTGCTTGCGGATATGGATATGGACATTTAATCTTGAAAGCAAGCGGGAATGAGTTAACTGTGACCTTGTAGGTCAAAGGGTCACGACGCCATGGGGATGATTATGTCAAAGGTGAAAAATGTCTAATTATTTGGTTTGAGGTTTTTAGAAATATGTTCTTTGGGGCGGGGATTTCAGAAATCACTATTATTTCGCCGTGCATCGATCTGATTACTGTATTTACAAACGATACGATGTGAAAGATCAAACATGCCTATTTTTCATCTCAAAATTCATGAAATTACGACTTTAGAAATCTGCATTTAAAGAGATAGAATCAGGGTAGAGTGAGATTAAAAATCTATGACGGAGTTATCCCACCTTAATAACACATCCACATATTTAAACCCGCCGGGAATTAGGAGAAAGCAGAAGTGACGGGCTTTTTACACATACTTGACTCCGGACTTTATTCTTCAAATTTTATTTCCACATATTTTGGTCCCTCGCAACTCATCCTCACATTTCATACCAAACACATTCTATTTCCTAACATTTCATTCCCCACATTTCATGCCCCTATCATAATTCGTATTTATAGATTCGAAATCGCTGGATAAATAGCAGCTCCATCTTGCATCTCAATATTTATTTAAAAAAATGTATTAAATGGTCTTAGGTTTGATGAAAATGATGTTTAATTTCATTATTAAGCATGACAAGCGTCCAGAATTATTTTCATGAAGCATTGCTACAAACACAGAGGATATGTTGTAGCATTAAAATTTTATAACACATTTTACAACAAATTTGTGGGGTTGGGGTATTTTTAAAGTTTTTAAGTTTTCCCATTTTGCAGGAAAAACTGCATAATACTGTAGCACACTCGTAATGAGAATTAAGCATTTTACTATTTTTTTATATTTATTCCGATAAGGAAATAACGACTCGAATGGAAAACGATGATGCAATTTAGTTAATCATATTTTATCTAACTGATGCAGCATGATGCAAACTCGAAGCGTGTTGATAAATATGACTTTCTGTCGGTTGCTGCATCCAGCAATTCAGTTTATAAAAATAATGGGATAAGCAATACACATTTTTAAACTCGGTTTTATTTTACTACAATTTAATACGAATGACTACAAACATATTTTTTTAGGAGAATGTACAATTTACTATTTGAACATCACGATATTGTTATTATTAAGGTTCCATTGCATGTAGTTTTTTAATCAAAATTTGTGTGTCTCAACTTTCCCTTCTTGTATTTATTTAAATGTCCATTTTGAAACGTGTCTATCTCCATGCGTTTCTAACAAAGTGAAGGTTTTACTACGTCTAAAAATGGGTAATTTTTAGGTTTGAAAAGTGAGGAGGTTAGAATTTTGATTTTTTTCTTCCATGAGAAAATAGAAATAAACTATGAAAAAAATGGTAATAAAAAAAAAATATTTTCTCATAAAAAAAATCAAAATTATACTCTTCTAACTTTTCAAATTATGAATTTTTAAGTGTAACAAAATCTTCATTTTGTAAAAAACGCAGGGAGATGAACACATTTCAAAATCTCTATTTAAACACAAGCAAGAAGGGAAATTTGAGACACAAGCATTTAAATTTAAACCCCGCCAGCGCACATCCCCTTAATCATACACGACCCGCTGCGTCACCGTCGTCCCCGTCAAATACCTCGGACACGTGGAACACCAAAGAATATACCCGTCCATAAAATCCTCAATAACCCAGAGACTCTTATCCACCCCGACATCCCCGATAAACCGGTTTCTCAACAATTCAATCATATTCCGCATATCTTTACTCTCCTGATTCTGATACTCAACCGAAGTTCGATAAGCTTCCTGCAGCGGGATATTTTTCTCCACGATTTTCCACATCGTCCACGTGTCCCCTTCCGAATTGAGTAAATCCTTCGCAATCCCGAAGACTCCGTTGATCCCTTCCGCGACATCTTGCGCCGCCATGAGGACCCTTTCGAACAGTAAATCCTTCCTCAGCTTATCTGGAACGATAACCCCTTGGATAAGGAAGGCCAACTCGAACTCAATCTTCAACTCGGTCACAAGCCTCAACCAGTATTTCATCGTTTCCTCGGAAAATCTGGAGTTAATATGTTCCACCGCGATCATATCGAGGGTATCAAAATATTCGAAAAACGTTCTTAAAAATTCCCCATTCTTTTCGGAGTAATTTGGAATTTGGCGGTGGAATAGGGCATGAAGATCGCGAAACGTTTCGCACAACGGGGCGAATTGAGGGAGTTCGATATCGGCGGGAAATTCGAGACCGGAAACGTCGTCGCGTCTATATTTGTCGAGAAGGATGTCGCGAAAGACAAGGTTAGATCGGCGGACGGTGTCGACCCCGTGGGAAAAAGAGGACCAGTGGTTTTTCGCATGTCGACGAGGTTATCGATGATACCGTCGTGGAGAAAGGTCCAGCCGAGGAAGGAGGTCATGCAGCGGACGCGGGGGATGGGGGGTCCTGGGGCGAGAGTTTTGAAGGCGTGGGCGGCAAAGTTGTCTTTGAATTTGAAATAGCGGGATGATTTTTCTGGGAGGTGGCGGGACACGAACCAATCGGTGAGGGTGTCTTCTTCGGTTTGGAGGTGGGTGAGGTCCGTGTGGTGGAAGGTGGAGGGGGGGAGGAGGTGAGGGATTTGGCCGGAGAGGTGGGTAACTCCGTATTTTTTGGTGATGGAGGGGGGGAGGGAGATGGTGTATTCGGTTAGGAGGGTGGGGTGGGGTGGGGGGGAGGCATCCATGGTGGGAGTTGATGAGGACAAGTTGACGGGTGGGGGGAAATGTTTAAAAGTTAGGTGCAAAAGTTGGCAAAAATTTGGCTTTAAAAATTTTATCAAAAGTTAGCAAAAGTAGATGGTGGTTGGAAAGATGATTTAATATCTGAATTGGGACGAAACAGAGGCGAATTTATAGTGCGGAGTGACGTCAATTTGTTGGCAAAAATAGATTCACTTCCTCATAGAATGTTGGAGGTTTTAGTGTGTAATTGAACTTGTCACGAATATGCGCGTATTAAAGTGTAGGGGGATAACAGAGATGCAAATTACATCATGCAATTGAGCCACATATAGTCACCGTCGATTAAACTTAATCCGGAGATAAAATTTCTTAAAGTGTAACGTATAAAATTGGTATTTTGAATGAAGGATTTTTTGTCAAATTCCAATTTGACTCGGGAAATTTCTTTCCGCTGCACGACTAATATTTCATGCATTTTCTTGCACCTCGCGCGAGGTGCAAGAAATGTCGCGAGATAAAATGGCCGATAGGTTCAATAGCTTTTCGCATCGATTTCATTGAATTAAATAAAATTAATTGTAAATGAAATTGTGGGTGCAAGGATCAATAGAGCTACATTTTCAGCTTTTGTTGTCCGGAGCAAATGGCTGGGGTAACGAGTTTTTTGGGTCAAAGTTTCTGAGGGAGGGGCTTATACGGCAAGTGCCGTAACAAACGAGGGTTAATGATATACCAACATTTAAGTTTTTTGTATTTTGATAAGCCAACATTTAAGTAACTGAGAATGGTTAATTAAATTAGACGCATGATTGAGTGAGCGCGACAAAGTGCGACGGATACGACACTGACGCGCGATGGTGGTGGATACCCATCAGAACCCGAGTTTAACACTTTCTCTCGCGAAATATGGAAAATGCTTTTATGGAACACTTGGTCTGGTTTATCTCTCGCATTTCTTGCTTTGGAATGTAGCAAACCCGGAAGTAACGAAAGAACGGACGATAAGTCAAATATTAAATGGTTTTCCTAATTTCCTAGGAAGTCTTTGGTACTAATTTCACGATTTTAACACTATTACATATTACGCTGACACGGCATATCTCGAAAATTGAGGATAAGTATTGCCAAATGTCATGAATTTGGCAAAATTTGTATTGGATGTTTTGCTAATGTACATATGCTCCCAGCAACCGGGCATGTTTTCATTTCGCAAGCGATGGAAATTGTAGACTTACAAGGAAACTTTATAAAAATAGGTTAATAAGAATATTTCATTGTTTTTGGGAAATCATATTTTCCGGCCATCCAAACGGGGTTTTAAGATTTTATAAAACTGAGTATCTTAAATTTGAACTTGGGTTTCGGTCGAAACCGGTTAGAGATTTTTACTAATCAAAATTGTTTTGGAGTTGCTAAATATTTAGCATTTTTTATTTTTCATGTAACAATTAATTGTTTTGAGATATTTTTAAAATTTCAAAACCCGGTTTTAAAAATATAATTCTCAAATTTTAACCAAATCGGAGTGTTGCATTGCATACCATTGCATTGCACACCATTGCATTTGAGATGAGAAGGTTTTAAAATCGGTATTTAAATTATAAGTAATTTAAATTATGAGTACGTGGAAGAAGGGAAAGTTGAGACGTAAAAATTCAAATTCAAAACCCACATGGATTCGGAACGGGTCGAGCTACGGATGTATGAAAATGGTCAAAATTTTGTACCCGTTCAAAACTGAACAAATATGAAGCTGGGCTTAATGTAAGAGGAGAAATTATGGTCTAGGAATTAAAATTAAACACATTTTTAAGTGCTTTAGTTATGCAGAAATGTGCTTAATTATAATGCATCGACCATAATAAAAGTTGTTCCATTTTCCCCCATAACCGCATAAATCGGTTATTTCATAGAAATCAAATTTTGACGTGATTTAACCCAAGGTGCATGTCCCACATTGCATGATACATGGAAATAATAGCCTGAAAAATAGTATTATTAATGAGGAATGCAATTTGCTAATATTTTTGCTACATGTTTTGCAATATTTATACTGCACAAGTTCATACTTCAATACTCAAAATGGTTGAACTATGGTTTGTATTTTATAGTTAGACCTTTTTCTTCATGAGAAATGCATAGAAAAAGGGTCTAATTTTAAAATACATGTAACACATTAAAATATTTCTTCCGTTTTAAAATAGATAGGTGGCTGAATTTGGAGTAAATTGATTGTGTGCAAATATTCCAGTGAAAATTAAGCAATTGCCGGTACTTACGACAATTTCAGGTTAAAATGTCTTAAACTACTTTAAATATGTATAAATATTGTACCGCTGTGTAACTCACGCGCACAATTGGGAAATACGAACTGCATTTAGTTAGTATGGTTTGTTAGGAATTAATAGACGATCGGCCAAATATTGCACATAGTTGGAAAATGGCTTTCTGCAAAAATTTTCAAATTTAATATATATTCTTTGACGGGTAGTTGGCATAAAAAATATACTAACAATGGAGGTCTCCCCGCGTATGCTCTCAGATTTTGAGGAAATTATGTAGTTTCAATCGATAAAAAATTTATTTGGTATGAAATCAGAACAAGACACGAACTATAAAAATGGCCAGTGGCCGCGGAAGCGGTGGGATATTAATGTTGTAGGATAGGGGGAAGTGAGGTTTGTATAACATGGGGACATCCAATAGCCGTGCGGACATTATCCCTCTGTCCGCACCTTTCCGCGGCTACTGTGTATGGCAGAGAAACAGTGGGGAGAAAATTAAACTGTACAATGGACGGATAAACTATTGTATCTCATATATTGAGCATGATAAAACTTCAAAACTGGCAGGGTGGTGGTTATTAGAAAGACTGTGGTTGGATGCCATTTCTGATTTCGAAAAATGTCAAAAAGGTCAAAGGTCATAATTCTTTAGGGAAAAGCTTGCTTTTCAATTCTTACAGATCTTTTTTCCTTGGAGGCTTTATTTTTTATCCATAGCTCAACTTAATGTGAATATTTTGATATCTTGTTCAGTTCTCTACGATTTTTCTGGAGAAAATTAGGAATTTTTTATTAAAATTAATTTTGAAAAGTTGCGCTTTTTCGCGATATTTTGTTTCACTCGAGAAATTCGGATTCGGCTTTAAAGGATATTTTTCAACCGAAAAATCCTGATTGGATTCGAATGGATATTTTTTAACTAAAAAATTCGGATTGTATTCGAATGGATATTTTTTAACTAAAAAATTCGGATTGTATTCGGATGGATATTTTCCAACTAAAAAATTCGGATTGGGTTCGGATGAGTATTTTTCATCCGAGAAATTCGGATTCGGCTCGAATAGATCAGAAAAAATGTCGAGCCGACTCAACTCCGAAGTAATCCGAAGAAATAATATTATACGATTCCTGAAATGGGACAATAAACAAATATGTTGTCACCTATTTTTGGCGTAGCGAATCGGACGAAATTTAGCTGCCGTGTCACCTCAGCAAGATTGTTGATTAAGAACTGGACTCCCTACTCATTTCCTCGACGGAATGAAACATTGTTGTACGCAAAACGAGGTGATGCTGTGCATGTCATGCACTGCATGACAAACGCGATAGCTTTATTTTGAGTAAAGGTGAAGGTATTCCAGTCATTCATTTTGTACGTAATATTAAATTAGTGACGTTAATTGTTTGCATATATTATCATGAATTTTAATGTGCAAATTCTTGGTACTTGTAAAAAAGTGCGTTTTACCGTGATGGATGCTGCATAATGATCTGTCTGCACGACCATCACGTGACTGCAAGCATTGCAGACGGGGTGTAAAAGAAAAGCCCCGCAGATCAGTAAACATGGAGTTTTGAATGATGGGATAAATTGTTGAACAAAGTACCGGCCAAAAATGCAATTTTAGACACGTTAAACCCAAAAATTCGTGCGTGATATTAAACAGAAGAGAGGAGTCGTTTTAACTTACTCAAAAATGCCTCAATTTGAAATCATCCCTCTACATTAGAGATGTGCATAGGGCAGGGTATACCCTAAAAAAACCCTACCCGGCCCTACCCTATAGGGCTTTGGGCGGGCGGGCTTTCATTACCCTAAATTTTGAAGGGTAGGGTAGGGTAGGGCTTTTTTAAGTAGGGTATAGGGCCGGGCGGGCTTTTTTGTATGTACACCAATATGCTGTAGGGCAGGGTAGGGCTTTTCTGTTTTAATATAGCGCAGTCAACCATCGAGCAGGCCATTAGAAATGAGACGCGGGACAATCTTGTCAGCTTTCTGCTGTATTAATTCACTTGTTTTACAAATACTTAAAATTGATTATACTATGGAGATTGACTACTGCATGTTGACACTTTTTACTGGTGTGGCGACACAAAATTTGGAAAGTTGCAAAAAGACTGTCAAAATTTCTTGCGTCACATTCCATAGATATAAGAATTGTTCAACCACAGGAGAACAAGAGCCAAGATCTTCATTTTTATCTGGTGGAAACGTAACGAAATTAACTTCGATTTACAAAATTACTAGACCATTTTTAAAGTTTTAATGTCATTATAATTTTTTTAATCATCATAATTGCGAACTAATAATATTTTAATATTTTAATATTATTAGTTGCTTTAAATGATTTACATAAACAATTATGAATAGGGCTTGGGCCCGAAGCCCTATAGGGTAGGGTAGGGTTTTTATTGATTAAGAAAATCTAGGGTAGGGCTAGGGCGGGCTTTATTTTTCCAGGGTAGGACAGGGCCGGGTTTCAATTTTACCCTACCCTATAGGGTAGGGTAGGGCAGGGTTGGGCCAAGTAGGGTATAGGGTAGGGCGGGCAATGAAAAATGCCTGCCCTGCACATCTCTACTCTACATTTTTGTTATACTTTGTTGCAAAAGGCTGGGAGACGTGTAATTACTCAATTTGAGATCATCTTCACAAAATGTTGTTTTACTTTGTTCGTTCTGAATGAGAGTCCAGCTCGTTAAGTGAAAAAGGATATTTACGCAGGAAAGTATGTACATAGTACATATGCGTGATTTAGTACTTATCTTTCCTCAATTTAATCCTGAGCTGGGTGTGAAACGAAGTAAATGGGAGACACGCCTAGCAATGTGGTAAGGATCAGTGGCCGCGGAAGCTTGAGGGGACAGAGGGGCAATGTCCCCACATGTTGGATGTCCGCATCATTTCCCTATTTTATATAAACTCGGCCCTCCCCTATATCCTACACTGCTAATGTCCCCTCATGTCCCCAAGGCTTCCGCGGTCACTGATGGTGGTGGGATCCGTCCGTGTCATAATATTCCTCTAATGTGCTTTATCATCCAGGCCGAGAATATATTTGTCGGTAGAAGATGACTAGCAAAGGTGTTACATTTGCATACCTGTTCACTTTCATTCATGTAACTGATTATGATATAGAATGATAATGAATGAAAATGAATTTCCCGTGATTTGAATGAAAATGAGTGAAAGTTTCAGTCATTTCGGACGAGTGACTGTGAATGAAAGGATTTTTCACTCATTTCATTTTTCACCGTATGCTTAATACATTCGGCGAATTAAGAAATTAAGTCAGATGAAGGGAAATAAAATGAATTTGAACGAAAATGACTGAATGTGAATGAAAATATTCACTCAGAAATCGGGATGACTGACTTTTAAATGAAAATTAAATTTTTGAACAGGTATGGGCATGAATTTTTTGCATTTCAGCACACCCTGAGACAGACTTTGTTCGTGGGAAATTAAAAATCCAAAACAAACTTGTGTCTTTCTACAATCCATGATTTATTTAAATTTTACATTTGTTACAAAATTCAAATTTCTACATTAATCCTAAAAAATATGACGACATTAGAAAACTTACATGGAATGGTTCCCGACTGTTTATCGACTCCAGCGTTCTCACCATGTACATTCAATGCATAATCTAATTCTAGTGACCCAATCTAATAAAATTTCCGTGTAAAAATCATTTTTGGCCGAAATATGACGACTTTTCTGACGCATAAAATCACACTTTTCCCATGCAACTCGTCATTAGCCCCGGTCTCCCCGGGCGAGCTGTTGCGGTTCCATCTCTGACCTGACTCGTGCTTACATTTCATTAATGTGCATTGTAAATAATTATTATATTATTAATTTTGGATTATATTTTAAAAATTAAATTCAGGGTGTCAATATTTTAAAATAATGGCAAAAATAATTAGCCTATGTGAAGCAGCCCTTGGTTTAGCAAAAGTGCGATATGAAAAAAGTGGTGGAAATTCATTAGACTTCCCGAATAAAATGGAGTTGGCTGAAAAAGTTATTCAAATAATTACTCGCATGATTAGTGATCAAAGTTCCGATATTGAAACAATAATATCTTTAGAATACGATTGTGATGGTGATATTGACATTTATCCTGACACATATAATAATAGTTCCGAAAATGCAATTGTTTGTGATAATAGTGATGAAAATGACAGTGAAGATGAAGAAAATAGTGAAGAACTTTCTCAGCAAGTTTCACAAGATTGGGAAGAAACTCGTATAGATGAGGTGAACTTTAGTTATCAGGAAATGGTGAATATTTTATCATTTTACGACAAGGCAAAGAAGAATAAATTTGCACAGACGAAACGTCGATATAACAAAGTAAAATACCCCGTGACAATTATTAGAATTCGCGACTATGTAAATAAAAAGAACACAGTTGCAAATAAGTTTAAAGAACTAGAACATTTTGTAATTCATAGATTTAATAGTGCTAGACTCTCAATGTTTCACGTGAGTGAGTTGGACTTGATAAGGTGGGGTGCGATAAAGGCTAGAGAGCTTGACCTTAAATTTAAGGCCAGTCGAAAGTGGCTACATTCGTTCAAAGTTCGAAACAGAATAGTTGCCAGGAAAATTACCAAGTATGTCACTGCGAGAGAAATCGAGAATCAAGATAACGTTGAGGATGAGGCTTGTTGTTTCGTAAACGAAGTGAATATGCATCGTGTTGGACTCTCTCCAGAATTTATTTTTAATTTCGATCAGTCTGGCTTCACGTATGAATTTTCACCGAAACGGACACTTTCACATAAAGGAGAAAAAGATACGCACGGACTGGTCAAGTCTCAAAATGCAAAAAGTCATTCATATACGATAATGCCACTTATTTCTATGGCTGGACGCCTCACTGGCAAACTATTAATTTGCCTACAAGAGCCAAAAGGAGTTCTAGGACCTCGAATTTCAGAGTCATTGGTTGTTCCGGATAACATTTATGTTACAACTTCAAAATCAGGGAAATTGGACAAGCGTATAATGACAAATTGGATAAATGACTGTGTCAAGCCTTTAACAAATGACAATGATATTATGCTCATCTATGATTCATGGGGAGGACAAGTTGACGACGAAATATATGCCGAACTTGGTGAAAAATGTAAGCGTGAACAAATTCCAGCAGGAGCCACGTCTCTAGTTCAACCGTTGGACGTTTGCATTTTTCGACAATACAAAAGATTCAGAAGAAAAATTTTCGAGAGAGTGATTCTTGACGAGATCAACTTGGACATGCATAAAAGAGAAAACGTTTTGAGGATGCACTCTCTAATTTTTGATCAATTGAGCTCGGAAGCGTTTGTTCCAATGTTCCAATATGCTTGGTTTGCTTGTACTTACACAGAGGACAGAATTACCTTTAATAATGTAAATCAACTGCTATTTACCATGAACTGCGATAAATGTGAAAGTGATATGTGCCAAGGTGAAAACTTTATACGATGCTCTCACTGTAATTTGCATCTTTGTTTTGACCATTTCTTCATTGAGAATCACAACCACATCAATCGTCACGATTAGCAACTTCTTACAACTAAATTATAAAGGTAAGTCAGAAGTAATTTTGCTCTAAAATACACATATCCCTATTTTGAGAGGGGGAGGATTAGTGACCTCGTGAAGTTGAGAAGGGAGCTCGAGCGGTCACTGGTGAGCGGCGTGCGGGTGACGAGTTGCATGGGAAAAGTGTGATTTTATGCGTCAGAAAAGTCGTCATATTTCGGCCAAAAATGATTTTTACACGGAAATTTTATTAGATTGGGTCACTAGAATTAGATTATGCATTGAATGTACATGGTGAGAACGCTGGAGTCGATAAACAGTCGGGAACCATTCCATGTTAGTGGAAGTTGGGGAGGTCCAAGCCCTGGTCAACGGCACGCCGGAAGAACTCGTTTTCTCCAACTCTTTAGTACAAAAATACAAAATTTTAATCAAATTTAAATATATCAAAGTTTTTGATGAAAAAATCGTCATTTTAATTGTTTACTAATTTTTTCAAGCTGGTCCACACCATTTTGGAGAATCTGTCGGTTCGAGGTTTGAAGGCTTGTGCCCCCACGAACTCAATTTTTCGCTCGGAAGCGACCCACCTTCTGGACAAAAAGGCAGTAATCAATCTTCACTCGAACTTTTTCCATTCATATTTTGAAACTTTGAAGAAAGGGGGGCGGATCCCGACTCGGCCCAGCGTCCACATGGCGATCGGCACCCGTAGAGAGTATGCAACACATACCTGTTCACGTTCATTCATTCATGTGACTGATTATGATAGAGTATGAAAATGAAGTTCCTATGATTTAAATGAAAATGAGTGAAAGATTTCATCATTTCGGATGAATGACTGTGAATGAAGGATTTCTCACTCATTTTATTTTTCACCCTATGCTTAATACATTGGACGAATTAAGTCAGATGAAGTGAAATTAAATGAGTTTGAACAAAAATAACATATGAATGTGAATGAAAATCTTCAGTCAGAAATCGGTAAGACTGTGTAACCTTTGAATGAAAAAAGTTTGTTTGAACAGGTACGATGAAACGCACGGTTCGATTGTTACCCGTCCAAAACGTTTTAGGAACATGCCCTTGGAAATAGTGCGGAGAATTGGGGGAGACAAGGTTCAATTTGTGAAGATGTATGTGGAAATTACAACATAAGCAAGCAATTAATTTAATACATATTTAACTATTTTATTCAGACTTTAATTACTTATCTTGAGGCACCCATAAGAGGATTGTATATTCCTTAAATTCTATCTACTCTCGGAAAATTTTACCAAATTATGGAAATCTTTCTGAGGAAAATTATTAGCCTACAATAAATCATTGTAAGCTTTCTCCGATCAAGAACAATCTTTTTGGGTGCAGTTGTTCTTTGTAACTCGTGCGTTTTGTAAAGTAATTTTACAACATAAAGAGAGACCCCCTCCTTGCTCTGAGAATGAGTAAATTTACAAAAATTTGGAAGCTAATTTTCCTCAGAAAGGTTGTAAAACTTTATAAGAATTTAGGAAAGATTATTTTGTAATATCGTTCCAAAAAATTTACAAATTGTACTTCCTAAAAAATTGTTTCCAAATATTGCAGGAATTTCTTCTCCAAATCCCGTGAGATTTTGACCCTCGCCGTGAATTTGGGTGAATTGGACCTCAACTTCAAAAACTTGCCCGGTCATGACGCCAACTTTGCGGCGGCGCTGCCCTCCATTCAGCTCCAAAGCTTGAAGAAACTTCGCCTCTCGACGGACCAAGTAAACGAGGAGGGTGAAGAAGGAATCAGAATTTTGTTACGGAGGATTTTTGCAATTTCCCAAAATTTGGAAAGTTTCCATGCATCCGGCATCAACAACGGGGTGTGTCACGTGATCGCCAAATTGTTCTTTGAGGAATTAGAGAAGATTCCGGGAAGACCGGAAACGATTAAGGAGCTGCTTTTCACGCCGCATTATTTCCACGTGACGCCCGTGTTTGAACGGATCCAGGGGAAGTTGGGGGCCTTGCTCAGCCTCACGCTGATTGTCCACGACATAAACAGCGCCGAGGCGGAGGGGATTCTGAAATATTTTCAGAAATCATTGACCAAGCTGGTGATCAATTTAAAGGGTATATTTGACGAGGAGAATGAAGACCGAAGGGTTCTGAATTTGCCAGTGATGCCGAATTTACAGGAGTTGGGTGAGTTTGGTTTGTTAGGGTAAAAGGAAAACCCCGGGGGGTTTTGCTATTGAAAATCCATACCCAGGGGTTTTCCCGGGGTTTTGCGGGGTAAACTGAGTCTGTGTCTCATGTATTAGGTTTTGAAAATCTGCTTTTTCAATAATTTCTAAACAAAACCGCTTATTAATTGAATTTTTATAACTAATTAACTGTAGAATTGTTTGTAATGCCCCGTTATAATACTTTGTTAAATTTGAAAACCCCGACTACCCGTGGGTACTGCTCAGATTTGCTACCCCAAAACCTACTAAAACCCCAAAAACTCACCATGTATGTATGATTGTTATTAATATTTACGTAATTTTTAGAACTATTCAAAGCTCTGGGGATTGGTGAGGCCGTCATCGGAGTGGTTATCGAGGCTCCTTCGAATGGCGTAGTTTTCGAGAAATTGTGGGTCCTCGAGATAAGCGTGGCCATGATGAGGGACCTTATTTTACACGACGCCCACACAGCTCCGGCCAGATTTCCGGCCTTGAAGCGGATTAGGTTCGATGTGAGGGAGGAGGAGCCCGGGGATGAAATGTATGATCAAGTTTGGGATCTCTTTCCAAAAGCGTGGATTTCCAGGTTCTGGTAAATTGATAAATGTTTCCAGACCTTTTTAATTAGCCATATTTCTAATTAATTAGTAATTGATAATTTGAAGAAAACTATTTTGTCTAATTAATTAGTAATTAAACTTATGTTGCTAATTTAGCCAATTAATAAGTAGCTGATAAAGTAGAATAATGACACCACCAATTCATTAGTTACTTTTAGTGAGTTTCTAATTAATTAGTGATTAAAATTAGCTTCGGTAGTACTAGTTAAGGTTAATTAGTAATTAATAATTAATTTACATATTGTATTTAATTAGATAATTAACTAATTGATTTATAAGTTTTTTTTAACATCCGATTTTTTACAATTAATTATAGTAAAGTAAGATAAATTTTATTAAGACGGAGCAAAATCCCTGGCAAAGAGTGGTTTATTTTTAATTTTTCTTAATAAGCATCAGAAATTTGATGTGTTTCGAATTTTTGTGGGAAAAATTTGTATAATTTTAAAAAATACTATAATAATTATTTCATAAGATAAAAAAAATGAATGTAAAAATTTTCAAATTCGTTGGAGCGCGTTACATTCGTGCCGGAAAGCTTTTATGAAACAGATTTGCCGCTCTGGATCTATTCCCGCGGCGTAATTCAACCGCCCACGCGGGCGCCTCCTCCCCCCGCGATTGCCACTCTGATTCCTAAAAAAATATAGAAAAAGTTTCCAATAAATTTTCAAGATTTCCATGAAATTTGTCTCCATTTCAAAAATGGAACGTTGTAAAATTACGATTATTTTTAATGTGATTTTTATACGCTTCGTAACGCCATGCATATTTAAATTTTAAAAATAAAGCTGAAGAAGCAGAATAAAAAGGTATGCTAAAAATCGTAAAATTGCAAATAAATTGTGTAAAACTATGTACTTAATTTGTGAAATTTGCATTTTAGAGGGACTAAAAAAAAGTTGTGTAACGTTTGCCTTAAATCCCCCTCCGTCGGTTTGCAGCGGGATTTTCAAACCCGCTCCGTCTCCTTGAAACGTTACGTAAATTTAAAACTGGACCAACAGAATAAATAAAGTCCGTTAAAAAATCGTTTCAAACCACGTAATTTGAATTTTGCGGTGGAGTAAAAAAAAATTACGCAACGCCCCGCCTCAAACTCCTCCCACACGTATGTAACGGTTCGTAATGGGATTTTCTACCTCGCTCCATCTCCTAAAAGCGTTCATACCTGTTCACTTTCATTCATTAGACTGATTATGATAGTGAATGAAAACGAAATTCTTGTCATTTGAATGAAAATTATTGAAGGAATCCGTCATTTCAGATGAATGACTGCGAATGAAAGGATTTCTCACGCGTTTCATTTTTAACCCTACGCTTAATACATGGAGCGAAGGAAGAAATGAAGTCAAATGAAGTGAAGTGAAATGAATTTGAACAAAAATGAGATATGAATGTGAATGAAAATCTTCACTCAGAAATCGGGATGCCTGCTGGCTTTTGAATGAAAACTACATTTTTGAACAGGTATGAAAGCCTTACGTAATTTGGGAAACAGTAACGAATACGACTCACCAGGAGTTTCAGATTGTCTGAAAGATTATTCATCCTTTTCGCCTCCGCTGCCCGCAGTTCCTTCTCCAACCGTATTTTTTCCGGGGTCCTAAGATCCGTCCCCGCCGGGGGTGGGGGAATGCCGCCGCGAGCAGGGCGCGTCGCCTGACCTGCGTCTCCTTCGACACAAAGTGGACCATCGCTATGACCCGGCCAACGCAGGGCTCCTCGTCGTCGGCGCTCAATGGCGTGGCTGGATTTGGGCGCTGAGCAGGCGACGAGGACGTGGAGGGAGATTGTTGGGCTGGAAATAAATAAATCGAAATTATTACGTGATTTTTGTAAAATTTTAGTGTTTCGTTTCTCGTGGGTTGGACTTGAAATTTGAAGAATATTTTGTTGGACTGAATGGAAAGTGAGAAATGCAAGAAATACAGGGTGGTTAAAATGTCACGCCACAATGGAATATTTTTCAATGGGAAAAGTCCCTAAATCTCCATTCGTTACAAGATTTGGGATTGAGATTTTTATAAATTATTATCAAAACTGATGACAAAATTCTTAAAATGGTGCATTTTAGAGACAAAATTTCGGTAACTAATGGAAATTTATGGATTTTTCCCATCGAAAAATTTTCCATTGTAGCGTGACATTTAACCACCCTGTACATACGCATTTCTTGCAGGTGTGGACAATATTTCGCTGCAAGAAACCAGTTATTTTTTAAGAAACGCGAGAAATGGGAGGTGCAAGAAACTGTAAGAAATGAAATATGCGCCATGTAGCCACGCGAAAAGAAATGGGAATAAGTTTCTATAGCGCCTTGAATTTCTTCCTTTCAGGTCAAAATATGCATGTACTTGCATGAAACTACTTTCTTGCAATTGGTAAAAAATGATTTGCATAAAAAAATTATGGAAAAATTTTCGACATAATTTTTATTTACCTGTTTCATGGGTGATGGATGATGGCGTGGTCAGATTTGGCCGTTGAGCAGGCGACGAGACGGAAGGAGGTGGTTGGGCTGAAAATATGTGAAAATTATTACGGAATGAGATGAAATGCAAGGCTGGTGAATAAAGTGTTGAAGTGAGCACGCCCACGTGGTAAGTAAAATTTGATATTTTCATAAAAAATACGTTACAAAGTTTTTAACTTGATATTTTTACCCATTTTTAAAAATTGTAAAGTGTGTGGTGAAAATCTTTCGGATTGTGCATGAGAATCACGTCGGCGACGGACTTACAATTAGTTGTTAGATTATTTATTTAGACTTTATTAGCTTATGAATTTTTAGACTTGAGCACACACATATTTCCAGCCCAGCAAGGAGTTGGCAGAGTTTCGGGTGGAAGTTTGACCAGTTGCATTAACTGCATGAAATAAGAAGGGGGAGAAAGTGGTTTCTTGCACGGCTTTCTAATTAATTGGTAATTACCTCATTAAATAGCATGTTTAAACTAATTATTAATTAGTAATTAAGTTTAACTGGTACTAATTTGAATTACTAATTAATTAGAAAATCACTAAAAATCACCAATTAATTGGTCAATGTTCTAATTAATTAATTAATTAATTGGATTAATTAGCAACCTGAGTTTAATTACTAATTACCAATTAATTAGATAAAATATTTTCTTTCTAATTATCAATTAATAATTAATTAGAAATGTAGCTAATTAAAAAGCTCTGGTTTCTTGCAGGGGAATATTTTGACCTGGGAGAAATGCAAGGCGTTTAAGAATCTGCTTCCCGGTCGCTATGTCGAGTCGCATATTTCTCCCACTTTCTTGCAGTTTCGTGCACCTCGCTTCCTTTCCAGTGGGAGAAATGTGTGAAAGAAGAAACGAAACCCTGGATATTTGTCTGGTCCTTTTATGCAAAATAAAAGTTTTTAATTACGTCTCCCATCAAAGCACATGGTTTCCATGAAACGATAAAATTGCCATCTTTAACGTGAGCAAGACATACATTGTTTCATTCGTGAGAGAGATTTGTCATTCATGAAGTCTGATAAAGTGGAGTCAGCATTTTTTTAATTGCTAAATACTCGGTAAGTAACCGGAGACGTTAAAATGTGAAGAGGACACGATTAAAGTTGCAGCAAAACAACCGTAATAATGGCAGCGAATTAAATTAGGGGAAGGAAACCAGTGGCCGCGGAAGGCGTGGGGTAATTTCTGCGCAATTATCTAGCTTTGGGGATAAAATTGAGCCAAGTTAAGGGAGAAAAACCTTTCGGTTTTTTACATCTGACATGGATTGGGCAGCCAAAAGATGGAATAGCACATTAACCAGGGACCGCGGAAGACGTGGGGACATGAGGGGACAGTTACATGGTAGGATAATGATTGAGGGATGTATAAGATGGGGAGATGATTCGGACATCGAATAACTGTGGGGACATTGTCCCTCTTTTGTCCCCACACTTATTTTCGCGACCACTGACGACATCAGCCGTAATTGTGGCAGGCAGCGAAAGAAGTATTAAGTTAAGTTGAAGGAAACCAAACCAGTGGCCGCGGAAGGCGTGGGGTCATCTAATTTCTGCACAAGCAACCTAATCTAACCCCGTGATAATTTATTTATAAGTTACCACGTTATAAATTTCTAATTGTTTTCACAATTTTGCTAAATAATTGCTTGATTTTGAACCCATATTTTTATGAATTTTTATGCATTTTTATGCATTTTCATGTATTTGCATGCATTTGCATGCATTTTTATGCATTTTTATGCATTTGCGTGCATTTGCATGCATTATTATGCATTTTCATGTATTTGCATGCATTTTTATGCATTTTCATGTATCTGAATGCATTTTTATGCATGTGCATGTGTTTTTGCATGCACAAAAAGAAACACTATTTCTCACTACATAAAAGTTATTACAACTCCAGACAGGAAACTTTTTGTGCCTGGAGGAACATGATTAAATTTGATTTAAATTTGATTTAAATTTCTGGATATAAATATTTTTGGAAAGGTTGTATTTTATTTTCTCTCGTTTTTTATGTAATTTGTGTTATAAGAGTAGAAGTTTGTAATATTTACTTGATTATTTTATTTCATAACTAAATTTGTCTCACAATACCCCACCCTCATAAAATGTTTTGTCCTTTGTTCGCAACAGATTTGCAAACCTAAACAAAAAATTACTTAAGGTTCCACTCCATGTGGGTTTTTACTTTGATTTTTTTTCCTCAACTTTCCCTTCTTCGATGCATTTAAATTTTGATACCTGTTCATCGTTTTGTTTTTTTTTTTTTAAATGAAGATTTTATTGCGTGTAAAAACCGATAATTTTTTAGGTTTGTCAAGTTAAGAGGTCCAAATTTTGATTTTTTTCATGAGAAAATAGAAATAAAATGTATGAAAAATAGTACGAATGAAATGAAATATTTTTTCATGAAAAAGAAAAATCAAAATTCTGACTTGCTAACTGTTCTAAACTAAAAACTATGGATTTTTGAATACAATAGACAGCTCATTTTAAAAAAAACGCACGGAGATGGGCATACATTTCACAATTGTCATTTGAATGCATGCAAAAAGGGAAAGTTGAGGCACACAAATTCGAATTGAAAACCCGCATACAATTCCACCTTCTCAAGAAACTAGTCTCTTGAGCCCGCATTGCGGGCTCTAAGCAAAACGATTTTATTTAGTCACCGATACAAATGTCTGCGGACTAATTGTTACACATTTACATTCACACAGAGCAAAGTAGCATGGGCTTGATTGTCACGTTGTATATGACGATGTGTAATAATACAGTTCTTCACGTTACTATTCTAACTGGTGTAACCACGAAAAACGTGCCGTCACAACTCTAAAGGATGTGACCACAAAAACGAAATACATCTAAGAAAAACGATTTTATTATTTTATTACGAAAAACGTCACTCACGACTCTAAAGGGTGTGACCACGAAAAACGTTCAGTCACGACTCTAAAGGGTGTGTCCACGAAAAACGTTCAGTCACAACTCTACAGGGAGTGTCCAGATCAAGAGGCGTAGTCAATTGTTCTAACGTTTTAAAAAACGTTTAAGAACTTGAAGCGAAAGCCCGACCTCTAGCGATGAAAAACAACCTACATCCTGTAGGTGGCGCTGATAGGTAAATTAAATTAGTGTCAACCCACAGAATTAGAGGAGTAATACTATATTACCTAGAAGCAGTAATGGGCTACGTGAGACTGTCACTCTGCTGTAGCCCTCCTCCCATCAGCGGAGCAAAAGAACATCTTCTAACTCCGTTGAAGGTGGAAAGGTGGCAGATTTGTAGCATGCATGTAGTGGTGCTGAGAAGGGTGTTGTGAGACTCTGATTCTCACATTTTAAAAGTTTAGTGCTCTCACCCGATTGGCTGAAATGTTGCACACTTCGGACGTGAGTGTCGCTCACATTGACATGCTTTTGAGATTACGCTAAAATACGCATCCCTGCCCTTTGTGTCAACCATTGCTTGGGTTCCCAGTGGTCACAGGTCATATGTAAACTCAGGGGGGTGTGCCCACGTCACAGGAAAAGGATAAACTTGGGGGAGTGTGCCGAGGTCACAGGTCATATGTCAAGTCTAGTGGGGATGCCCAGGTCACAGATTACATATCAAGTCTAGTGGGTGTGCCCAGGTCACAGGTCTAGTGGCAAGTCTAGTGGGTGTGTCAAGGTCATAGGTCAAATTTGAAGTCTAGTTGGTGTGCCCAGGTCACAGGCCAAATCCAAAGTCTAGTGGGTGTGCCAAGGTCACAGATCAAATGTCAAGTCACGCGGGTGGTCACAGGTCAAGTGTCAACTCTGGAGGGCGTGCCCGTTCATGTGATCAAGTCGGATGTAAATGCGTGTAGCGTTAGTTAGTCAACCATTTGGAAACGTTTTGACACTTTAGCGGGGAACGCCCTCTAGGAACGAAAAATGCAACATACAGTCCGTTTATTTACCATACGACCCTCGACGTCACCACTGCAATGCTATTAGTAATGAGAGTGATGACGTCGAGGATCGTATGGTTAAAAAAACAGGAGTAGTGCCCAAACTGCCGCTAGTTGACGTAAGCTTGGACAATGTAAGACACGTGTGTAATTTAATCATAATCAAGCGCCAAGTTCAACTGGTAACACACACACACACACACCACTGCACAATTCTTGGTTCTGATATCGTACTGCTTGAGGGCAATTCACCTTCTCATCGCAGAAAAAAGTGACTTGTTAAGATAGATATATACAATGAAATAGTGTTTTTTTCGCGCTCTAACGATTTTCAAGTTAGATACCTTAAAATTTGCGTAAAATTGAGTAGATCAAAAATCCGTAACAAAATTGGGGTGGTCGTAAGATGGTTTTCGAGATCTGAGCCAAAATGTGCGAATTTTTTGCAAATTTTGGATTTTGACTCAAACTAGTCCAACTTTTGGTCAAATATCGCGGGAAATAATTTTAAAAATTATTTTACACTAGAATTTGGCCGCTGCCTCGATTTCCGACCCCAATTTTCCTAGGTGTTGAAGTTTGCAAAATAATTGCATTTGCCGTATTAGTATGCCACGATCGAATTATGGAATTTTGGTTAGCATTTTAAGTTAATCCATAGGTCTAATGATCTAGCGGAAACGCTAGATACAATTCGTTACTTATTCCGAATGTTTAAACCAATTGGGAATGTTATGAATAGCCGGCTATACACTCAAAATAATTTAGAGGAAAAATTATTACCATGCGGAATCACTATGTGCCTCTACCGCACGTTAGAGAATCAATACAACTGGGGTAATAAGTTTATTTCGATACCGCTTGGTAAGGATGTATTACTTTACCCCAATGGTAATGACTTGTCGCGTTTGTGTAATATTAGTATGGAATTTGGTAATAATATTGAAAACCAACGGGGTAACATAATATTACCTGATTTAGACGAGGATGATATTTCTCTGGTATTGAACGTAACCGTACGTGGAAGAAAATTGTACGCATTGGGTTACAGTTACAACATTTTTTTATTTTCATAATAAAATGCAAATATTTAGTACAAAAAATTTCAACGCTACTACATATGTATGTACATACTATGTACGCACGTAATAAATTACACATTCTTGTAATTAATAAAAAGTTTTAGATATAATGTCGTTATACTAAAAATAAACCGATCTTCACATTACTACATATCGTCACAACTTATGAATCAGATATTCTTGTGCATATAATTAATACAAAGTTTTACATATAATGTCTTGGCACTAAAAATAAGCCATCGGTCTTACAATTTCTTTGAATTTCCATACACTCATGAACAGGCCCCGATTTAGGGGCGGGCAACCCGGGCACCTGCCCGGGGCGCCAACGCCCTGGGGGGCGCCGGTCGGCGCCCGGGTTTACACTAGATATAATTGAATTTTCCTGTTGTAACTTTTGAAAATCTTTTGCTTGGAGTTTTATTTTTATTAAGTTTGGACAACTCATTGCGACAGTTCTAATGTATTGATGCACAATTACAATTTTTGGAATCTGCAGTTTCTAAATTTTCACTCACACTCTAAATGAAGATAAATAAATCTACTCAAGGTTGAGTAAAATAGAGGACGACACGATAATTAGGTAAAATTTATTTCATTGTTGTGACAAATTATCCAACGTTAAATAAATGATTGAACAAATTTCACCCAATGGTTGTGTTAACCTCTATTTTGCTCGATATGTACATAAATTCTCTAAAACTTATGTAATTTAAAATAATATGCCTGGCAAAAACTGTTCATCGCATTGGTTGCATAGTATCTTGAAAGTTTGCATGATTTTAGCCCAGAAAAATTATGGTTGTATATATGTATGTATATCATTCCGATTTTTGAGTAATGTCAATTTGACAATAGACCTGCATGCTGAGTCCTCTTTAAGAGGACCGAAAAGTAAAATTCAATTCCCGATACGACCAATTTGATATGGTTCACCACAAGAAATAAGCATCACCGGACTTTCGCATTTTTCATGGTGCGCTACTTTGAGCGCTTGGCACTAATTGGAAACTGTTTTCCGGCCGAAACTTCGGTTTTAATAATTTTCAAATTTTAGTGCGAATCCAAAACTTCGAAAACATGTTTAACCAGAATCTTACCTTACTTATAAAAAAATCAGTTTTCTCCAAATTAGAAGTTCAGAATACTTTGCCAGTATTCGAAATTCATTAAATTATAAACTTAAATTTTCAAAGAATATGTAGATTTTTTATAAATAAAGTAAAGCATTCTGAAGAGATATGTTTTCGAATTTGTGGGTTCGCGTTAAAATTAGAAGATTTGCCGAATTAAAAAAACGAGGTTTTGTCTGGAAATAACTTAAAATTTGCCCTTCGTGCTCAAATTAGCGCAATACGAGAAATGCAAAAAATGCGGGGATGCATTTGTTTTTGGTGCTGAGCAAAATAAAATTGGTCCTTTGGAGATCTGGATTTTACACGTAAATCATCCGCATTGTCCGTTTATTTGAAAGCATCTTTACATTTGCGGCATTTTTCTCAGAGTCCGTAATTTTAACAATAAATACGAATAAATATGTAAATGAACTTAATATCTAAAAAAGGTGAAATTTAATTTCACCTATGTATTTAAACGCTATTTATGTAAAGCGCAGTAATATACTTGATAAAATTTCTAAAGTGTCATATTTTTAAAATTTGGACTAACAGTTTCGAAGCGCTGTAACTTCTTGCCGCCCAACAAAATAATTAACAAAATATCCTGTTGTTTATAAAATTCTGAAAACCTATATTATAAGCTGGAAATGTTTGTCTGCAACGGAAGTGAAAGTAATTTTCCATGACGGAAGTGAAGGTGGAGAAAGTTTCATTTCCCTTGCCAACAAAATTCCCAGCTAATAGTATAGATACCATAAAAAAATAGTTCGGTGGAATTATGAACAATCCTACTTAATTTTGAGGAGAATCAAATTAGCCCGTCGCCCGGCGGAAAACGGGCTTATACGCTAGCGTGTAAAACAAGTGGGATAATGGTATAATTTTGCAGAACTCAACAAATTACAAAATTAAAGTAAAAAATCGGGCAGCGGCAAAATACTAGTCCAAAATAAATTTTTGAAATTGTTTACAGTGATATTTTATCTAATTTATGTAGACGATTTTGAGTAAAAAATCAGGATTAGCCAAATTAGTAAAAAATTTCCACACTTTAGCATGTGTCTCAAAAATTTGCTAAGCGCGCCGCAAATATTACCTGTATTACCGAATATTGATCTGCTCAATATTACGCAAATTTTAAGCAATTATACATCAAAGCTATAGGAGCTCAAAAAGTTTGCTTTTTGTATACGTCTATTCTACTAAGGTCTGGGTAAGAATATTGAGCGCTAATATTTGAATGAGAAAAAATCATATGCGAGCGCCGAAGGCGCGAGCGGCTTGGGGCGCCTAATTTCTTTGCCCAGGTAAGATTTTGGGCTAGATCGGGGCCTGCTCATGAATTACTAAACTCTCAACATTTATTAACTTTATTTTTTTCTGTTAAAATTACCTTAAACGCAAAATAATGTCGATCAAAGTACTCGACATCAATTTCTTTCAAGACAAGAAAACACTTGTACTCACTTATTACAAGAAACTCAGAAATAATACCAAATCTAGGAAATAATGGCCCAACTCCAAAACAAACGACACAATTAGTTTTGTAATTGTAACTTCTGTACCAAATTTGATTAGTTGTATATATTACTGTGTCTGGAGAATACAATTCAAAACCTTGAACTTGTCGAAGACATTCAATGACATCGAATGAGTCTAAAAAATTTGATAATTTAACCTCAACTACATTGTCCAATTCCAGACCATCATGAATATTTACATTTTTAAAAACATGCGAGATGTACTGCTGGTGCCTGTGGGCTGGAGAAGAACAAATGTTTTTAAAATTTTTTGTACGATTTGAAAGTTGCACAAAATAATTGTGCTTTCCTTCAAATCGCATGGTCCAAAGCGACACAAGTGGGCCACTTTGTGTAACTATATAAGGGTAGTGGCACATAAAATGATGCTTCGGTAGCAGTTTATGGTCAGGAAAGAGGGTCAAAAATAATTTGTGGTGTTTAATTATACTAATTTTAAGGCACTCAATAGTAGATACTGAAAATTTTCGACAGAACAAGTAGCTCATGCACTCCAACAACTGGATCAATAATTCCCAATAAAAAATTTGTTCCTCGGTTACAATCAGATCGGCCAAAATAACTGGCAAAAACCTTACTAGACACCAAGCCTGTGCTGCCTTTTGCCCAATGCGATGACTATTTCCGTCTAGCTTAATTGGACTTGGTCTGTTCTTAGACTCCAATTTTCCAAAATCATGGGCTAGCAATCTTTGGTTGATTTGGTCCAAGGTGAAACAGCCTAAATTTATTAACTTCTGAATAACTATTTTTAATTCAAATGGAACAACTCCTTCCAAAATGTCGTGCATAATGTCTACTGTTGGGGAGTCCAAGAAATTATAAAAATTAAGCTGGTTCAATGCACAAGGAGCTACAACACCATGAGATAAGTTAGTTAAATGATCACTATAATTTTCTCGGTCTCTAATGACCATTTGCGAATGATCAAAAACTGACTGTGCTTCGGACTTGGAAGTACAACATATACGGCAATAATGATTTGCATTAAACGACTCATGAAAGCCTAGAAGTGAATTAGCACCAAGATTATCATGTGATAAAGTACATATAGTTCCCAAGAAATTTTTGCCCCTAATTGCTATGCCTGTGCTTTCTAAAAGTTTAAAATCGGGAAGTATGTAACTCAATATCAAATTATAACCATATTTTTTCGCATCTTCACTGTAAAACAGAGCTAGGAGGAAAATATTACTTAAGTGAGAATTAATATAATCTGGAAAGTTTCTTAGAGTGAAATATAGGGCTCTATTTTGTGAATCCCTTTTTTCGACACCAAGGGATTCACGGTCTCGAAATCATCGTAAAATAACTGAATCTGAAATGCATTCGGACATTTCAGAAATAACTGGTTATTTTTAAAGCTATTGGAATCTCTAAAATTTTCATATAAAACTTGGCTTGCTTTCGGAGGAGTTTCTAAATACTTGTATAGGTCTGGGCAGCAAATTATTTTTTCTAAAGTTTTTATAATTGGAATGTACATAAATGTGTCCTGCACTACAACTTGTTGTCGTTTGTTTTCGCGAATCCGCATTTCTGTTCTATTTCCTAAACTAATTTCCACCGGAAGTATTATTTCATCGTTTTGTACTGTCAACTTTTGCCGTTGATACGAAGATTTCACATTGGAAAACGCTGACAGTAATCCCGTAATCTGACCAGAATATTTTTCAAAATTTTCGATACAATAATTTTGACCAATTTTAAAAATTAATTTGAAGACTTCTGAAAAGCTATACGACATTTCTTTCACAACTAAATCTACCGTTGAATTATTAACCCCGCTTGCTAGTAATGACGAACAAAAATTATGAAGTAAATCAGTGAACAGCTTAATTCCTAAATCAACCGTGATTTCATCTCCGTAGTCTAAATCTTGTGGTTCAGAACCATGTCTGTCATTTATACTAACTGTACTAATTTGTAATTCATGATGAACCGGAAAGTCTGTTTCAGTATTTACATTATTATGGAGCTGGTTCAGATGACGCCAAAATCCGCTCCACGTTGTTAATTCGGAAGTACAAGATTCACCTGGACAAACCATATTTTTAAAATTTAGGTGCCCATAGGCATGAACATATTTTAAATGGTCCTTGATAGCTAAAATTGTACTAAAATACTTCGAACACTCGTGACACTTAAACATCTTGCTCCAGTGCAAATCCAAGTTGAGTGTAGACTTGCTTCACTTTTCGAGGTAGTGAAGTAGTTTCCACGTCCAATTTGTATATGAAAACTTGGATAAATTTCCAAATTCCAGATAGATTTTTGTCGTACTCGGTTGCAAATACGTAGTGAGCCTTGAACAATGTGTCAATGGCTTGAGTAGTATCCGTCGCAGCTATGGGCAGGATGTGGCGGTCACAGATAATGAAGAAAGAGTTCAATTCCTTTGAGGTGTCTCCAAGGCAAACAAGGTTTGGCTGAGTCTTTTCTTGCTTCCAAGTGTCAAGAATTGATTGCAGAGGAGTTCCCGTCTGAAGTAAAAGGAATATATTATAATATTGCTTACTTTTTTATGTTCTTTCTATGTTTAAATATTTGCACCTTAAAATAAGAAATTAAGATTTCCTTAGCGTCATATGTTTTTGCTCGGCTCCCTTTTCCTTTTCCTTGAGCAGTTGGTGGGAGTAAATACAAAAGACAAAAGAGGGCGAAAATATTACGATCCCAATAATCTATCAGAATTGTTTCAGTCACATTGATTAATTAACTAAATGTTTAACCTTTTCAAACACAACTTATGCTTACCAATTCCTTCCGATAAGAATTTCGTGAGTCCAGGTGACTTGCAAATTTTTGGAGCGGCTCCAATAATTTTTTGCGCAACTGATGGCCAAGCATTCAGGAAATTGTTTGACAAATCGTCGTGCATAAGCGAAAACTCATAGTTAATCTGTTGTGTTTATAGAAAAATATGGTTAGCTGAAACTTTGTGATTAAAATGGCGCAAAGCACAACACCATAATTAATAATTTGCTATCATCACAACTCACTAGGAAATCGCAGTCCAAAAATTTCTTGTAAAGCCTGAGAATGAGCATGGAATCCAGCTGACTCTTTCGTAAAGATGTCCGGTGGGTAAGTGTCTCCAGAAACAATTGCTTTATTTCTTTTGTAGAGTTTTTGGGGCAAAGTCCATTAAGTTTATTAATGGCGTCCGTGGGAGGAATTCTTGTTTCCGCCTCACCATCTGGTTTTGGTAGTGAGATTATTTTCGCGGATGGTCCACCAGTAAATATCGAGACTCTTTTCTGTGCAGGTTTAGCCTTGCCCTTATTTAGATTTGTGTGAAGGAATCTCAGTCGAGTTTGAATAAGTCCTGATCTTGTAACTTCGTCATACAAAATATCCTAAAAAATGGTTCCATTATTATTAACAAATTCAAGTCAAAATAATAAAACTGGCCAATAATAAAAAAATAATCTGCGTATGCAATTTAGCACAATTCAATTTGTATTACTCACAGTGCCATTTGTGCTTCCGGGTCCGTGGTAGCGCCAGAAAGGAACAACAAGAATAATTGCTTTCGCAAATAGTTGTTGATCCTTGGAGCTTGGCGATTCCCTGCAAAATATTTAATCAAGTTTACAGGTGCTAGTTAATAATGTATAGAATTACGTGGATTCATTTGTACCCCTTCAGTTGAACAAATAAGGCTACAAAATCCTTAATCAAAATTGACGAAACTTCAGAATCGACGCAGGCCTTTTCGTTTGTTTGCTCAACTAATTGATTTAGATGACGGTTCTGCTCGAGGTGCGCCAATAGAATCTGAAATACTCGTTAATAATAAGTATGTAAATATGATACTTGATGTCAAAGAAATTAACATTTAAGTTTAGTTGGATAATTGTAAAGAGTTTAGCAACTTACCTGCTTATAATTTTCTATTTCTTCATCATCCCTGCTAGTTAATAAGAGTGGTTGATTTGTTGAGCTTACCAATGGGGATAGGGGGTTCTCAACTAATGATTAGAATAAACTTGTGTCAATGTTACATTTTTAGATGAACTTTTAATTTAAAATACTTACGGTACTTACCAAATACAATCGGATTTTCTTCTCCTGTTACAATCAAAACCAAATTTGGGATTTGATCTTGGGCCATTAAAATTGGGAAAATGTCATCGTCTACTTCTGCTCCTTGGTCATCTTCAAAACGAATGTTTATCTCTGCATCAACTCCGAACTTTATCTTTACTGAAAAACAAATTTAAAATATTAAGTATTTATATTTTATTTGTTTTTACAAATATCAAATTGGTATAATTTAAAAATAAAGTAAAAGTACTTACCAGATTCTGCAAATAAGTGATAGTCTTCGTTGAATATAATCAATTTCTTTCCTCTTGTGAGGTTAGCAACACGAACTAATTTAGCCATTTTGGAAATAACATTTGCGTGGAAATAAAATGGCGAATAAAATGAAAAGATTTAAACAAACCGCCACTTGGTCAGGTTGAGATTTGTTTACCCTATGATGAGGAAATATTAGACTCTGAAGAGGTTTTATTACAAAGAGGTAATGATGCCCATATTTCCCAGTTTAAGAAAAAATTATTCCAAATGGTATAAATCTTGGTAACATTTTTGATACTACGCATTTCACATTTTATTACCCTCGCTTTAAGACTGCCCCTTACGGAGTCTGGTAAAGATTTCGGTAATGATTTTATTACCTCAAGTGGTATTAGGGGTAATTACCATCAAGTGGTAGTAAATATTGTCATCATTTTATTACCAGTTTATTTTGAGTGTAGCCGTAAATTTGGGACCGCAGTTGCAACACATTTTGCTACAAAATTTGAACGAAATCTAAATTAGAATATGAGTAAGGAGTTCATGTTAATGTCGACGGATTTCTGATATGTCCTGTTGCCAATTCAGAATTTTGAAATTAACGCAAAGTTTTGTTAAGCACTCGGAATTTTGTTAATGCCGCGTGGACTTTTTTTCTCCACAAATGAAGATACAAGTCCGGGTGACATTGTCGGAAAAAATTAGTTTTGAGAACACGACAACCAAAAAGTCTCAGCTTTTTGGGTGGTGAGATAATTCTTAGCCACGATGTAGATAGCATTCTAAATTTTGTTAGATTGTTGAGTGTGTTGACTGTCGTTGCGAACTTAGGATAATTGTCTCAATTTTTAAATTTAATCTTTGGTGTGGGGTAGAGAGAAACTAACTTTTTTATGTATTAAATCAGCACTTAGCATAAATTGGTTTTCGAGAATTTCGACAATAGCAATTATAAATTGTGCGCTACTAAAAATTATCAGAAGCTGTGGTTTTCGTTTTTTTACACTTTGTACTGATTCTTTGTAAAGCTTAAAGGTTATTTTTTAGGCACACATTTTACATAGAAACGCCTGAACTCATTTTGACCAACATGCTAAATATCCATGGAAAGGTCTTGTGATAATCTATGTAATTTTATTATTGATCAATATCCAGGCCACTTCTTGGAATTAAAACAGCTTTCACTGCACAATTTCTAGAATTAATCATGTACGAAAATCAACCACAGACTGCTTTTGGCTCATTTTACTGCGAATATTTCTACGTAATCTTTCACCAAAATTAAGATATTTTTACCTACAATGCACATGTCAGACATGTTTCTCACAGCCAGGGTTCGCCACCCTGGGTTTTCGTGGGTTATTAGGGTAACAAATCTCTGGAAAAACCCTAATGCTCAATGGGGTTTTTGTGGGGTTTTCCTAGGTTTTTGTAAGATTTTGAGCTAGATAGAAACAAAATCTTTTAAACAACAACTTAGGTCAATGCTAATTACATTTCCGGATTCATCATGAAATTTTGAGAATTTTCATGTTCGACTTGAATTTGCAAATATCTTGCATATTTCCAAGTTTACTTGTTAAATCCTAATTTTCGATTTAACAGTCCAAGTCAATGATAACTTTAAAATTGCACGCTAAATTCGTATATTAAACTAGTCTTCTCTAATATATAATTTTAGGAATTTTGGTTCAATCTGCCTCAAAATCTACAAAAATCCACAAAAACCCAAAAACCTACAAAAACCCAAAAACCTACAAAACCCCAAAAACCCCGGACAAACCCTCGGGGTTGGGTTTTTCTAGAGAAACCCCGGGGTTTTCTAAACCCTTCAAACAGAAGTTAATTAACTTCTTGTCAGTGGAGTTTTGAAATAATGGTTCAGAATAGTGGATTCGTTTTTTTTTCTTTCGCGTTGTGGGTTTTTAAAGATTTTGATGACAAAAATCTTATGAAATTGCGTGATGTTGGCACTTATCGCACGCATAGGACACTTTGTGTGTTTGGTTTTTATGCTCAAATAGGTTTACAAATAAAAATGCGCATTATGAAAGAGATTAAACAATCGGGCCCACTATTCTGAACCAATTAAAAACAGTAATAATTTGCACCGATTACTTATAAGTTAATTGAATCCATTTAAAATATTAAAAATTGTTAAAAAAATATTTAAAAGACATCAAAAAGCGGATGAGAACTTGGTCGGGAATTTAATCAACTAAATTTAGAACGAAATGTGAAAACGGATGACCTGGATAAGAGAAGCGTAGGAGAAAATCGGGAAGCGGAGAGATGAACTCCGTATAGTTTCGCATGTTGAAAATGCGCATTTTTGCCAACTTAAACCCTTAGTCATTTCGCGAATTCTGCAGAAATGCTCAAGTGTCACCCCAAGTCTTGTTTGTGTTTAGTTATTTGATATTTTAGTGATGGTTAGAAAAAGATCTGTGCGAAACATGTCTGACACGTGCATTGTTAGCTTTATAGATTTCATTTTAGAGTAACCGTTTTTAATTGTTGTTTCTTTTTGGTTCAATATTATCACGCTATGCAACAACTCAAAATCTTCGAAATAATTATTTAAATGATTGTCCATGTAATTTTTTCTGGTGGACTCCAGGGCCCGGCCCTGGGGAAAATACCCACCTGGCAGCCCCTCGTAAGGGTACTGGTGGCTACCACCACTAATGGTGACAAATAACGGTGATAGGTTTATCACCATTACGGTGACGCTTGCTATTTCCACTCGCGCGGTGATAACGCCTATCACCCAATTTCTTGTAGAGGTCCATAACCCCACGTACATATTTGAAATTAGACAATTTATGTACTAATTGAGTTGTGTGGCTGGGCCAGTGTGCATACATAAAAAATAGTAAGCATGCAAGCCTGCGAAAATGGCTTTTCTCATTTTTTTGCAGGAGGTAGTGTGGGAATCATGATTGTAATATATTTATTTAGCATTGGCATTAGGTTTAAATCGTTTCAATTAATATCTAGTATGATTCAGGAAGCTTTGTCCAATTGCATAATGCTGTAATTTTGATTACTCAATCGTCATTTTCGCCAAATGTGACATTTTTTTCGCTAAATGGTAAATTAAAAACCTTGCACTGAAAATGCCGTAGAATGGGTGAAATATTTTTTTCGCCAAATGGGATTTTGTTTTAATGTACTTCAGAATTTTAACATGTTGTGGTAGTAAATGTTATTCATGAGTCATGAATCATGACAGAAAACTTCTAACGACAAGATTCAGAAATTTCTGGTCTTATTTCTGTTCCTTGGAACAAGGAGGACAAAACCAAAACAAACCGAGCAAGACAAAAAATTGAAATAGCACGTACAATTTTTCATCCAGACTTATTTATTTATTTATTAAAGAAACATGTGCAAATTCTACAAAATTTAAGAAAGGAAAAAGTGTAATGTTTCTTACACAAAAGGTGTCAAAAATCCATACATTATGTCACGGAAGTCGCTAGCTAAGATAAGCTCCCCCCCAAAAATATCGCGAACTTGGGCAGGTTCATTTTATTTGCACGTATGAAATCCTTTATATTGCTCACAGATTCTTGCCCAAACTGGAAACAAATCAGTACAAATATGTATGTATGTAAAAAAAAATATATAAATTTGCATAATCAAATCCAGAACATCTCTTACAGAAAAGTTGTCGATGATGACTTTGTCCTCAACGGCATCCAACGCGACGATAACTTGCTTAAACTTCTCCAGCTCCTCGTCGGTCAGCGTGCATCGCAGTATTTCGCGATGCCCCATAATTTGCAAGGTTTTCAGGCCTGAATTAAAATATGAAAATCCGTTACAGAAATTTTCACAAATTCTGAAACCTTGCGTGTGTAGTTTACTCTTAAAAATAATGATTCCCTTTTCTTGAAAGCAAATACACGCCGAATTCAATCGTAAGTAAACTATGTTAAATCCAAGGTAACGTTAATTTGATAAGATAATGAGTAAGTTTACTTTGGATATCATATCGTATAATTTACTTATAGAATTCAGAGTGAATTAAATTCTCAAAAGGGTTCAAAAAGTGTGCAAAAAAAACTGCACAAATTTCCGCAAATTCTTTAACTCACGTTTGTACAAGTCCCCAGCATACAACAAATCGTGGATGACATACGCGATTTCTTCCGGAAACGTGGGCAGCGCAAGGTCTAAGTGTTTCAACGATTTCCAACCCACGCAGGCCCTGAGGACGACGTCCAACTCCATCTCACTCACGCGTCCACGCCAGTCCGTTTCGCCATACGTGTCCAACGCCAGCCTCTCCAAGTTCGGAAACGCTGCCTTCAATCCGTCGAAAAGTCTGAGGTCGTGGATCTCCCGAAGCGTCAAACTCGTCCCGTTTCCGAAGATCTTTTTCTTGGCGAAAATATTTTTCAAAATTTCATCCAGACTTTTCAACCAAGTAAATGCCTTCCCAAGCACGAGCGTTTTCAGACTCTTGGTATTTTGCAGGAAGTCGCCGCACTCAAAAATGTCGACCATGTGGTTTCGAAAGTACTGCAATTTCGACATCTTTTTCGGTAAATTGAATCCAGAATATTTGAAAGAGTTGAAACCCGTGGGTATGACGGCTTTGTCGGTGACGCTGCCGAAACGTAAGGTGACAAGCTGATCACCAACTTGCGCCAAGATTTTCTCCAGTTGGGAAAGCTTGTCGTCCGCTTGAAAGATGTCGTCTGGTCGAACGCCGTCTAAAGCGATGGTTAAGGAGTGGATACGCTTAGAATTCGCCAAATCTGGAAAAACTTTCCATGGAATCGTGACCTCGGCTAAATTGGGCGCGGCGTTGACCACTTCCTGCACAAAATTGGTGAGAAATGGGGTCACCAGTTTGGAAGTAACTGAGAAAAAGGTCAAATTTACTTTAGGGGGGAGCCCCTCCAGAATTTTCTTGTAGTTATGATAATACAAATTCGTAAATGGAGACGAAATTCGCAACCGTTTCAAATTCGGACAGCAATTTTGCAAGATTAGATGGATTGAATTTAGGTAGTCTTCCTCGTCGTGGATGATAACGTCCAGAATTTCGACGAGATCGCCAAACTTGTCGCAAAGGTGCATCAACTTGGCTTGGCTGGCTCCACTAATTTCCATCTCATCCTCGGGAAGGTCACTCCATGTGCTGACCCATTTCGCCAAACGGTCATCCATTTTGTAACATAGTGCGAAAAATGGGACAGGATCGCATGTAAAATCGTCGTCCTGCTTGGCCAGGTTTAATGCGAGTCTCGGATTTTGAAGGGAGAGGACCATTTCGTTCCAGAATTTGCAAACGAGTCGACAAGTTTTCAACGGGGTGGAGCTCTTTTTCAATATTTCCGTCAAGATCTGAAAGGTCAAAGGCAGGAGAAAATATTGGAATTTTTACTTTATTTAAAATTTTCTATTTTGCTCACAATCGGATTATTTAGTGCGATCTGGTGCACGCTTGTTGTTTCTTCCTGAGGAGATTCCATTTTGCATCAAACCTGGGTTAAATTAAATATCAAAATTGTAATACTTTAAATTAAGCATTTGCAAACGTTAAACACTTCATATTTCATTAAAATTTAGAGCTAATGCTAGTAAATTCTGTAACATTTTACCAAACCGTGAAGTTGCTCAATATTCTGGCGAAGTATAAAATTTGTGAAATTAATTACGTGAAAATTCGCCCTTCTTGGCGAGAGAACACATGTTGTTGTCGCGCAGGATGAACAATTGAGACGAGGAAATTGAGATTGATGGGTTGCGCGGGACGAATAAATTTGGCACGGCAAATTAAAAAAATTGCAAATATTTTTATACTGTTAAATATTGTCAGTTAATTACTTGTAAATTTCACACTTCACTTGAATATTAATCAACTTCAGAGTTTGGTAAGGCTTTACAGAATATTGTTACTTATTAATGGAAATGGAAATTGTATAGAAAAGACATGAAATAATTTCATGTTGAAATAACTTTAACTTTTTTAAATACTCAATCGAACCTTTATATTTAATTGAACTCAGGTTTTACCGAAAATGGAGCTTCCTCACGAAGAAAGGAGCGCGCAGCAGATCGCACTAAATAATCCGATTGTAATCAAAATATAAAATTGTCATGAATTGTAAAAAATTTGCAAAATTAATATTTTTTCCTGTTTTTTTCAGATTTTGACGGAAATATTGAAAAAGACCTCCGCCCCTTTGTTAACTTGTCGACTCGTTTCCCACTTCTGGAATGAAGTGGTCCTCTCCCTTCCAAATACGAGACTCTCGCTAAATCTTCACCACAAGGACGAACGTTTCCCAAACGATCCTGTCCCATTTCTCGCACTCTGTTTCAAGATGGAGGACCGACTCGCGAAACGGATAAACGCCACGTGCTCCGCCCGTTCCTTAAACCACAACGTTTTCAACAACTCTTTCTCCGCCAAACTTATCCACGTTTGTGACAAATTTGGCGACCTGGTCGGAGTTTTGGACATTTCCATCCTATTTGAAGTCTGTCTTCCAGCGATTTACCAAATCCTGCAAAATTGCTGTCCGAATTTGAAACGGTTGCGAATTTCCGGCACATTCACGAAGTCGAATACTTCTGGCAAGCAGGAAACTCTGCAACGCTTCCCACCAAAAGAAAAATTGACCATTTTCACCCTAACTTCCAAGCTGGTGACCCCATTTCTCACCCTATTTGTCGAGGAGGTCGTCAAAGTCTCGCCAAATTTACAGGAGGTCACAATTCCATGGGGATTTTACCCAAATTTCGCAAATTCTAAATCCCTCTCCTCCCTAATCATCGCATTGCACAACGTTCGTCCTCTCGACATCGCTCGCGCCAACGACCAGCTTTCAAACCTGTCGAGAATCTTGGGTCAAGTCGGTGATCAACTCGTCACCTTATCTTTTGGCTGTGACGACGATAAGTTCAACATGGAGTCAGCGGAGTTCGATTTCTTCAACAATTCTGCATTCTATTTGCCCAGAAGGATGTCGAAATTACAAAATTTTCGCAACGATATTGTCGACATTTTGGAGTGTAGCGACTACTTGCAAAATGCCACCAGCCTGAAAACACTCGTGATTGGGAAGGCATTTACCTGGTCCAAACGTCTGGATGAAATTTTGAAAAACATTTTCGACACGAAAAAAATCTTTGGAAACGTGACGAGTTTAATGATTCGCGAGATCCACGATCCGGCATTTTTGGACGAATTGATGACAGCGTTTCCAAACGTGGAGAAGTTTGATTTGGATACTTATCAAAGAACGGACTGGCGTGGGGGCGTAAGTGGGATGGAGTTGGGCGTGGTTCTCAAGGCGTGTGTGGGTTGGAAGGCTTTGAAACATTTTGACATTGCGGTGCCCACGTTTCCGAAAGAAATCGAGGATGTTATCCAGACTTTGTTGGATGCTAAGGAATTGTACAAAGGTAAGTTTTTTTACAGATTTAATTGAAGTCCACTCAAGTTCATTGAAAACAAATGAAAAGTTATCTGATGCAGAATACTCCAAAATAAATCAAAAAACTCCCAGAGCTCCACTTATCTACGGTGCACCTAAAGTGCATAAACCAGACACACCTCTCCGGCCGGTGGTAGATTTCAGAAGTTCCCCTACATATAATCTTGCAGCAATGTTGTCCAACATTTTGAAGAAAGTAGCCTCGAAACATGAATATACTGTCAAAAATGGAGAAGAATTCGTGAAAGGAATAAAAAATATCAAAATACGACCAGGGGATCAAATGATTTCTTTTGATGTTGTCTCACTTTTCACAAAAGTTCCCATAAAAGAGACCCTGAAAATCATCAAAAAAAGACTTCAAGATTATGATAACCTAAATGAACTGACAAAACTCTCAATCAATGATCTAATGGAGCTGATTAAAATTTGCTTAAAATCCACCTATTTTAAATACCATAGCAAATTTTATCACCAAACTGAAGGTACCGCTATGGGATCCCCCATCTCACCAATAGTCGCAGAAATATTTATGCAAGAATTGGAAAAAAAGCTTGTCAAAAACAATCGCAACATTATCTACTGGCGTAGATTTGTGGATGACGTCTTTGCCATAATAAGGATTCGAAGGAAAAGCCACATTTTAAGTCTAATCAATTCGTTCCATGAATCCATTCAATTCACATTTGAGGATGAACAACAGGGACAATTACCTTTCCTGGATCTCATGCTGTACAAGAAACCGGACAACTCGATTGGTCATCAAATTTACAGGAAGCCTACGCATACAAACTTGTACCTGAATTATCACTCTTTTCATCCCCCGGCACACAAAATTGGCGTAACGGATACCCTGCTGACAAGAGCTTTAAGACTGTCAGATGAAGACCATTTAGAGAATGAAATCAAATACACAATCAAAATCTTGGAAGAAAATAATTACCCACGAAAAATGATTGAATACAGACTGAAGAAAGTCAAAAACAAAATGCAGTATAACAATAACAACAACTCACTAGGCGAACCAGTCAAAAGAATTATTTTACCGTGGGCAGGTGAAACCACCACAAAAATTGCACGATTTCTAGAAAGAAAACTAGAAATGAAAATAGGTTACATTCCTGGCCCGAAGTTATCCAGAATGCTAACCAACACTAAAGAGAAACCGAGAACAATAAATTGTGGGATTTATTCAATTCAATGCAGTAATTGTCCAGCAAAGTATATTGGAGAAACAGGACGTGATTATACTACAAGAATTCAGGAACACATTCATGCCATTAGAAGTGGAAATGTAAGATTATCTCCTGTTGCTCTACACATGCATGAACATGAACACAATTTGGACCCAAATTCGTATAAATTAATTCTAAAAGAACCTAGAAGATATTTTCGGAAATTTAAAGAAGCACTGTTCATCAAAAGTACCACTAACAAGATGAACATTTCGAGAGGAGTCGCAGTCAGCCCTATCTGGTCAAGTACACTAACAAACTTTTTAACATATACACAATAGCCCTCAAAGTCCACGTAAAAATTTATAAATGTAACCATGTAATTATTTGATATCAAACAAAACTTGACTTGGAGGAGGAAACGTACACATGAATTTTAGTTTACAAATATATTTTTGCCTGATGAAGAAATTCTGTATGAATATCGAAAGCTTGCAACAATAAATACTTCAAGTTAAAATGTCCTCTGATGCCGATGTAATGGATCAATAAGTTTTTTTAGAAGATTATTGAAAGCATGACGGTTTCACAATTTGCGAAAATTTCTGCAAATTTTGTCACATTTTATTGTTTTACTTATTTTTTCCCTATTTTGATTCAGGCTTGAAAACGTTTGAAATTATGGCGCATCGCGAAATAGTGCGCGCCAGGCTGTTCGCGGACGAGATGGAGCAGCTTAAGCAAGTTCTCGTCGCGATGGATGCAGTTGAGGACAAGGTCATCATCGATAACATTTATGTGAGATGTTATTCAAATTAATTGAAATGAAATTTAATATTATTTACATATTTGCACTGATTCTGAATTTGTTTCTAGTTTGGAGAAGAATCTGTGAAGAAAATATTGAATTTTATACGTTCAATGGATATGAACATGGCCAAGTTCGCGATTTTTCGTAGGGGGGCATATAAATATTAAAGATTTGACGAAGCGACGACTTCCCGAATAGCATTTGTGGATTTCTTACACAAGTTTTGTAAAGTTTACACATGCAGGATGCATTCCATCCATGGATGAATATTTAAATAAATCTTCCGTATTAATTCAACTTGTTCTCTTTACTATCATATGTAGTAACACGTTTAATACGTAATCCTACATATTCTCATTACAAGCAACAATTACAGATGTTCGAATGTAGTATAAAGAGCAGTAAGAATCGCATTTTTTTACTGCAACAATAACCCAATACGCATTAAGTTAATGGACTTTTGTAGTTAGATACTGCTAGATTTTATTTTAATTTATTCGTATATACCAGTGAAATAGTGTATCGCAGAAATTTTAAAAAAAGTCAGAAAATTTGTCGAAAAACCTGTCTAAATCTAGAAAAATGAATTTCTAAAATCATCCATAGAAAACCTAAACTATACTTAAGCCTAGAGAAAAAAACGAAGAAATTCGATAAAATAGTAGATTTTTTAAGATATTTATTTACGTACATATTCCGTTTGTACATAAGTAAACGGATTAAATGCATGACGGGTTCTTATAATTAGTTTGTGGTACAAACAGTATTACTAAAATTGGTGAAAAATTCAAGGGAATAAAGCAAAAGCAGCAGGAGCAGGATGGAGAATAGGAGTTCTAACATCAAAAAGGTATGATTATCACAAATAAATAGGTTAATACAGGGTGGTTTAAATGTCGGGTTACAATGATCGCAAGTCTCCATTAGTTACCGAAATTTTGCCTCTGAAGTTCAATATTTTAAGAATTTTGTAATCAGTGTTCCATAAGGTTTGATAAAAATTAGTAAAAATCTCAATCCCAAATCCGTGAAGTTTAGGAATTTTTTCCATTGTAACCTGACATATAAACCACCCTGCATCTTAGCATGTCTATTTAATCAGTAGCCGTGGGGACATGTGGGGACATTGCGATTGTAGGATAGGGGAGGGCTGGGTTTGTATGAGATGGGGAGATAATGGGGACATCGAGTAAATGTGGGGACATTGTCCCTCTGTCCATACACTTCCTTCCGCGGCCACTGGTTTTAATTATCTGATAAGTTAAACTTGCAGGAAAAAAATGTGTCACAAAGATGCGCCGAAGACTCGGAGGAAGAGGAAAATTCCGAAGGTTCGATTTATAGTGCAAACTGCGGTTGCCGTAGAAAAAGGGGCGAAAACCGAGACAAGAGGCTTATTAACCGGAAAAGAACTTTAAAACGCACTGTAGAAATTTTTTTAGAATGTTTCTGGGAATATTGGAAAATTCCCAGAAATATTCAAAGCTTTCTCTAAAATTTTGGAAAATTCCTAGAACTACTGTATTCGAAACTTCCTCTAATATGTTGGAAAATTTCCAAAACTATTCGAAACTTTCTCTAAAATACTGGAAAATTCCCAAAAATATTCAAAACTTTCCAGAATTCCCCGTTTCGGAGCAAACTTTACGAATTTTTTAGGGAGAACACTCGTAACGTAAGCTCTCCGTTGGGGGACCTTTTTCGGCCCCAATTTACCCGGATTTTCTTTTTCCCCGTTTCTCGGGACAATTGCAAAAATCGAACCCACGGAAAATTCACGTCCCCAGAACTTGAACCCTCGTCAGAGCATGGTATCGCAGAAATCGCCGTAATTACGACCGGGCTGGCGTGGCGGCGGGCGTGGTGGTCCCCACCGTGGCGACGGCGGCCCTGAGCTCGGCGGGATTTACGAGCGCGGGAATTGCGGCGGGGATTCAGTCGGGAATCGGAAATGTGGCGGCGGAGTCGTTATTCGCGTCCCTGCAGTCGACCGGGGCTTGGGGGGTTCGCTATTGTGGGGCCGGTGGGGTTTGCTGCCGCGGTGCTGGTGGCGGCCGGCGTTGGAACGGGGCTTGTGGTACGGAAGGTGATTAAGGATAAGGAATTAGCAAGAAGGAGGAGACGTTAATAAAATTGTGAAATTAATTTGTTAATAAATTTTGGTTTGAAGAGAATTTTTTGCGGATGTATTTTGTGTTTTGTTAAAAGTAAAATTATGAAGTTAATTGATTTAAAAAGTTAATAAATTTTGGTTTAAAGAGAATTTTTTGCGGATGCATTTTGTGCTTTGTTTCATGTAAAATTATGAAAGTAACTGATTGAAAATTTAATAAATTTTGGTTTAAAGAGAATTTTTTGCGGGTGCATTTTGTGTTTTGTTAAAAGTAAAATTATGAAGTTAATTGATTTAAAAAGTTAATAAATTTTGGTTTAAAGAGAATTTTTTGCGGATGCATTTTGTGCTTTGTTTCATGTAAAATTATGAAAGTAACTGATTGAAAATTTAATAAATTTTGGTTTAAAGAGAATTTTTTGTGGGTGCATTTTGTGTTTTGTTAAAAGTAAAATTATGTAATTAATTAATTGAGAAAGGTAATAAATTTTGGTTTAAGAACATTTTTGTGGATGCATTTTGTGTTTTGATATGGCGTTAAAAATCATTACATTTTGTAAATTGGAGCTGGTTTATAGTTTTGGGTGGAGATATTAATATGCAAATTAATCGATGGCTTATTATAATTTGTTAAAGCTAAATTAATTGTTAGTATCAGTATCAGTGTGAATTAAATTTACATACGTACATTCATACATCGAGTATAAGTTTTATGTCCATGAAAAAATTTATCTTCTATATTATAAGCTGGAAATGTTTGTCTACAACGGAAGTGCCAACACTTGAGTCGGCGTGTTTTTCTCGGGCCCGACGGTTGACGGGGGTCCCTGTTCCGACGACGACGTGGGGGCCTCGGGAACCTCGATGCTGGGCTTTAGGCGCTCGGAAGCGCTATTCTCGCTGCGCCCAAAATATTGCAGATGAAGCAGCTTGGCCGCGTCCATCGTCTGCCCGGAGCGATAAGCTTGCAGCCACGCGGGCAATTCTTTGCCCTGGGAGCGCAACGCGATTTCCTAAAAATAGTAACGAAAGGATTGAAATGGTTAATTGTTCAGTTTTGTTTAAGGTGCCATTGGATCCGGGTTTTGAATTTGAATTTGTGTGATCTCAACTTTCCCTTCTTGCATGTATTCATTTGGAGATTTTGAAACGTTTCCATCTCCTCGCGTTTTTCTGTAGAAGGGGTCGTCCATAAATTACGTAATATCGTGTATATAATTACGTAATTTATGGACGGCCCCAAATAAATATTTTATTGCGTCTAAAAATAATTTTTAGGTTTAGAAAATTCGGAGGGTAGAATTTTGATTATTTTTTCTTCTAGGAGAAAATAGTCATTTTTTCATATTATTTTTCTTCTATTTTATTTCCATTTTCTCACGGAAGAAAAAACATCAAAATTCTGTCTTGAAAAACCTAAAAATTATCGATTTTTAGATGGAATAAAATCTTCATTTTTTAAAAAACGCAAGGAGATTAACACATTTCAAAATCGTCATTTGAATACATACAAGAAGGGAAAGTTGAGACAACAAATTTAAATTCAAAACCTCATACAATCGAACCTTAAACATTTTTCATGGCGATGAGTTGACCTTAATTTTGTACTGTCTTGTGCAAAATTGAAGTTTTAAGCTCGCTGATAAAAATTCCAAATAAATTTAAAAATTTATAATTTTCAATTTTTGAGCTCGTTCTTTGTCTCTGGCTCATTAATAATTTAGTCTCAAAATATATAAGTTAAAATTTTGTATTCATTTAAAATTTTTACGATTCCATCCCGAATTTAAATGCATAGGAGTGTAAAAATGCTTAACATTATAATACCCACAACTCATTTACAGTACAACTCTTTACAATGGCAAAATTGTAAAATTGGCAAAAATTACAATGGCAAAATTGGCAAAATTGTGGAAGAATTTTGATTCTTTATTCCGTGAGAAAATGAAAATAAAATAGACGAAAAATAATTAAAAAAAACAATTTTTCTCATGAAAAAAAATCAAAAATAGAATTTTTAATAAAATATAAAAATCGTCACCTTCTTTCTGTTTTCTAAGGTGGTGGGCTTCCGAGGGTTTTTCGCCTCATCCAGAATTTTAGGGTCGATCACGACCTGCTGGTGACAATTGGGACAGGGCACCGACAAACTGGCAGGGATGGGCAAAATATTTGGTTAAAATGTACACCAGCTCGGTTCTTACCATGGTTTGGATTTCCTCCAGGGCTGTTGCACTCACAAAAAGACGAAAATCTACGTGGGGAAGACAGCAGTCGTGCGAAAATATGGCTTTTTTTATGAAGAAATTGGCTTTTTATTTATGAAAAAATGTTGTATTTTTAGAAAATCGTGAAAACTGAGTATTTTTCCGGGGTAAGTTAATTTCTTCGCAAAACCTGTATTTTCGACTAACTTTTGTCTTCCCGGTAAACATTTAGCAGTCATTAAATGTTTTTTTTTCAAACATTCTTAAAATGCAGTATTTTGATCGCGATAAAAAGTTAAAAATGCGAATTTTGTGTAACACTGTTGCCTTTTCGACATGGATTTTCGTCTTTTTGTGGGTGTAACAGCCCTGGAGGAAATCCAAACCCTGAGAATAACCGAGCTCAAAATATGGTATTTTGAAATATTAATACATTTGACATTGGAAAAATATAGTATTTTTTATTATTTGCCCACCTCTGCGGACTGCTATTTTTCTCTGAATATTTTCGTTGTTGTTGTTGTCGCCATGACATCGCCGTGCTCAGAATTTTCAACGACGTCATAATCCTCTCCGGGCTGGGGTTCTCCGTAACCGAGGGCGTGGCCAGGGGGAAAGACGACGTCCCTGCGGAGGAAGGACCTGGTTGGGCTGTAAATATAGGGACGCCCACGTATTACGCACAGAGTTACAGTTTTACTTTTTAAATTTCTAAATTTAAAAAAACACAATTTAGTATTTTTAAAAATTTTGAACATCGAAATTTTAACGGCTTATCGATTATCTATAATTATCCTTATTTCCGCGTTGAAATCTGGCCATGAGTAACGTCTTCTATGTAAATATCAAACTCTATGGTCTTTAAATATGCCTCTTTTTAAACCACCCGCCCATTCCTAATTTTTCCTACCCCATGTTATTTAGCTTATCATGGGTAAGATGAGCGACCCAAACCCAAACCCACCCACCTTTTTGATGACGTAATACATGGGGTTCTCACATTTCAGAATTATTGTTTAATTGGAAAATATTTCGAATGAATTTTTACCCTGATCCGAGGGCGTGGTTGGAGTTGGCAGTTGGGTTGGGGATGACGCCCAAAAGTCGGAAGTAGAAGAGGGTTGGGCTGGAAATATTTAAAAATTATTGTTAACTAACGATGCGATGGTGTGAAGTGTAACCCTCCGATTTGGTTGAAATTTTGAAATTATGTGGTCCCCGTCAATACAACCAACGTTGTTTCTTACGGCAGTTTGTGCGATGGTCAGAATTTGCCAAAATTTTTGAGGTAAAAGTTGAAATTTTCGCACGCGGAGGAAGCAAACTCAACTTCCATTCTATTCCTGTGCTAAAAATCATGCTAAAAAATTTTGGCAAATTCTGACCATCGCACAAACTGCCGCAATCAAGAAACGTTGGTTCTATTGACATAGACCACATAATTTCAAAATTTCAACCAAATCGGAGGGTTACACTTCACACCATCGCATTGTCAGACTAGGCGTCTAAAATGGGACGATTTTAAAAACCCGTTTTTCCAATTTTGGCAAAATCGGTTTTTCAATAATTTGATTTCGGAAAATTTTCAGAAACCACTTTTCAATTCTTTGTAAAACCGGGTTTAAACTGTTTTAAAAATCGGTTTTTGTCCAAGTTTTAAAACGTTTGTAAATATAATAGCTAAAAATGTAATGCAAAGTTAAAATTAAATATTGCCTTGGTAATGAGGCATTTCAGAAAAATTAATTCTTATTTAAAAAATGAGAAATATTTAACATTAGCTCCAAAATAGTTTGTTTTATCAAAAATCGATAACTGGGGTTTGACTGGGTATAAAATTCGGTTTTTGAACAGTTGTAAAATCGATTTAAAAAAAAACTAAAGATTTTGGATGCCCAAATTTTTACCGATTTCATCCTGAACCGTGGTCGGATTTGGCAGTTGGGCCGGGGACGCGCTCCCCAATTCGGCGGAAGGACATCGTTTGGCTGGAAATATTTCGAATTATTAGCAGAAATGTTTTTAAGCCTGGAAATTTGTATTTTTGAAAAAATGGCCGAAATGTTTTTCATGAATATTTTTTTTAAACTAAAATATTTGTAAAAATTTTACAAAATAATTTAAAACAGCGTAAAGTTTGGAATATCTACTCGAGGAGGTTGCAAAAAAATAAGTTTCTATGCGTCTTATTAATATTTTTATAAAAAATATGGTAAAAAGTGCGTGTAAAAAATGTATTTAAAATATATTTACCCATTTCTGCGTAACCTTGTTAAATTTTGAAATTTTTCGAAAATGTAGATTTATGCAGATTTATGTAGATTTCTCTAGCAAAGAGAATCCTTGGAGAGAATTAATTAACTGACGAGTGGATGAAGTTATTTACGCATGCATGCATTTTGAGACATCAGCACATATCTTTTTTCCCAGTAAGGCATTCATCTTTTCCAGGGTTTCGCCGTGGTTTTAACCAGTTTTGGAGAAGGAATTTTTAAACGTGCAAAATGTCAAAACGTGCTCAAAATGGGAAAAAGTGTGCAAAATAGAAAATGGAGTCACGACTTTTTTTACAAATGTATGATTCGTAATCTCGAAATAATTTTTAGAATTTTGCCGTAATGCGGCATGGTTGGAGAAATTTGTTAACTTTCTTGTTAGCAAGAAAACTTGTTAAAACGAAAGTTTTACTAAATTTCGTGGTATTAAAAACTCACTAAAATGCTCTTAATTAATGGGAGATTCATACATATCTGTGCATAGATTTGCAAAAAAAAGTCGTTCATTTTGAAACAACTTGTAACATTTAGGTCAATTTTGGACATTTTAGTTGTCCAAAATTGTTTCGCGCAGTTTTGGACACTTTTGGACAGGGTCCAAAAGAGTTATTAGGTCCAAGGTTTTGTGAAAAACGGAACACTGGTTCTTTTATGCAAAATAAAAGTATCCAATTTCGTCTCCCATCAAGGCACATGGTTTCCATCCACGAGGAAATTTACATCTTTAACATGAGCAAGACATTCATAGTTTCATTCGTAGAGCGAAATTTGTCATGAACTTTGATAAAGCAGAGTCAGCATTTTTTTAATTACTACATATACTCAGTAACCAGAGACGTTAAGATGTGAAGCACACTTAAAAATTAAGTAGCGATATCCGCCGTAATTGTAGCAGCGAATTAAATAAGTTGAAGGAAACTAGTGGTCGAGGAAGGCGTGGAATTTCTGCGCAACAATTTGCCCTACACTCTTAAAAAAATCAATAACCGTTGGTATTGATACGTGACTCTACCGCGTGGTATTGATCCGGTATTGAATTAATACTACGTGGTAAAAAATTTAATACCAATTAGTATTAAAATTACTACCATGAGGTATAATTTCAATACCGGTCCAATACCAATATGGTATAACCGTTTAATACCAAGGCGGTAGAGTCACGTATCAATACCGTTAGGTTTTTTTCAATACCAGGTTTCTAAGAGTGTACATATGTAAAGGTTTTGGGCAGAAAATTGGGCCAAATTAAGAAATAAGGAGGAGAAGAAAGTGGTTTTCTTGCAGGGAAATATTTTTCCCTGGGAGAAATGCAAGGCGCAAGAAATAACGCGATCCCGCTGTAAATACGGCGCGTTGCTGGATGGCGCATATTTCTCGCACTTGTTTGCACTTCTTGCTCCCCAGTGCATACCTGTTCAAAAATTTAGTTTTCATTCAAAAGTTAGTCATCCCAATTTCTGACTGAAAATTTTCATTCATATTCACTCATTTTCCTTCAAATTCATTTCACTTCACTTCATCTGACTTCATTTCTTACTTCACGCCATGTATTACATAAGCATAGGGTGAAAAATTAAATTAGTGAAAAATCTTTCATTCACAGTCATTCATCAGAAATGGCGGAATCTTTCACTCATTTTCACTCAAGTCACAGGAAATTCATTTTCATTCAGTATCATAATCACTCAAATGAATGAAAGTGAACAGGTATGCCCCACTGTAGCAAATACCTACGCAGCATGTGTCATTCATGAGTTATTACCAATTTTGTACACCCTTTTTGTTGACTTGGTTCATGTAAAAACCAAGCTATCACCTACCCGGAGTATAGTGTCTTTACGAATATTTAATTGTGCCTTGCTCGTTGGAATTAAAGAAAGCGACTGAGTGAATATACGATTATTTTATCTAATTAAACTAGATTTTATTTCCAACAAATTACTAATTTGTCAACACAATTCAGAGCTCTGCACTAACACGAGTTGATTGGTGACTTACTATTAACAAATTAATCGTGGACATCAATTACAAAGAATTCACAATTCTTACTCTTGATTTCCTACCACGACGACTAAAATCCAAAATGTCTGACTTTGACAACGACTAAAACTCGACTGTGTGGACTTTTTCCACCTTACTTACTTACTACGACTTAACAAAGAGAGACGCGCACCCAAAAATCCCACCCCCGTCGTCTCCATGGCAACCACCACCACGACAGGGGGCAATTGTAGACGCGTAATCAATAAATTTCATACATAAACTTATTTTACATTTAACAGTTCATGAGAAGAATTTCATGAAAGTATGTACAAATCTCCAGCTGTGCGGATGGATGTGCTTAAAACTGGAGCAGCTTCATCAGAGTCGAGACAGTGTCAGGTTTCATATCTCAGACGGGACAAGTTTTTGCAATGTTTTGCATTTACTGAGTGAGTAAAGAGTATGCAAATCCTGATGCAGATCATTGACTAATTGATGAAGGTCGGATATGTATGCATCTTTTTCATTTGATGACGACTGACAGTTAGACTTTATGAATGTGCGTATAGATGGCAAAAATTTCGAAATGATTTTACATATTTCTAGGTTTTTAGACATAACAATATTTCTGCCATGATTTAATTGAAAAATACTTCGGTAAATCTTTTACAGTTTTTCAAAAATATGTATGTATATATGTACTTTGTAAATACTGCAATGATTTTAGGTGATTTTTCCCCAAAGCTAACGGCAAAGCTGGGAAAACATAGCTGCAGATTTCTGCCCAAAAAACTCACTCAATCTCAAAATCTCACACTGCCTCAAATTCTCACTCTGCCTCCAACACATCGTCGCTTTAGTTCCATTGTGTGCCCAGTGTTAAACGCCAAGTTGAATACGTGGAAAAAGGGAAAGTTGAGACAAAACAATGGACAATTTAAATTTAAAAACAATGGAGTCCTAACCATCTGCCGACCAGGGCTTTCTAATTAATTAGTCAATCTAATTAATTATCTAATTAAATAGCATGTCTAAATTAATTATTAATTACTAATTAACATTAACTAGTACTACCACAGCTAATTCTAATTACAAATTAATTAGAAAATCAGTAAAAATCACCAATTAATTGGTAAATGTTCTAATTAATTAGCTAATTAATTGGCTTAATTAGCAACCTGAGTTTAATTACTAATTACCAATTAATTAGATAAAATATTTTCCTTCTAATTATCAATTACTAATTAATTAAAAGTTTGACTAATTAAAAAGCTCTGCTGCCGACATATGTAAAGGCAACGCTTGGTCAGTGACGACGACACATTTCATCGTGACGAGAAGAAAGGGTTCAGGTTGCATATCGAAGTGGACCAAGGTAAACGAATACGAAGTCTCAGGTTACATATTTTTATGACTCGCAGACCTCAATAATTGATGAATGGTTCCATCTACAAATATAAATAAAACTCTAAATTCGCCGGAAAATTTTCATAATTTTTTTGAAAAAGAAAATCAAGCATTGTTTCTGGAAATATAACCATACTGCAGGATAAGAACGAATCGAGCCACAAAAATATGTACATATGTTAATGAGACAGACAGATTTAGCATGCGGATTTCTTTGGCTCCTGGTTTTTTTACCCATCGAGAAACCAAGTCCTAATTCTGCTGGAAGTCTCTCAGAAGGAGTATGATAAGCAGACCTCAATAATTGATGAGGGATGATTTTCTTATGGGGAGAATTCCATGCAAAAATATTTTATTCATATGCATATGCCCACGTGCTCATGCAGATAGCAATGGATAAATATGTAAATATGTACTTTTACGTCTAAAGGGTATCATTTAGTTGGGAAGTGAGACTTCTAACCATGGTTTTTCATGTTCTATTTTTAACTCAATAAAATGTATGGAATTCTTTTCGTCTTAATTAATTGAAATGTATGTACGATTTATCAAAGAATTTGACTCCAGCCAATTTAAATCCAACCTAGTTTATTAATTTAAATCGCATCTTTTAAAGTCAATTAGTACAATATAAATTACACTTCTACTCATTTATTATGCGGTTCATCACTCGTATGGAAATAAATTAGGTGTGGTTAAACTATTTATTATAAAGCTAGCAATTTATTTCTCAATAATTGCTCATTTCGTGCATATCCAGTTACCAGGTACATATTTGCATAAATTCGATTCAATGGAGGTTTATATAAAATTGTATTCTCCTTTAATTTCAGGGGAATTTGATAAAGAATCAATTTATAAACATGGCTGTAATTACTTGTAATGGTTAATTAATTACTAATAATTAGGTACATCTTCACAACATAATTAGCAATAAATACTGAATAAAATTCCGACATACTACAAAAAACTGGAGTCATATAAAAAATTAAAATCTACAATTTTTTGTCTTTCTAAGCGAGATAAGTTTTGACGTAGGCTGTCGACAAACTGCGCAATTTGATAAGGCGGTTGCACAACGCGTGTAAGAAACGAGATGTCCACACGGCAGGAAGACCACTTCGACCCCGTTGTCCATGCAGATCTTGCATTGCGTCGTAATTGTTGTAACTCTTCTTCCATGTTATTGTTTTCTGGAAATTGAATAAAAGAAAGGTTGATTAAAAGGTGTTTTGATTTTTTATTTCATTTATTTCAAACCGTCAAAATCCGCACATTTTTAATCGTTTCTCGGCTGTTGGAATTTATTTTAAAATTATTGACGACAAATTTGTAGAGAAAGGAGTTCCTAATTTTCCAAAAATTTGCACTCCAGATTTTTCCACTTTTTGGCGGAGGAGATCTCAAGTTTAAGAAGGCTTCGATACTGAATTTCCTGTGATTTGAATGAAAATGAGTGAAAGATTCAGTCATTTCAGATGAGTGACTGCGATTTTTCACCCTATAGCTAAGTATTCACCTCATGTTTTTCGCGTGAAAACACACTTTTCGGGCGAAAAGTGAAAAAATTTCCCCCATTTCGCCTCACGGTATTCACCTCGGCAAATATTTCGGGTGAAAACTTGCATCAGTTTTTCGCCCGACCGAAATTTACTTGATTTTTTTCGGCTGAAGTGAGGCGAAAAAGTTTTCGCCTGAAAATCGTTTTCGGCCGAAATTCGATGCGCCAATTTCAAATTTTGGCTTTATTTATCTTTTGTAAATTCAGATTACGCATTTTTTAATTCTAATCTCTTTAACTAGTTTTAAGAAATCTTAAACTTTAATTAAACGTTTTAATTAATGTGTTTATAATTAAAATATATAAGTGGCTTAACTCCCAGCTGAGGTCGTGTCTACCGAAAATTTCCCAGATGTGAATACCGTGGCCTTTTCAGGCAGAAATTATTCAGGAAAATATTTTGGTTTTCGCCCTAATTTTAATTCTCTCGCCGAAATATTCCGGTTGAAATTTTCACCCGGAATTTTTTCGGCCGAAAAAAAAGTAGATGAATACTTAGCTTATGCTTGGACGAAGTAAGAAATGAAGCCCGATGAAGTGAAATGAAATGAGTTTGAAAGAAAATTACTGAATATGAAAATCTTCAGTCACAAATCGCGATGACTGAACTTTAAATGGAAAAAGTTTTTTTTTTGAACAGGCATGAATGTCAAATTGAAATTGTCAATGCTAAATGTTGCTACAAGTGCATATTTACATAAAAGTAGGTGCAACCAAGACAGTTTTAACGTAGGATTAGGTGACTCATCGTCACAGATCTAAAAATCTTAACATTTTTACGCATTTCTCCGTTCTGGAAATTTATTTTTAAGTTCTATCAGATCCATTTGTAGACCAGATCAGTACCAATTTATTAAAAATATGTACTCTAGATTTTGACAAGTTTTGAAGGAGGAGACCCAATTTTTCTGAAGGTGTTCACTCTTTTTGGATCTCCTACTTCAAAACTTGTCAAAATCTAGAGTACATATTTTTAATAAATTGGTACTGATCTGGTCTACAAATGGATCTGATGGAAGTTAAAAATAAATTCCCAGAACGGAGAAATGCGTAAATATGTTCAGATTTTTAGACCTGTGACGATGAGTCGCCTAATCCTACGTTAAATTTATCCTGAAATTATAAAAGCAATGCCGCTTCACACGTTTTTTTCTCGATATGGAAATGATGCAACGCCAATGCTACACAATTTTATTGCACGCAAATTAATTAATTTTCATGAGTAAGTATGTTGTATGTATCGTAAAGTTTTCATGGATCAAAAATATTTTTCATGGAAACGTTCAAATCCTCATGATCAAATTTATCAACAGATTTATATACGTATGTAACTGTAGATAAGTATGTACACGTCTTAAAAATCCGGTTTTTAATCGGAACCAAACCGTGTGCATACATATGTGACTTCACCAAATGGTGAAAATGTTTGTTACCGCTGGGTGATAAATCTTGTCCGCATGAGGACCACTTGTCACTGGCTGATGTTAATTTTACCACCATTCGGTGAGACAGATTATTACCGCACGGTGAAGTAACATATACACACAGTTTGGTCACGATTAACACCAGGTTTTTAAGAGTGTAGGCATATATGCAAGCTTTAGCTCTGGATAATAACGCCATAAAATTTTCACGCGTACAGAATTTCTCTTATTTAAAATTTATATCTTAAAATACGCACAAACAATATCAGTGGCCGCGGAAGCTGTAGGGACATTAATATTGTAGGAGTATACGGCATGGGGACATTATCCGCACCCATCCGCGGCCACTGGTGCATATACATATGTACGTATACTCAAAATAACTTGATAAAAATTCACCTTACATAAATCCTAATCGTCACTTCTTACGCTCATTTAATAACGTTTAGAACTATGTACATACATATGTACTTCATTCACATATGTACGCAGTGGCCGCGGAAGCTTGAGGGGCAATGTCCCCACGTCATACAAACCCCTCCCTTCCCTATCCTACAATGTTAATGTCCCCACGTGGCTTCCGCGGCCACTGCATGTACATAAAATCTGTCGTGAAAAACAACTAGATCAAATTTCACTTGGGTGCAAATTTCGTCGCCAAGTGAAATTCCAACCCCTATCTAAATTCATCTCGCTCTTCCTACAATGGTCAATTCAAAGGTTGCAAAAATTCGTTGCAATAATTTTGTTATTCATGCATATTTTCAAAAATCGAAAATTTAATATTGGAATAAATATTTTATATTTTATACATCTTTACTTGAAACTAAGCCGACAAAATTTGTGTATGTACATATAGCACCCGTTAAATAAAGTGACGTAATATCCGTCCAGCTACACTGTTAAAAATCTGGTAGATACTTCGTGCTGGTATTGATTTGGTAATAATTTCTTACCGGTTGGTAGTAAATTGTTCATGAGTAGTAAATTTTTCATTACCACAATACAAGTGACCATGAGTGGTAATTCCCCTTAATACCAGTTCTGGTAGAGGCACACATGTACATACTCCGGTCGGTAATGATTTAATACCAGTTTTCTAAGAGTGTACGAGTGAGATGTGCTTTGACATGACGCATATTTTTGAGATGCTGCCCCACCCAATCTACACTTTCATTTTGCCAAGCAAGATGCTTACGTAAATAGGACTTTAACTCTCCACAAAGTCTGAATTTTTGACTCGGAAATTCCTCCAGTGATTCAAAATTCTACGACAATTTTGAGATAAATTTTTACTTTGAAATTTCGGAGTAAAGGTAAATACAATTTTCAAATCATTCCTATAAATTCCCCATTAAATGTACATATTTACATATTTAGATTTTTTATGAGTTAAAAATTAGAAATTTTACATATTATCCCTTAATAATTGCATAATTTTAGGTCTTTAACTCTCCACAAAGTCTGAATGTCTGACTTAGAAATTCCTTCAGTGATTCAAAATTCTACAAACATTTTGACATAAATTTTTACTTTTAAAATTTCCTACTAAAGATAAATACAGTTTTCAAATTATTGCTTAAATTTCCCCTTAGATTATGTACACTCAAAATAAGGTAGTAATGAATCATTACCATGCAGAATGACTATGTGGCTCTACCACGTCGGTTACGATTTGTCTAGAAATGGTAATAATAAATTCAGGGAAATTCAAATTCATTACCAAATATTAAGGAAGTGAATACCATTATGTATTAAATTTGAATTTCCCTGAACTTATTACTACCATTTCTACTACAAATTGTAACCGACGTGGTAGAGCCACATAGTCATTCTGCATGGTAATGATTCATTACTACCTTATTTTGAGTGTATTTATTTATGCAGCTTGAACCGAGGATACCCGTGACAATTTGACGTGAGACAACTTTCTGGCAAATCATTATCATTGGAAAATTGTCCATTATCCACTTACACATGTCCATACCCCAGGTAAGATGATAACTTGCCTGAAAATGGAGGTCTCCCAACGGATGTTCACATATTTTGATAAAATTAGTGCATGTCGCTCGATCACAAATTTGATTAGTATGAAATTTGCGAATGACACGATCTCCCAATGGGCACGTTTCGCCAAGATATTTGCAAGAAACGTGCCCGAAAGCTGACAAAAATTGTGCACTTTCCTCATTTACTGTACGTTTTCTCCTCTTCGGATCCAAATATCTCGGCCGAACGTGCCCATTGGGAGATCCTGTCTTTCGCAAATTTTATACTAATCAAATTTGTCATCGATTGAGACTAGTTTCTGACCAAAATTGGATCACATACGCTGTGAGATCTCCTTTGTTAGTCAGTTAATAATTTAACTAATTTTAAATTATGTATCCAGTTTGATTCAGAGTGAGCATATAATTTTGTGATATGATCGTTACCGGCGGAGGTACTATGCAATTTTATCACATGCATGGTGACAAGTTGTCTCCTCGGGGGCCGTGGGTAAGAAATTGCGTACAATGTCAGTAATATTTTTATTCCCATTTGTATTGGGCAGAACTTGGTCTATGCTACCCTTCGGTAATAATAATAAATTATAACTGAAGAGGTAGAATTTTGTATAGTACCTCCGCCTGTAATCATCTTATTAACAAAATGTTGGGAGTATACTCAAATTTTCATGCTCTTTAAAATTTGATGTGTTTTTTATAGTTTCTACGCCACACCAACTGCAATATTTCCACTTAGAAACTAACTCAAAATCTGCTCCATAGTGCAGTTAGTATCTATTTTGAACTGAATTATTTACTAAAATTCATTTTCATTTATACACATAATTTAAAATTTAACTAAAAAATTGCTAAAATCTCAAGTAAAATTAAGCTACGTATTTATTAAGTGGTGAAGCGAAGGGAAATCCATATATGAAGATAACTTGTCTGTCTGTCTGTCTGTATCCACGATAACTTTAGAACGGATTCGAATTTGGATATGTAGCTTTCGCCACCATGTTTCTAATTTTAGAAGTACGGATGACTTTGAAGGTTATTAGGTCATGACGCCACGGGGATGAGACTAACGGTCAAACATGTCGAATATTTTGTTTCGACGGTTTCAGACGTAATTTTTGGCGGGGATTTACTTTATGATTTGAGATACAATGACCACTTGACCGTGTCGCTTTATCCCTTTGCAACATTTCTTTTGCTACGGTTTATTATTATTTATTTTGAATAAATTATTTACTAAAATTCATTTGCATTTATATTCATACATTGTTTAAAATTTAACTGAATAATACTTAAAATTTGAAGTAAGTACAATTTTATTACATATTTATTTTGTAATCAGGATAACGCTGTCCACATGATGCTCGGATTACGCAGTAACCACAAATGAAGTCTCAACTAACCGGCGAAGCCATCCCCAAAGGAAAGGACAACATGACTGAATTATTTTGGCATCGTTTCTATGCAGCTAAGGTGAATTTTAAATACATCAAAATTTCCAAGAAATTTTTGACCTATAAAATTCTATTATTTAGGGATTTCGACATGATTACTCCTTCCTTGGATGGAAGCAGATCGCCGACTTACTTGCGAAACAGAAGATAGCTAAGACTTAGCACTTTGCAAATTTAGTTTATGGATTGAAATTTTGAAAACGTTCTTCAGACCCAATGTGTAGATTTTTAAGTTGAGGAGTAGTTAATATTTATATAGATACGTTCAGTGGCGGCGGAAGTTGGGGGGACATGTGGGGACATTAGCATTGTGAGATAGGATGGGGAAACATGGGAGAGATAGGATTTTACTGAATTTCTGGAGGGACAATGTCCCCCCGCTTCCGCCGCCACTGGATACCTTAGAGATGCATGTCACTTTGTTTCAAATGCACACTTGAGCTGATTTACACTCTTAGAAATAGGGTTACAATTATAACCAAAATGTAAACGTATATGACACAACCGCCGTGGTTATGAATTTGTTACCAACTGGTTATAAATTTATTAACTCTAGTGACAATTTAATTTAATTTGACAAGTCGGTGAAACTTTATAATTAGTCGATGACAATTGTAACCAGTTGAAGACAAATTTATAACCACGGCGGTAGTCACATATTTACATTTACTTTTCGGTTATAATCGTAACCCCATATATAAGATATATATATATATATATATATCCCCATATATATATTCATATCTAAGAGTAAACTGCAAAAGGGTGCGCTTAATGTTTAGCACGTGCTTCAATACAGTGGCTTCGGAAGCCGTGGGGACATCTGGGGACATTAACATTGTAGGATAGGGGAGGGAGGGGATTGTATAACATGAGCAGATGATGATGGGGAAATCGATCGTGGGGACATTGTCCCTCTGTCCCACGCTTCCGCAACAACTGATTCAATATCGGTTTACTGTAAAAGCCATATTCTACATATCATATATATAAATCTCAAATTTAAATGTATGTGTCAAGCATGTGACACTAATGACGTTGACGCATACGAAAGAAGTCAATTGCACACACAGTTGACTTCATAGGAGGCCATATTCTTCATCATGAAGGCAGAGACTTCTAAAAGCCTTTGTACCACCCGATACGTAATTGTTGTGTTTGATATGGAGAAAATTATTTCTGAACTTTTAAAAGAATTCTTGAATATCTAAAACCTCTTTGTGCCGTGCCTATAAAAGTTCATCAAAGATGCAAACGTAGTACGTACGACTTAAGTTATATAAAATGCCATCTTGGTCAAGTATCAAACTACAAAACTACAAAAGGGTACACTGTAGGGCAATGATTCATCCAGTGATAATGTATAATCAGATGAGATTAGTCATAAAATGTGCAATAATTTAGAAATGAAAGTTTCCATTGGTGATGAAACACTGAGTCGCAGATTGGATTATAACTGCAAAAGTAGTCTAAAGTTACCCATGAGTTGACCACATGACCCTCCATCAGCAATTGCGTTATGCTTCTTGTATTTCTGTTTTTTTTTGTAGATTAAGTAGCGAAATATGAACTTTCTTCCTTTCCTAAGTTCCTTCCTCGTTTCTTCCTTAGGTTTTTCAGTCTCTGAATAACTGTTTGCCCATCTTTTTACCAATGCATCTGTGTCTGTGGAATTTTTTGACGTCCATTTTGAAAAGTTATAAGTTTATCGAACAAGCAAGTTCAAAATAGTTGGCACACCTTGAAATAATCTTTAAATTAAATATCCCCGTATTGAATTTGAACCCAATTTTTTCAAAACTTTATCAACCCTAAATATAAAACCATTGGTCAGACACTTCCAATGCCTCTAATTCCATCCAGAGCAAAGTTCTTGGTGTTCATAAAAACATTTGGGTTTCGAACAGATGATCCCCCTCAATTCCTCTGACGTGCCTCGTTTCCCTTCATACTGACTGGTGTAATGCTCTCGGGTTCTGTCTCGGTAGTAGCCGAAGGTCTTTATTCCGCGTATTTTAGATAGGTTGGAAATTAGGGTTATTATACAGCTCTCTCCGGTTCTCTCGGCTGGTAGCCACACCGTTCTCACAATATTTTTTAATATTTTATATTTTAGGTGACCAGTGATAAATGACTAGTTGACAAATTGTAGTTATACAAATATTTTACGTTACCATTTAAACGCATGCGAATATAATTGAAGTTGTTACGATACAACTGTACGGAAACTTACAAATTCCGGGTTTTGTAAACAACCCGAAATTTGTTAATAATGCTAGAATTTGTTAATAGCGAGTCGATTTGTGTAATGTAGAAAATAAAGTTTAAGAATTGCGTGGCAACGAAAGGGGATCGTTTATGGGGAAGCTAAACCTGGTAATTATCAACTACGCGGAGGTGCTGGAAATTATCAGGCTTCATTTTAGCGATCTCCCGATTTTCGGTAAATTAAGTTGGGAAATGGTGGTAATTAAGACAATAACTGTCTGGACAGGCAATATTTTCGACAAACATCGACATTTCATTTCGTTCCTCTAACAAGGCGAGTGATTGAGCGGGTAGTTTAATTCGTCTTTTCGTAGTAAAGAAGGTGCAGTATTCGAGATGAATATTTAAAATGATTTGGAACAACTTTAGCCGCTAAAACTGAAAGGTTGCCAATATTAGCTGTTCAGTTAATTGTGGTTAATACATAAAGGTGGTTTTATTGGTTTTATTGGTTCTAACCTGGTTCATGGTTTGTCGGACCTTATTTTCTCTAATAATTCCAACAACAGCATTGAAATCAAGAACATATTTTTTGTAATCTTTGTAGGATGGGTCGGTTGGATATGCTTCCCCAGCAATGAGTTTGTTGAATTCTGTGTCGATTTCTTGAACAAATTGGAAAGACTGGGAAGCTCTTTGAATTGAATTTTCCGTATGGTTTCTACCCATTGAATTAATTCCTTCTACAAACCATGATTTTTTAAATTTTACTATTTTTGTTTAGTAAAGTATATCATACAGAGATTAAAGTAACCGATACCTTGACAAGGTTAATTTAAAAATTCATTGGCCAAATCATGACAAATGTAGCCAATGCAAGAAAATTGTAGCCATTTCAGCCATTTCAGCAACTTCATTTATTTTACCTTTTAACCTATTACCCATCTTTTCATTACTTCTTTTGTATATTTCATGTCCAATATAAATTTTTGTAATAAAAGCATGACGGATTTTGAACAAATATGTAACATTGTATCAAAATCTTTATCTTTCTTTGTGAAATTTTCTTTGTACTTTACATAATAATAATAATAATAATAGTAATTTATTCTTAAAAATTCTTACAAGGCTCGTGGCCCATAGAATTACAGGTTATTACAAGATTTTAAATAATGAATCCGAGTAAGTAAGCGGTAATAAACTAATTAATATTTTTAAAAACATAGTAGGCATATATTTATATCACCCGTGTTAGTGGTTGTGTTATTCTCCTCCATTATCATTCGTCACAATCTTAATACCTCATTGTACTTTGTACAAATACTACTTCCACAGATTCAAAGAGGGTAATTTTGAGTTGAAACTTCAATTTAACTTATTATATTTATTGTATTTTGTTTGTTTATGTATTAAACTCTTCCGAGGCTTAGCCACCCATAGTGTTACATAATTTAGCATGTCATATAATTTGTAATTAATTAATTTACCCTAACTTAAATAAGCTTGTCATCTTAAATACTAAATTTTGTATTAACAAATCTGGAGTTGTGATTACATACATACATTTGCGAAATTCATAAGCATTACCTTGCTATAATTTTACAAATAAGGGTTAATAAGTTCAATATCATATTTTAATTATTGCATCATCAAATACTTATTTATTTTTTATTGATTATTTGACGAAAATTAGTTTTAGGGTAAGTTCGCCAATTACACAATTTAACGATAATGCTTTTTTATGATTATATATTTTAATTAGGTTTGCAAAGTTACGAGGCTAGAATGTTGATTTATTTCTTCCATGAAAATGGTAAGAACTAATTAAATATGTGCCCACGGAAATCAAAATTATAACCTCCAAACTTTGCAACCCTTAAAATTATGGATGTGCAGATGAATTAAAATTGTCATTTAAAAAATGCAAGGAGATGAACATTTTTTTAAATATCTTTCCAAAAAAAATTTGGAAACCACAAACATCATTATTATTACAGATTATTACATTACATTACAGATTATGATCGCTTATGCGAAATTCGGGAGTTTTCCGCAAAAATAAATTGTACATGTTTTCTCATCATGTTGTTTTTTACTTGTACGTACGTAGTTTCACGATTTTAGGGAAACGATGCAAACGATAGACGAGCGATTTTTTTGCCCAGTTTGAAACTTGGTTAAATAACCTCACCTAAATGTCACCACGTGGGTACTGCACACGTGCCATCCTCGACATCACAGCCTTCATAGCCTACCCAAGTCTGACAATGGAACTTTTTTTCAAGCTACACCGGGATCTACTAGCTAGTTATGTCAGATAATCAAGCCAAAAATTACAAATCACGTGACACTTCTCTTTCCGTTGAATGGCCCCTTTCAAGAAAAATATTGGGGGTCAAAGTTCCTACTCCTCCCAGGTTTTCGCCCCATGGAGGAAAAAGCAAAGGGGTCATTCAACGGAAAGATAAGTGTCACATGACTCCTAATTTTTAGCTTGATTTTTTACGTAACTCGCTACTCGATCCCGGCGTTGCTTGAAGTAAGGTTCCATTGTGAGAGAGATCTCACCTTCCTCACCACCAAGGCAGAAACTGGGAACATTTCCAAGATGCTGTGAACGAGTGGGGGGAGGGGATTGAACCAGATTGAATTCTTTGCTCTCAAGGACTGGGACCTTGTCCCCGCAATGTGAAAATGGAAAAGTATTCAATTACACAAATATTTACATAAATATGCGAATTTTACTCGAAAACAATCAAATTTTTGATAAAAATCACGTATGTAATTCTGATTCTCAATTATTTTTTTCAGTTTAAAAACGGTCAAACTGTTGGAAAGAGGAATCTCGAATCTCCAACGCCCCTCAGTCTCACGGGTCACGTGCGAAACCATATTTCCCCAAGTATATAAAAAAATTATCATTTCGATCAGAGCCGAGTTCTTCAATTAATTCAGGTCTTAATTTTCTTCAAGGTGACAACGGTCCAGATTTATTTATTGACGTCTACCACGCCAAAATTTGAGAGAAAATGCTGCCCTCCACCGCTTCATGATTCGCTTTCCACTCAAACAGTGGCCGCGGAAGGGTGTGGACATATGGACAATGTCCCCCCGATTATTCGATGTCCGCATCATCTTCCCATCATTTTATACAAATAACTTCCTCCCCTATCTATATTATAGTGTTAATGTCCCCACATGTCTGCATGGCTTCCGCGGCCACTGCGTCGTCCAAAACCACCAATGGTGATCCACCATACTTCTTCACTACCGCACCGAACTTCCAGTGATCAAAGACGGGTTTTTCGAATCCTTAAAAGACGCCCTTGCACTAAGCGAAATATGACCAAATTATCGCTCAAAATTCCCAGAGCACATTTCCGATGATATTTTTGCAGATTTCATGTTCTGCCGTGCTTAGGACATGCTCATAAAAAATTGGCGAGCCACGCCCGTCGAAATTGTCGAAATTGTCACGCTTGTCGAAATTGTCCAAATCGGGCGAAATTCATCTTGTCGTAGAGCAGTGAAAATCAATATCTAGCTTCAGCTAGGTCTAAAAAGTGTGTCGCAAGTGAAATTAACCCATGTCGTAAGGGAACGATGTCGACGTGTCGAATTTTCGACATGGAGCTAGAGTGTTCAAATTCAAAACTAATACTCTACAACCCTCAAAAAAATGTATGCAAACACTTTTAATCATGTCGACACCTTATTTCAGCAAATCGACATGCACTTTTTCCTATTTCTACAGTTTAAGGTCGATATTCGGTAAAATAAGGTGTCGACATGATTAAAAGTGTTTGTATACATTTTTTTGAGGGTTGCAGAGTATTAGTTTTGAATTTGAACGCTCTAGCTCCATGTCGAAAATTCGACACGTCGACATCGTTCCCTTACGACATGGGTTAATTTCACTTGCGACACACTTTTTAGACCTAGCTGAAGCTAGATATTGATTTTCACTGCTCTACGACATGATGAATTTCGCCCGATTTGGACAATTTCGACAAGTTTTTTTTCAATGTTCCCGGGCTTATATCTTGGAAGGGTGCAGATTCAGAAAGCCCGTTCTTTTTGTATTGAATAGATATCAGTTAGGACTGCAATTTAAACTCATTTCCAGCTTTCTGAACGCGCACCCCCGGCAGAACCAGACCCCCAAAGTCGACGTTTTTTGACCGTCGCCGAGTTATAAAGTTGAATAACTTTTTTGTTTATGAACGGATTTGGATGAAATTTTTATGGTAGGTCAACAATCGCATGGGCTTCAGTTTTCGACATGGCGTTTGGCTCTAACCACACTAGGAAAAAACCACACCCAAAGTGGGCGTGGCTCGCCAATTTTTTTATGAGCATGTCCTAAGCACGGCAGAACATGAAATCTGCAAAAATATCATCGGAAATGTGCTCTGGGAATTTTGAGCGATAATTTGGTCATATTTCGCTTAGTGCCTTGATGTGAGTGAATGTCCAAAATTATCCGAGTTTTTTATCCCAAAAAAGAAGTACGTACATATTTACGGAAGAAAACGTACATATATAATATTTTTGCAAAATCATTCAATCCTCAAGTTTTAATCAAATTTTTTATCATATTTATTTCGTCTAAAATCGTCGAAATCTTGGCAAAATTTATTTTTACAAATGTGGCTAAAATACATATGCACACAAAGTTTATAACTAGACATATGAAAAAAATGTAGTCAAATCGCATCAAAATCGCCACAAAGTTTGACCATTATTCCTCATCAGTTTAAGAACGACTGAACTAATTGTAAGTACTTACAATGCGATGGTGTGAAGTGTAACCCTCCGATCTGGTTGAAATTTTGAAATTACGTGGTCCATGTCAATACAACCAACGTTTCTTCAGGCAGTTTGTGCGATGGTCAGAATTTGCTAAAATATTTGAGGTCAAAATTGAAAAAGGGGCGATTTTTACCAGGCGGAGGAAGTAAACTCAAATTACATTCTCCTCCCGTGCTAAAAATTGCGCATTTTTCGACTTTGTTCTCAAATATTTCGCCAAATTCTGACCATTGCACAAACTGCCTGAAGAAACGTTGGTTGGATTCACTTGGACCACGTAATTTCGAAATTTCAACCAAATCGGAGGGTTAGACTTCACACCATCGCATTGTTAGCTTAAATAATTAATTGTATTTTTTTAGCACCTCGGAGGAAGCGTCGCCTTCTTCAACCCTGCCGACTGTCTCGTCAATGAGAATGTCACAAACCTGCACATCTTTAACGAGCAAATGATCGCCTTTAACCGACGGAAAGTCGACTGGATACCACTCACAAATTTTCCAAACGTATTTCCAAAAGTGAAGGAGTTTAAGCTTTCTGTGACTCACAAAGAGACGTATTTTGACCGGTGAGTACTAGGGCATGTAATATCGATATCGTTTTCGATATTTCGATATTTCGATATTTCGATATTTGAATATCGAAATATCGAAATTTCGATATTGAAATATCGAAATTGGAATCTTGCATTTATGAATTACTTTAATTAATTTAAACTTTCCTTGTGTGCCAAGAATTCAATTTTGGGAACTTTGAGGGTGTAACTTAACCAAATATCAATTTCAGAAACTTTTAGAACCGGGTGTAACCAGGTGAAAAACCACTTTGGGAACTTTGGGGGTTAACCAATTCAAAATTTAATTTTCGAAACTTTAGAGGTGTAACCTAGTTAAACTTCAATGTTGGGAACTTTGGGGGTGTAACCAATTCAAAATATAATTTTGGGAACTTTGGAGGGGGGTGTAACCAATTCGAAATTCAATTTTGGAAACTTTGGGGGTGTAACCAATTCAAAATTTAATTTAGGGAACTTTTGGGGTCGTAACCAGAGACTGGCGGATTAAAGATATTGGGATTAAGGATTGAGATTGAGGATTAAATTTAAAATCTTGGGATTGAGATTCGGGATTAAGGATTAATTTTCCAAATTTTGGGATTAAGGATTGGGATTAGGGATTGAATTTAATCTGGGATTAGGATTGACACGGGATTAAATTTAATCTGGGATTGGGATTAACACGGGATTAAATTTAGGGTTTACCTGGTTTGGAAATTAATTTACATAGTCGTGGATTAATTGTTTGCATTATTATGCCAGATTTTTAAATTAATTAAACAAATCTCTGAACTTCTGAAAATGGAATATTTTGATCATTTTGCATACAAAATTAGATGGCTTACGAATACAATTTCTAAGTCATAATTAAATATTTTTTGTGCTAAGAATTATATAGGGGAAGAATTCTAATTTTATTCTTGGTACTATTTTAACGAACAGCATCGATCATAGTTTGGTCAGAGTACTCACATTTCTTTATAAGCTCACACAAAATTTGAACATTGCACATTGAGGATACCACGATACGAGTAGTTTTGCAAAATATTTTGGAGTATTTTTAAATGTTTGATAAAAATGAACGAAATGCAATCAATTTTCGAAAGGGGAGCGATCTCAAGAGAAGTTTGCTTTTTGAGTTTTTAGTGAATGCAAATTTAATCCCACTTTAATCCCATTTTAATCCCACTTTTGGATTAAAGTTGACAGATTTGGATTGGGGATTAGGGATTAAGGATTAAAATTCAAAAACTCGGGATTAAGGATTGAGATTAAGGATTAATTAATCCCCAATCCCAATCTCAATCCCCAATCCTTAATCCGGGATTGACCAGTCTCTGGTCGTAACCAATTCAAAATTAAATGTTGGAAACTTTTGGGGTGTAACCAATTCAAAATATAACTTTGGGAACTTTGGGGGTGTTACAAAGACAAATTTCAATTTTGGGAACTTGGAGGGGTGTATGCAAAATTCAATTTAGGGAACTTTGGGGGTGTAACCAATTCGAAATTCAATTTTGGAAACTTTGGGGGTGTAACCAATGCAAAATTCAATTTAGGGAACTTTGAGGGTGTAACCAATTCGAAATTCAATTTTGGAAACTTTGAGAGGTGTAACCAATTCAAAATTAAATTTTGGAAACTTTGAGAGGTGTAACCAGTTCAAAATATAATTTTGGGAACTTTGGGGGTGTAACCAATTCGAAATTCAATTTTGGAAACTTTGGGGGTGTAACCAATGCAAAATTCAATTTAGGGAACTTTGAGGGTGTAACCAATTCGAAATTCAATTTTGGGAACTTTGGGGGTGTAACCAATTCAAAATATAATGTTGTTAATGCCGCGTCGACTTGTGATAATTACGATGAGGTTAAAAATTTAAGAATTAAAAAAATTAGAAATACAAAATCAGGATAAAAATCTGCGATAAATAAAATTATAAAACTTATTCAGTTTACGAACATCCACGTGAAGGAGAAATCTATTTCTCATGATACCCCCAAGTAAAACCCGGGATCCAAACCAACACATTGTAAACCAAACTCATGTTTCATTAACTTGGTTGTTGTATTCTGTTCGAAATTAATTATTTTGTATTTCTTTTTGTACAATTCTTGTACTTATCATCATTCGGTAAGCGTACTTATCCCCTCAAACATTGGCACATAAAACTATTAAAAAATTAGCCTGTTTAACTTTCCTTTCCAAATTTTTAACTTACAATTTCTCCTCATTTAAATCAAAATTCTTAATTAATCAGCTCATCTTCTTTTTTGAAATTGAAGGTTAACCATGACCCACAATTCGCAAGTCTCCAAGTATCAGTCTAACACGACCAGGATGATGTTGGCGTATCAAAAACTCGACTTTTCCCAGTTTGCGGAGCTTCGCAAAGCTGGAGAATTCCGGCGCACGGACGTCGTTCCGTTGCTGGCGAGGTATACTTATCACAATTAATTAATTGCCTGCCTAGTTAGTTAGTTCGTGAACTAATTATGATTATTTTTCTCCAGCCCGGCTGACCTTGAGCGCGAGATGGCCGCGTTTTGTCAAAAGAGAGCGGATTCGATGGCGGTGAAGATAGAGAAATACTTGAGAGAGTGTTTTCTCGACAGGAAATTTAACACTTTTTCCATCGATGAGCTTTTTGTCGCTCTAAAGGAGACGAACGTCCACCCGGAGGCGAGAAAGGTATGATTTTTTGGGGGGCATCGTAGTTCGGAAAGCAGATCAAGTTAAATTGCCAAATTTTGTGAAATTTGTCGGATTTCTTTTGATAAATTTCCTGCTGGAAAGGATCAGATTTTTATTTTGAGGCAATTGACGCAGGCAGGCAGACTTGTAAAATCGGAAAATCCGTAAATTCTGTAAACTTTTACAAAATTTTACCCATTTTTCTGAAGAAAATTATTCCAAATTATAAACTTGCTCAGATCAATGACGTCTTTTTACAAACTACGAGTTCCGATGCGAAATAAGTCAATTTTGTGTATAATTAAATTCTGATTCTGATTATTTTTTTCCAGATTTTGTTGGACGAAAGTCTTCCCAAACGGCATCCTCGGATCAAGATCGACGCCAAGGGTCGCTTATCGTACATTCCGCCATACAAAATTACTGCCCTCACCGATATGGTGGATATGATTAAAGATATGTCGAGCCGGTTGGAAGGTGCATAATTCATTTTTTAATAAGTTTTAGAAAGAAGCTAGTTTTTGGAAATTTTGTAATAAAAATTCCATCTTTTTCAGGTCTATTCGAAGATGACATTCACGACTCGACCAAGCTGAGCGATTCAATCATTCGGGTAAAAAGATGAGCACATTTTCAAAAACGAGAAAAATGATCAAATTTATGTACAAGTGTTATCAATTTAATCGAGCTTCTATCTCTAATCTCAAGAAATATTCAAAGTTCCCCACATTAGAATAATTCCATCCACAATTTTACACTTTTGTCCCTTTTATTTTTCGAAAATCCCCAAAAACTCACGAATCTTTTAGAAAACCTGAATTTTCTACTAATTTCCCATTTTTCCAGGAATTGCACGAATCTCAACAAGTCTTCGCCATAAAGCGTTGGGACGGCAAGGCCACGTTTTTCCACTCAAACGTCCATCCATCCTCCACCACCAGCGATTTGCCCTCAATCAACGTGGAAACGGAACTCGTCAACATTTTCAAATCCATCGACGTCTCCCGACTGGATGCCGAAATTCATATTGAACGTTATTTAGAACGTGCCGGACTAAACCCCATCAAATCGGAGAGGAAACTGTTTCTCCAACCCAAGAAAAAGGCCGTGGTCAAGGTAGAAATCAAGAAGAAGGCGAAACCCCTCGTCCTGGGACACAATCAACACCTCGAAGCCGGCGTGATGAAGCGTTTCGACGAAAATGGTGTCCAAGACGAGGAGGAGGAAGGTGGCAACGACGATGACCATGTCGAATATCTGCCACAGCCGGAAATCAAGAAAAAGAAGAAGTCCGTGACCATGAAAGACAAAACACCCAAAAAGCGTCCCGCATCCGAAAAGGAGGAAATTCCGCCCAAAAACCTTCGCGATCGTCCCGTCCAAGACGAGGAACAAGATCTCTAAAAAATGATTAAATTGGATTTTTGCCTTGTGAGGGTCATCGTCGTTAAAAAATATAAACCTAAAATTTTCTCTTAAAAAAATGAATAATTTTGAAGGATCAGAAATTTAGTCAAAACAAATGAATTGATTGTTATAAACTTGATGACGATGAGACGAAACTGTCCAAATAATGCAACCTCTTCTTAATAGTGACGATTTGTAGAAACCGTGCAAAATCTAATAAATTTCATCAGTCAACATCTCAATAATTGATTAAAAATACTGTTATTCTCGTTATCATTTCAGAATTTATTTATTTACTTTCATCATTTTCATCATTTTCATTAGTAATTTAATTAGCAGCCTGCACACGACTGGATAAAAAAGACTATACCGAGAAAAAGTCTCACTTTGCCTCACAAACCAAGATCGATTTATTTCCTTTTAGGAAATATTCACATTAAAAGTCTCACTTTTCCCGACAAGTCTGTGTACATGCAAAACCCGTCTCAAATGTATGTGCATACATCTTCACCTATTTTTTTCTAAATAATTGGCCAAGAATTTTAACACTTAAATGTATCACTTGAATTTGTGGATGATTTTGTTAAAAATATATTTTTATTATAAATCCTCATAAATACGGTGAAATATATGTTCTTCTCATTTATACGAGACACAAATTTAACCCAAATTAAAATCTTCAATGTCATAAAATACATTCCTTTCATCGCAACGATACGCGATACGTTCTCACAAATTCGAAAGGAACCCAGACATGAAAAAAGAATCCCATAAAATTTAAAAAATCTGAAAACCAAGTGCACTCATCTCATCCCAATTCTTAACTAAAAACCAACTGTTCTACATAATTTGTTAAAACTACTGAATCAAAATGGTGGTGACGCTACCGTCGACCCTCCAATCGCGGAGTTCGTGTTCGCCGTCGCCTACGCTATTTTTGCCCACCTGAGTGACCTCGAAGTTCGGAAGTTTCGAAAACCTGCGGTTCCGTCGGTGGAATGATCCTGTCCCGACGGAATGGATCGAATAAACGAGCCTACCTCACTTTCCTGCCTGAACACGACGTCAACAACAAGCTGCCCCGGCTCGATAAACTTCTCTCCGCCACGCTGTCTTCTTCCCAACTGGTCATTTCGACAATCTGTATGCGTGCCAAGACCTATCTCGAGGCCACTCAGATGTTCCCAGCGTTTTTAGAAAATTATGTATGGTAACCACCTGAAGGCCGTCGAGTTCCAGAGATTGTTGACGAGAGGGGATGATGACTGAGGTCAAGACAATTTTACAAAACTGTGCAAATTTATTGCAATTTGCATTTTTACTATACAAGACAATCTTCGGGGCAGAGGAGCAGGTGGGAATTTTCCGGAAAAATAAATTGTACATGTTTTCCTATCATATGTTCATTTTTACGTGCAGCTTATCCCTTTTCTGCAAGCGATGCGCTGGACGCCTACTCTCTCTGTGAACGAGTTTTCGGCGAATTTGTAACCTCTCAAGGTCACCACGTTGGTACTGCAGATGTGTTATCCCCGACATCTCGCAGTGGTCATTGGTTCCTCCCCAAGTCTGCGAAATCTGACCTTCCTCGCCCCCAATGCAGAAAGGCGGACGGATGCGGAAGTTTTGGCAAACTGGGAAGACTTCCAAGATGTGGTGGGGGGCATGAATCAGATTACAACCTTGGCTCTCCAGGTTTGGGATCTCATCCCCAACGTTGAAATGGAAAAGTAAGCAATTACATACATAAATATGCGAATTTTACTTGAAAATAATCAAATTTTTGGTAAAAATGACCTATCTAATTCTGATCTCCAATTGTTCTTTCTTCAGTTTGAGAACGGTCAAACTTTTCGTGAGAGGAATCTCTAACGTCCCTTAGTTTCAGAGTATCACTTAAACCACCGTATTACCTCAAGTATAAAAAAATATAACATTTCGATCGGAAATGAGTCCTTAAATTAATCCAAGTCCTCATTTTCGTAAAGGTGACCACGATCCAGATTTATTTGCGTCTGCCACGGGATAATGTGAGAGAGAACGTTGCCATCCACCGTTTTTTCAATCCACGACCACCGTCCTTCTTCACTACCACTACAAACCTCCAGTGGTCAGAGTCGGATTTTATGACTCGTTAGAAGACGCACCTGATGTGAGTCCAATTGTCCAAAAATATGAGTTTATCCCACAAAAGAAGTATGTACATATTTACGAAAGAAAACCTACAAATCATTCAATGCTCAGTTTTTAATCAAACTTTTGATCATATTTATTTCGTCTAAAATGGGTGAAATCTTGGCAAAATTTATTTTTACAAATGTGGCTAAAATACATATGCACACAATTTTTATAAAATAGTTATATGAAAAAATGTAGTCAAATCGCATCAAAATCTCCACAAAGTTTGACCATTATTCCTCATCAGGTTAAAAACGACTGAACTAATTGTAAGTACTTACAATGGAGGCGCAAACCATGTTCAGCCCAGATAATTTTTTGACCATGTTAGTTTGGAAGAGCAAGTCTTTACAAACAACATTTGGTTCGGCACTTGGGCAGATGCGCCAATTTCAGCACGTTATGGGCGCCGCAAGTTTGCAAAAACGCACGATTTTTCGGGAAATTCCCAGCGCCAGCTCAACTTCGTGCGTTTTTGCGAATTTGCGGCGCCCATAACGTGCTGAAATTTCCGCATCTGCCCAAGTGCCGAACCAAATGTTGTTTGTAAAGACTTGCTCTTTCAAACTAATAAGGTCAAAAATCATCTGGGCTGAACATGGTTTGCGCCTCCATTGTTAGCTTAAATAATTAATTGTTTTTTTTAGCACCTCGGAGGAAGCGTCGCCTTCTTCAACCCCACGGACTGTCTCGTCAATGAGAATGTCACAAACCTGCAAATCTTCCACGTGCAAATGATCGCATTTAACCGACGGAAAGTCGACTGGAAACCACTCACAAGTTTCCCAAAGGTTTTTCCAAAAGTGAAGATTAATAAGAACGAGTGTTCAACAATATTGTATGCAAATGTAATGTGTCTCAATTCTTTCATCGTTTTCCATGCAAATATGATTAAAATGGGAGGCAAATGTTTATGACACGCGTTAAAAAGGGGGTGTAACGTACATGTGACAAGTGGGGAGGGTCTGAAAAATCGGCATTTTTTAGTGACATAATTTATGGACGTTCCCTTCTTAGGTGGATACTTTTTTAATATACATATTTTTAACCCAAACTATTTGACACTTTCATTTCAAGTAAATGAAAATTTGTCATACAAATTGTATCATTACATAATTTTAATACACTTTCAAATAATAAAGACTCAATCAATAATCTCGCCTCGCCCGATCCATTGAATTTTGTCAAGCGGGACGATCAAAACGAGGAGTCAGGCAGATGTTCAAATTTCCATGTAAAGAGTAAACAAACACGATTAAAATTTTATTTAGTATTATTATTATTGTCCTGTTAAGCCAATAAAATGGAAGAGGTAGACGCAGTTCTTCTTGAACCACAATATCGATTCTGCAGTTCATGTCTGGAGCATGTGTGGGGGGCAAGTTGTGAGTGTCCCACTCCCTACACTGGATTTAAAGAATCTACCGTTTTACCGTATATCGAAAATCAAAAGGTAAACGAACAATTCTTATCTGAGTTGATTAAGTAAAATTAGGTCATTTTTTTACCAAATTTTTTTTACCAGTACACTTTCGGAAGCAAGTACATGTCGAGGGAGGACCAAGGCGAGTTCATCTTTGTCCAGACTACCAAAAATCCAGGCAATCTGGCCGAAATTACCTGTTCAGGTGGAAGTTACTGGATTACACCAGCCGGCGTAAGTCTTACGAGACAATTTATTAGTTTTATTTCAAAATAATGGATTTAACCCATTATTTAAATGAGTTGGTAAAACGAATGCTATTGGTAACTAACTAATAGCATTCATTTTATTTACATAAATATTATTATAATACTATTTATTCTTTTGTTGTTAAATATATAGAAACGTGTGGCTTTGGTCAATGGTTACCGGTTAGAGAAAAACTGTCGCAGGAAACTCAAGTATAGCGATAAGATAGCTTTACTTGGCAAAGTTCGACCGAGACGAGGACTTAATACTCCAGGGATTAAACATGAATCTCTGAACGGATTCTTCCTCTTTAAAGTAAGAATTTCAATTTATTATCGATATGGCTGATTGTATGGTAATCATGATGAGTGGACTTAATTGTTTGTAATTATTAGGAAGGTTATCGACCCATCGAACGACAAAATGCGGAGGATCCGAGCATGACAGGTGACGAGGACAGTGTCGAATTCACGCCAGGACAAAATCATCTTGTAAATTGGTCATTATTCTTAATACATGCTTAATCGATCATTTCCTAACCTGTTCATAATTTTTGGCAGATCTTGTCCCACATTTTTTCCTACTTGACCTTCAACACTCTCAAAAGGGCACGATTAGTATGTACCAAATGGGACGAGGAAGCTGTTCGAATTTTAAAGAAAAAATCTACCGTTTCCTTCAACTTCCGAGACTTGTATGAGGGCCCAATCCAGCCGATGAGGTTGCTTCGATACATTAAAGAAATGAAAAACCTGCAACTACCCAGTTTGACCTTGGATCTCCCCCCTTTCACTGCCGTAAATAACCCAGACCCGCAAGAAGCCGAATTACTTCTGAAACTGGCCGACGATCTGACCTGGTTCCTGTCAGATCGAGGAAGCCACATCACCCGGTTGAATTTGGAGGGAAGAATCTTTTCCCGATCCGATTACAAGATTCATCTCGGCATTCTCATCAAACTCCAAGCAACCCTTTGCGACCTAGAGCTATCTTGGAATTTTGACTTACGAGATGAATCCAGCCAAGACTACGCATTTCCCACGGAGGACCTCCATCTCAATAAGCTTGAAGCATTCACCTTCTCCGTGAGGTTTGGTCGTACCCCTCCTGTCATCACCCAACGGACCATCATATCCTCCTGGGCGGCAGCAGTTCAGGGCGTCAAAACCTTCCAAGTTAATTACTGTGAGCAAGAATTCCTCACCTGTTTGCTCCGGTATGAACAGCCCTTCCCCAAACTGGAAGCTTTTACTACCCGCTCGACACAACAAATTGTTCTCGACTTGCTTTTCAAATTGACTAATCCCTTGAAGATGCTGATACTGAACAATTTAGGACGTTTGGAACCAGAGAATTTCGCCAGGTTGGAAAATTTACTCCTGAAGCATGCCGACACATTGGAAGACTTGCAGTTTATGGATGATGTCTCGCACCACGGCCAAGTTCTCCACCTTCCGGTTCTTCCCCGGTTGAAAAGGCTTTCCGTCGGATGCGTGCAATTTTCCGATTTGAAAATTCGTTTCCCTTCAGCGCAAGATAACAAGGATGTGGTCGACTATGAGAGGCACCTTCCCAGACTTGACGCCCTCTCGTTATACATGTTCCCCTGTTCTTCCTACGCGTTACCTGATGTATGGAAAGTTGAAGGGGACAAACTGGAGAATTTTTTCCCCACGCGGGACAGAAATGGGGCGCCGATTGAGACGAGATGTGTCACGTTGAGGAAACTTGACCCTCGTGTCTACGTCCCAGGACATTCTTGGCAGCCAGTCGAGTTTCATCCCGACTTTCCTCTCACAAGGATGTTTCCAAACGTGTGGAATGAGTGGATGACGAAGCGTAGGAGAGAGGAATCGTTATCTAGGACCAGGAACGACATGGAAGCAAACTCCGAGCCCGGACAAGGATAACGCAGCTTAAGAGTGCCGTGCAATTATTTAAAAATGATGAATTTCTATTTATTTACATACGTAAAACCATTTCTGTTTTTGGATTTTCTTTCGTGCTTTTATATTATTCATGCGATATGTAGTTTGGATTTGACTTTGGCTAGATTAGATTAATAAGAACGAGTGCTCAACAATATTGTCGGTATGTATGCAAATGTGTATCAATTCTTTCATCGTTTTCCATGCAAATATAATTAAAACGTTTTAAAAACGCATAATTTTCGAGGAATGTCGTACGCATTGAAATTTAAGTTGCTTATGTAGTTCTGCATGTCAAACATGAATTTTGGATGTAACAGTCCAAATCAATGATAACGGTTAAAATTGCATATTAAAATTGTATATTAAATTAGTTTTTCTCTAATATATAATTTTAGGAATTCTGGTTCAACCTGCCCCAAAACCTACAAAAACCCACAAAAACCCACAAAAACCCAAAAACCCACAAAAACCCCAAAAACCCACAAAAACCCCAAAAACCCCGAACCCTGGAGGGGTTCCAAGAATCCGTGACAAAGTGTGACATATGGGGAGGGGGGGTTCGACCTATCCGTGACATCACGTTTTGCAGGCCTATAACTTAGAGTAAACTCTAACTCACATTTTAATTTCCTATTATGGCCAAACTATAGTTTCGAAATTATTTCGAAATATATGATCAACCGAATATCAAACGTTTGATCCAAAGCATCCAAAATTTCAACCAAGTTTCAGATTTTGAGATTTTCGACAAAGTTTCTAAATTTTGTTCAAACCTTCAAATAATTTGCACAATATACAATTATTTGGAAATAAATAAAAATAAATAAATAAAATTCATGATGCTATAAAGTCTGCACAATTTCAAAAAATCGTCATAATTTTGCAAAAATTTGTTCAACAATTAAAAAATATTACTAAATCTCCAAAAATTTGCACAATTTAAAAAATTTGTCCGAAAGTTTTTTTTAAAGTTTTTTTTGTCCGAAAGTATTTTTTATAGTTTAAAAAATGTATACTAAATAATTGAAGACAACTGCATGATTCAAAAATGTTAACACTTAAAAAATGGGTAACATATAACATATAAGAAAACTGAAAAGCTTGGCAGATTTTTTTCAACTTATTTAAAACGTTTAAAAACTAAAAATATTAAAAAATGAGCAGTAATTTTGGAAGAGGTTGTTATCCACAAATCTATCATGCTATGACTTTTCACTCCATCGAGGGTGTGATACATATTAGTATAAACAGATCTAACAATTGTTCCTATCCTGTAAAATTACACGGGTTTCACTCAGTTATCGCAAAATATTTGGTTTTAACCGCAACTTGTATAACATCTTGTACATATAACAAAGGCGTGGCTTCTTCATGAACTATCGGCCAAATAAGGTTAATTTGTGCAAATCCTGGTTACACGGTACATATTTAAGATTCCCTTGTGAGTTTTGATATTACGCCATATTTACCACTCGCTCCTCTTTTATAGCACAACTGTATGTATCTTATTCCTACAGTTGGAAAAATTCTAATTTTCAGGCGTGACGTGACAAGAGGGGGGAGGGGTCACGCCGAGCGTGACAAAGGCGTGACAACAGGGGTGGGGGGGTCCTAAAAAAGGGCTTTTTTGCGTGACATAATTTATGGATCTCCCCATACTCTTTCCACGTTCGGTTAAAATCTTCTCGTTCCAGACCGTCGAATCCTCTCCGTTGCACGATCTGATCGTCCACCAGCCCCCGGACGTTGACATGTCGCAGTAGACCTCCAACGGACGGTTCCTGGAAATCGGGTAAAACGTATAAAACGTCGAATTGGCCTTGGGTTGAGGGCAATTCCTCCATAATTTCGGAGCAGTCTTTCACCCTGAAGTCGCCCCCGACATGACACCCGCCGGGTTAATTATGTGGGTGGGTGGCGTCTTCTGGGGCTTCGATGGGCTCGTGCTGAACGATTTTGATGGAATTTTGCGGTTTTTGGGCGGAAAATTCCTTAAAGGCGTATTCCTTCGGGAGGAAAGGTGAGACACCTTGTTTTCATTCACTATCATAATCAGTCACATGAATGAAAGTGAACAGGTATGCATGCGCATGTGCGGGTGAAATGATCCCGTCGCGACGGAACGGAGCGAATAAACGAGCTTATCTTAAGAACAGGATGCAAAAAGTAAAATCGCTCAGCTCGACAAACTCCTCTCCGGAACGACCTCGCCACGTTGTCTCCTTCCCGACCGTGGTCATCACGACGAGCTGCATGCGACTTCTCCGACCTGCCCAGCGTTTTTAGAAACGTATGGCAACCACTTGATGGCCGTCGAGTTCCAGAGAATACATATTCTATAATAATGAATGAGGTCAAACCCATCTTTTAAAACTGTCCTAATTTATTGGAATTCGCATTTTTTCCGTACAAAGCGATACTCGGGGCAGAGCAATAGGTGGGAATTTTCCGTAAAAATAAATTGTACATGTTTTCTCATCATGTTCTTTTTTATCGGTAGCCTCACGCTTTTCTGGAAACCATGCGTTGGACACCGACTCTACATGTAAACAACTTCTCGGTCAATAATTTGCAACCTCTCAAAATCACGACTTTGGTGTTACAAATTTGTCATCCCCGACATCTCGCAGTGGTCATTGGTTCCTCCCCAAGTCTGCGAAATCTGACGTTCCTCGCCCCCAATGCGGGAACACGAACCGATCCGAAAGTTTTGGCTGACTGGGAGAATTTCCAAGATGTGGTAAACGAGTTGGGCGCCATGAATCAGATTGATTCACTTGCTCTCCAGGACTGTGATCTTATCCACAACGTTGGAATGGAAAAGTATGCAATTACATATATATAAATATGCGAATTTTACTCGAAAATAATCAAATTTTTGCTTAAAAATGACCTATCTAATTCTGATCTCCAATTGTTCTTTCTTCAGTTTCAGAATGGTCAAACTTTTCATGAGCGGAGTCTCGAACGTCCTCAGTCTCAGAGGGTCACGTAGGACACCATATTTCCTCAAGTGTACAAAAAATATAACATTTCGATCGGAAACGAGTCCTTAAATTAATCCAAGTCTTCATTTTCTTAAAGGTGACCACGATTCACCACACTCAAAATAAGGTAGTAATAAATCATTACCATGCGGAATGACTATGTGGCTCTACCACGTCGGTTACGATTTGTCGTAGAAATGGTAGTAATAAGTTCAGGGAAATTCAAATTTAATACATAATGGTATTCACTTCCTTAATATTTGGTAATGAATTTGAATTTCCCTGAAATTATTAGTACCATTTCTACGACAAATCGTAACCCACGTGGTAGAGCCACATAGTCATTCCGCATGGTAATGATTCATTACTACCTTATTTTGAGTGCAGGTTTACTTACGTCTGCCACGCCAAAACGTGAGAGATACCACTGTCATCCACCGCTTCATGAATCGCTTTCCGTCCACGACCACCGTCTTTCTTCACTTCCACGACGAACTTCCAGTGGTCAGAGCCGGGTTTTTTGAATCATTAAAAGACGCCCTTGATGTGAGTCAATGTCCAAAAATATGAGGTTATCCTAAAAAAGAAGTACATATTTATTTACCAAATATTTACGAAAGAAAACGTGCAAATATTATTTTTGTACAATCGTTCAAGTTTTAATCAAATTTTTAATCATATTTATTAAGGGGTGAAACCCCTTTATAAGATCGATATGTCCGTCCGTCTGTCTGTCCGTCTGTCCGTGCGATAACTCAAGAACGGTTTAACGTATTGACTTGAAATTTTGAACATAAATACTTCATATAAAAACAAAGGTCAAGTTCGAAGATGGACCCTGAAGGTCACTCCCTTCAAGGTCAAAAGGTCACGAAATGTCATTTAAAGGTCAAATCGCATATATGTATATCAATTGGACAGGAAATTTAACCCCGAATTCAATGGTCACATCCATTTTGACCTCAGAGGTCATCTAAAGGTCACTTAGAGGTCACTGAAAGGTCACTAAATGTTATATCTGATACATATGTCAATCTGAACTGAAATTTAACCCCGAATTCAATGTTGACCTCTGTTTTGACCTCAAGGGTCACTGAAAGGTCACTAAACGTTATATCTGATACATATGTCAATCTGAACTGAAGTTTAACCCCGAATTCAATGGTGACATTCATTTTGACCTCAAAGAACATGAATTTGTTAAATGACTCTTTGTTAACTGTTAACTGACACCATATGTTAAATTTGATACATATGTCACCTCACAAATGTTATAAAGTTCTCGGTTTCACCCCTTCGTTACATGCGTTTAACGGTTTATTTCGTCTAAAATCGTTAAAATCTTGGCAAAGTTTATGTATAGAAATGTGGTTAAATATGTATGTACATATGCACACATTTCTATAACTATGTAGATATAATGTAGATAAAATGTAGCCAACTCGCATCAAAATCGCTACAAAGTTTGACCATTATTCCTCATTTTAAAAACGACTCAACTAATTGTAAGTACTTGGCTTAAAAATAATTAATTATAAGTATTTTTTAGCACCTCGAAGCAAACGCCGCCTTCTTCACCCCCACCGACTGTCTGGTTAATGAATATCTGCACATCTTCAACGTGCGTGCAAATGATCGCATTTACTTGACGAAAACTCGACTGGAAACCTCTCACAAATTTTTGAAACATATTTCCAAAAGTGAACGAGTTTAAGATTTCCGTGACTCACAAGGGGACGTACTTCAACCATTGGGAAAAAACTCTGGTGAAAATACAGCAGTATTTTGAGCTTGGTTCTTCCCACGACTAGAATTTCCGGGACTAAATATTTCGACCACCAGTGTTTCCGGTGCAAAGTAATCACGTGCAATAAGAAATAGCGACAAGAAAGTGGTTTCTTGCAGGTATTTATTTTCACCTGCAAGAAATTCAAGGCGCAAGAAACTAGGTCCCGCCCGACGTAGTAAATACTTCATACGACGCGTGGCTGGGTGGCGCATATTTCTTGCACTTTCTCCCAGTTTCTTGCACCTCCCATTTCTTGCGTTTCATAAGAAATAACTGCAAGAAAGTGGTTTCTTGCAGGTAAATATTTTGCACCTGCAAGAAATGCGCGGCGCGCTATGTCGCATATTGTGCGCCTTCATATATTTCTTGCGCTTTCTTGCACCTCGCATTTCTTGCGTGGCTTCCTTTCCAATGCAAGAAATGTGTGTAGCAAACCTGAAAGAAGAAACGAAACCCTGGGCATTTGTCTGAAGTCTTTTAATGAATAATAAAAGTATTTAATTACGTCTCCCATCAAAGTACATGGTTTCCTTGAACGATAAAATTTACATCCTTAACGTGAGCAAGACATACATTGTTTCATTTCGAGCGAGATTTGTCATTCATGAAGTTTGATAAAGTGGCGTCAGCATTTTTTTAATTGCTACTCGGTAAGTAATAAACCAGACACGTTAAAATGTGAAGAGGAAGACACGCTTAAAAATCTGGACATGATTAAAGTGGCAGCGAAATAGGAATCAAATAAAGGGAAGGAAATGCGGGAGAGGCCGTGGGGACATCTCTAATTTCTCTGCAAAATTGGGCCAAATTTCGGCAGAAAAGCTGTTCCAATTTTTAGCCCGAGTCAGGGCTTATGGAACCGTCATGTCCGTCCGTCCGTTCGTCCGTCCGTCCGTCTGTCCGGCACGATAGAGCCAAAACGGCTGAACCGATTGACTTGAAATTTTTACCATATGCATATTGGACAAAGTTAGGAAACGAGTTCGAAGATGGGCAAAATCGGTCAAGTGGTTGACCGGTGGGGGTCATCGGAGTGGGTGGGATCTTGTGCACCAAAATTTCAAAGTTGTCGTAGAAAGCTGAAATTTGGTACAGAGGTTGCTAATGGCTCCTAATAGATAAAAATGATTTCAAGTTGGAAAAATTTTCATCTTGAGGGACCCTAGGGGGTTACCCATACCGATTTTTATAAATCGTCATACCAAGCTGAAATTTGGTAGATAGATTGCTAATGGGTCTTAATAGAAGAATATGACATGAAATTGGTAAAATTTTTATCTAGAGCGACCCTATGGGGTGACCCATACCGATTTTTAGAAATATTCGAAACTTTCTCTAAAATATGGGAAAATTCCCAGAAATATTCGAAACTTTCTCTAAAATATGGGAAAATTCCCAGAAATTTCCGAGTTTCTGAGCAAACTTTACGAATTTGTTGGGGAGAACACTCGTAAGAAACCCGAGACATGCCTCTGGAAGGGATTATTTCCGTTGGGGAACCTTTTTTGGCCCTAATTTACCCGAGTTTTATTTTTCCCCGATTCCCGGACAATTTCAGAAATCGAACCCACGGAAAATTCCCGTCCCTAGAACTTGAATCGGACAATGGTATCGCAAAAATCGCCGCAATTACGACCGGGGCTGGCGTAGCGGCGGGCGTGGTGGTCCCCACCGTGGCGACGGCAGCCCTGACCTCGGCGGGATTTACGAGCGCGGGAATTGCGGCGGGCTCAATGGCGGCGGGGATTCAGTCGGGAATCGGAAGCGTGGCGGCGGGGTCGTTATTCGCCTCCCTCCAGTCGACCGGGGCGCTTGGGGGGTTCGCGATTTTGGGGCCGGTGGGGTTTGCTTCCGCGGTCTTGGTGGCGGCCGGCGTTGGAACGGGGCTCGTGATACGGAAGGTGATGAAGGATAACGAATTGGCAAGAAGGAGACGTTGAAAAGAAAATTCAAATTATGAAAGTAATTAGTTGAAGCAGTTAATAAATCTTGGTTTAAAGAAAAAAAAATTATAATGAATTTTGTGATCGCGTTAAAAGTAAAATTATGAAATTAATTAAGTGAAAAAGTTGATAAATCTTGGTGTAAAGAAAAATTTTGGTTTAAAGACAAACTTTTCACGATGCATTTTGTATTTTGATATGACGTTAAAAGTAAAATTATGAAATTAATTGATAGAAAAAGTTAATAAATTTTGGTTTAAAGAGAATTTTTTCACGATGCATTTCGTGCTTTGATATGGCCTTACAGATCATATCATTTCGCAAATTGGAGCTGGTTTAAAGTTTAACATATGTACATACGTTGCTTATAAGATTTGTATCCATGAAAAAATGCTGTGCTTAATAAAAAATAAAATTCAATGTTTCTCTGACAAGAAAATTTTAAAGTCTGGACTTTTTATTCATTAACTTTGACAAACATGCCGGAACAATGTTTAGAACACGAAGGAATTTTGAATTAAATTTGCACAGAAAAAAAAATATAAAAGAGCTTGATAGGATTGCCAAGGAAAGATTATTTATATGTAAATTTTATACATTTATCGCTTCATGAAATATAGTGGGGAGGGACTTGGTAACAAATTGTTACCAATCCGGTAGGAATTTATGACCAAAAAATCAATACCATAGTTTACCGAGTTTAAGTCTGACTCTATTTCTGGAAATTTGAGATAGTTTTTTGACGCGTTTAGAATCTGGTAAAAAGCTTGAGAAAAAAATTAATTGAAAAAATGTACAATCAGAATTTTTAAGAAATCTAAGAATTCGGGAAAAACTCGTAAAATAAAAATATATATTTGGATTTAATCTAGTAAAAATCTTGAGAAAATTACTTTAAAAAATGCACACTTCGAGTTTTTAAGAAATTTAAGGAAACTTTTAAAAAATCGTGAAATTCGAAATCGCAGATATCAAATTTATTCCGAATTGGACCGCTTCCGTTTCTCGGTTTTCTCTTGCGTGGGCCCGTTTTCCTCTGGCCCGACGGTGGACGGCGGCCCCTGTTCCGACGACGACGTGGTGGCCTCTTGAACCGCGACGTTGCTGGTACTTGCGCTATTCTTGCGCGCAACGTAGTGCTCGTGCACCAACTTGGCCGCGTCCATCATTTTTCCTTCGCGATAAGCCTTCATCCACGCGGGCAATTCTTGGCCTCTAGCGCGTAGCTCGATTTCCTATAAAAAAAGTAATAAGCGAAAGGTTTGAAATCTTTAATTTTTCAGTTTTAAGGGTGCATTACATGCGGGTTTTGAAATAAAATTTTGGTGTCTCAACTTTCCCTTCTTGCATGTTTTCATATGCAAATTTTCAAATCCCAAATAAATTCAAAAATTTCAAATTGCAAATTTTTGGGCCAGCAACTTGTTTCCGATTCATTCACGGCCGTTGAACAGTTTAGTCTCAAAATATAAAAGTTAAGACTTTTGAATTCATTTGAAATTTGTACTATTTCAGTTCAAATTTATCTCTGGGTGTGAGTGTGTAACAATGGTTGAAAATACCATGTGCCTCAAGTTCATGACTAACAATATAGGTCTCCCAAGATGCTCACAGATTTGTACTAGTGTCAATCAATAACAAATGGAATTAGTATGAAATTTGCAAATGGAACTATCTCCCAACGCGCAGGTTTAGCGAAGATATTTGCATAAAAAGGGGAAAAAACACACCCCCAAGGCTGGAAATTTTACGCTTTTCGAATTTGCTGCGCATTTTTCCCACTTTGGATGCGAACATCTCCACCAAACCTGGGCATTGGGAGATAGTTCCATTTGCAAATTTCGCACTAATTATATTTGTGATCGATTGATGCTAGTTTGGTCCAAATCTGGGAGCATACTTTGGGAAATTTCCATTGTTAGTAGTTATTGTGCATTGAATTGTGGGATTTTCCACAAACCCCGATCCGATCCGTTTTTTGGACACTAAAAAAAGGCCGATCCGATTAAAACGGATCGGGCCAAGAATAACCCGAAAAAACGGGGACCCGACTCAACTCTGCCTCGATATAAATAAGTTTGAGGGTTCCCATATTTCAAAATTATTGTTAAATTAGAAAATATTTCGAATTGTAAATTTTTACCGATTTCATCCTGCACCGGGGGCGTGGTCGGATTTGGCAATTGAGCAGGCGACGAGACGGGGGGAGATTGTTGAGCTGGAAATATTTGGATAAATGAGATCCGCTAAATAAAGCGTTGTCTCGTCTAGAGGTGAGCTGGATATCCATTTTTTGAATAATGCATGGCCCGATCCAATCCAACTGGATTTGGATGGATTGGATCTCAAATTTTTTGGGCCAAATGGATTTGGATGGATTGGATCCGAAATTTTTTGGGTGAAATGGATTTGGACGGATTGGATCTCAAAAAATGACGATCCAGCTCACCTCTAGTCTCGTCCTGAGTTACATTTATTATCAGAGGGCGGATCAGGATTCTTCAATCACTAACGGCTAACTAAGGCCGGTGTTTCTGGGTTCGGCCGTAACTCAAAAAAGTTGTTTTTAATTTTTTTGAAAGCTGGATATTATAATATCCAGCCTTGTGTATCCATGTGTCTGTCTGTCTGTTTGTCTGGCTATAAACTCCACAGATTCACACTTTTACATAAACGCTTGTGCGTAACAATTTTACTAACGCAGAAATTAAATGACAAATTAAAATACATAATAAAAAATCCATACGTAAAATATGTAATGCACGTGATATCGAATTTATCGTTAACTACTTATCCCCTGACTCGGGCTTCATTGTCATTTATTGGAAAAATCCACCAAATTAGAAAATAATTAAAAATTAATTCGTTGACCACGTTACGGCCGCGTGCCTAAGAGGAAACGAATTGATTCATCTTGAGGGCGGATATCTATTTAAGCATAAAATGCAAACATATTTACGAAAAATGTACAAAAAAACGAAATCAGAATCTTCACAAATTAATATTTTTTAAATTAATGCCTAGGTTTTTTATGTCTAATTTCTTAATATGTATTTTTTGAACAACCACATATCCATGCAAGCTTTTTCGCATAATATTTATCTATATGTTTGAAAAAATAGAAATTTGTTGAAATATTTTGAAATTTTTGTGATCTGTAAAAAAAGTTAAGGAAAAAGTTTGACCGTCGGTCGTTATATATGGAATGGAAAAATTGAACATGAATACATATCCGCCCTCTGCATATTGCGAGAATAGATATAATTATTAATAAAAAATAGGGTAAAAAATGTGTGGAAAAGATTATTTAGAATTATAAATTTTTACCGATTTCATCCTGAACCGAGGGAGGCGTAATCGGATTCGGCAATGGCGCCGGGGACGTCGCCCAAAAGTCGGAAGAAGATTGTTGGGCTGGAAATATTTATGAATTATTGTTAACTAACAATGCAAGTCTTTTACGTGTACAACTCAGGAGGAAAGCTTCACCACCTGCCCTTCACAGATCTCGATGCCCTTTGGATATGTGGTAGGGTCCTATGAGTGTACTAAAACCCTGAAGTGGTTTGACTCCATGGCCGCATTTGCACCCGCCACACCCACTCAAAGGGACGAAAACCACAAAAGTTACCAACTTCAAAAATCCACCAAAAATCCAATTTTGCTCGGATTTTGATAAAATTTACATTTTTGTAATCCCAGATACTTGTTTGATCATATCCAGTAGCAATCTCAACTTTTTTGAAATTTTCGGGCATTTTCGGGCTAATGAATTATTCGAAAAAATTCAAAATTTCAAAAAAGTTGAGATTGCTACTGGATATGATCAAGCAAGTATCTGGGATTACAAAAATGTAAATTTTGCCAAAATCCGAGCAAAATTGGATTTTTGGCGAGGGTTTAAACAAGTGAAAACAGGGCATTTTTCGTGTTTTTGGCGCCTTTGAGTGGGTGTGGCGGGCGTAACTGTGGCCATGGAGTCAAACCACTTCAGGGTTTTAGTACACTCATCCTACCACATATCCGAAGCACATCAAGATCTGAGAGGGGCAGGTGGTGAAGCTCCCCTCCTCAGACCTGGTTGGGACCAATTTTATTTTGTTCACCACAAAAAATAAGCATACCCGTATTTTTTCACTTTTTATAATGCGCTAATTTGAGCGCGGGACGCGAATTTTAAAACATTTTTCAGGCAAAACCTCGGTTTTTAAAAATTCTGTAAATTTTCGAATTTCAGCCCGAATCCAAAAATTCGAAAACATGTCTCTTCAGAATGACTTACCTGACTTATGAAAAACCCAATTGTCTCAAAATTTGATTTTCAAAATTTTTTGCCAGTTTTTGAAATTCATTAAAATTATAAACTCCTTCAAATTTTTAATTTTTCAAAAAATAATGCGTTTGGATTTTTCATAAGTCAAGTAAGTCATTGTGAAGATACATGTTCTCGAATTTTTGGATTTGGGCTGAAATTCGAAAATTCACAGAATTTTTAAAAACCGAGGTTTTGGCTGAAAACTGTTTTAAAATTCGCGCTCAAATTAGCGCATTATGAAAAATGAAAAACTACGGGTATGCTTATTTTTTTGTGGTGAACAAAATAAAATTGGTCCCAACCAGATCTGAGTTGTACATGTAAAAGACTTGCATTGTAAGACTAGAGCGTCTAAACTCGGAAGATTTTGAAAAACCGTTTTTCCAATTTTGGCAAAACCTATTTTCCATGAATTTTATTTTGGAAAATTTTCAGAAACCGGTCCCCGATTCCCAGATAACAGGTCGCTATGAATTCGCTTAGAGAATTCGCAGAGAATGTCGCGTTAAAACAGAGAACTCGAATTCTCTCAGATTTCGTTATTATTCTCGTATCGAATTCGCATCGAATTCGGTAATTATTCGTATCTAAATTCGATATTACGCTCATTTCAGAATTCGTAATGAATTAGACTCGAATTCTCAGAGAATTATTCTATCGAATTCGAAACGACTTCACTATGAATTCTTAAACGAATTTCGCTGTTATTGTAGTGAGGAATTCTCCCCGATTTCGATAGGAATTCTTCTTACAGGAATAGGAGACTATAAACTGTTCGCCTTGAATCTCGAATTCGTAAATAATTCTTAGAGAATTCACTGTGATTTCTCTCTTTCACGCTGTTATTGTATTTTTAAGTAATTTTAGCTGCCACATTCAAATCTTTCCTCATGGGAAGGAGACGACTTTTTCAGTTGAGTGCTCGCTACAAAAGTTTCATTCGTAGTAAATTTGTCATGAACTTTGATAAAGCAGAGTAAGCATTTTTTAAATTACTACATACTCAGTAACCAGAAACGTTAAGATGTGAAGAGGACACACTTAACAATCTGGACACGATTATGGAAGTAACGACATATCGTATCCAGCAGTATGCACCATAAGTTGAAGGAAAGAACCAGTGGCCGCGGAAGTTAAGGGACATCTTATTTCTGCACTACAATCATATGTACCTGTTCAAAAAAATTTAGTTTTCATTCTAAGCTCTGTCATCCCGATTTCTGAGTGAAGATTTTCATTCACATTCAGTCATTTTCGTGGTTCAAATTCATTTCATTTCACATCATTACACTTCATTTCTTACTTCGCTCCATGTATTATAAATAGGGTGAAAAATGGAATGAGTGAAAAATCCTTTCACTCACATTCATTCATCTGAAATGACGGAATCCTTCAGGAATTTTCATTCAAATCACAGTAAGTTCATTTTCATTCATTTTCATTCGCCATCATAATCCGTCAAATGAATGAAAGTGAACAGGTATGACTATAATTTTCTCTACATACGTAAAGGTTTTTGGCAGAAAATTGAGAAATATATACAGGGGGAAACAGAAAGTGTTTTCTTGCAGGGAAATATTTTGAGCTGGGAAAAATGCAAGGCGCAAGAAATGATGGCGCTTATTTTTGCACTTTTTTTTGCACTATGCATTTCTTGCCTCCCAGTGTAGCAAACCTGTGTCATGAGTTATTTATTACCGTTTTTTTATACACGCTTTGTGTTGACTTGGTTCATGAGAAGAATTTCATGAAAGTACATACTTATCTCGAGCTGGGTGGATGGATGTGCATAAAACTGGAGCAGCTTCATGAGAGTCGAGACACCGTCAGGTTTCATATTTCACTCAGGAGGACAACCCTTCACCGACAGAATCACCGATCTTGATGCCCTTTGGATATGTTGTAGTCCTAGGTGAGTCTAGCAAAAGTGAAGAAGGATTTCATTCAATGGCCCCATTTGCGCCCGCCACACCCACTCAAAGGTGCGAAAAACACGAAAAATACCCTGTTTTCGTTCATTCTAAACATCACCAAAAATCCAATTTTGATCGGATTTTCATAATTTAAGCGTTTTTGTGATCCTAGATAGTTGCTTTATCATATCCAATAGCAAACTCAATTTTTTTGAAATTTTGATTTTTTCGAAGGCATACCCCTGGTCAGGAAATTTTCGAAAATACTCAAAAAATTAAAAAAATTGAGTTTGCTGTTGGATATGATAAAGCAACTATCTAAGATCACAAAAATGCTTAAATTATGAAAATCCGATCAAAATTGGATTTTTGGTGATGTTTAGAATGAACGAAAACAGGGTATTTTTCGTGTTTTTCGCACCTTTGAGTGGGTGTGGCGGGCGCAAATGGGGCCATTGAATGAAATCCTTCTTCACTTTTGCTAGACTCACCTAGGACTACAACATATCCAAAGGGCATCAAGATCGGTGATTCTGTCGGTGAAGGGTTGTCCTCCTCACAAGGAAACATACCGAGGTGTCCAACGAGTTAAGGGTCGACACCTATACCAAAATGACCACAATACATGACTTATTAAACAAACTGAAGGAATTTCCGTGTAAAATTCACTTTTCGTCAAGTTGTGACGATATTTGTGACGAGCGCATGACCATCGGGTTGCCAGCGGGAGAGCTCGGCCGCTGAACGATCAGGTCGAACACACAGAAGCGTCGTCGTCTTCACGTCGTCTTTAGAGATTTCAAATTTGTATCAAATTTTGAAAACCATTTGAAATTTTGAAAACCACTTGAAATTTTGAAAAAAATTGAAATTTCTTCAAAATTTCAAAATTTTCTCAAAATTTCAAAATTTTCTCAAATTTTCAAAATTTTCTCAAAATTTCAAAATTTTCTCAAAATTTTTTCAAAATTGTCTCAAATTTTTTTCAAAATTTCAAGATGTTTTCAAAATTTGAAAGAATTTGAAATCTCTGAAGACGACGACGCTTCTCTTCGACCTGATCGTTCAGCGGCCGACATCTCCCGCTGGCAACCCGATGGTCATGCGCTCGTCACAAATATCGTCACAACTTGACGAAAAGTGAATTTTACACGGAAATTCCTTCAGTTTGTTTAATAAGTCATGTATTGTGGTCATTTTGGTATAGGTGTCGACCCTTAACTCGTTGGACACCTCGGTATGTTCCCTTGTCAGACGTGACAAATTTTTGCCATGTTTTGAATTTGTTAAGGAGTAATATGCAAAATCTGATGTAGTTAATTCACTAATTAATTAACGGAGGTCAGATATGTTTTTTCGAAATGATTTTACATATTTCTAGGTTTTCAGACATAAGGCGCCGTCCATAAATTACGTAACGCTGGCTGACATGAGCAGGATAGGGAAAAAATCCTATCTTGCCCATGCTAGCAAGCGTTACGTAATTTATGGACGGCGCCTAACAATATTTCCACCATGATTTGAAAAATATGTAAATCTTTTCGATATTTTTTCCAAAATACTTAGGTATATAATAAATATTTTCTAAATATTGCAACGATTTTTGTTACTAAAAGAAATTGGGCCGGAAAGAAATTCACTTTTTTTTTTATAAGTATTTTGGCATTTTTTCGTAATTATTAGAGACACACAGATTTTTTTATACCTAAGACCTCTGGTAATTGTTAGCATTTTTTTAAAACAATGGATAAAACAATTGTCTAGTTTTTAATCAAGATTAGAAAATTAGAGTGTTTTTTATACCATTATTTACAGTCGTAATATAAAGATGTACTTCATGATTCAGTACAAGTCGGGGGACGACGACGATCGATGGCGACGCATACCTTTTCAAAAATTTAGTTTTCATTCAAAGTCAGTCATCACGATTTCGTCGATTTCTGATTAACAGTTTTCATTAGAAGATTTTCATTCACATTCAGTCATTTTTTCGTTCAAATTCATTTCATTTCACTTCATCTGACTTCATCTTTCTTACTCGCCCTATGTATTAATTAAGCATGCATGCATACATACGGTGAAAATGAAATAATGAGTGACAAATCTTTCATTCACCTGAAATGACTAAATCTTTCACTCATTTTCATTCGAATGAGGGGAAATTCATTTTCATTCACTATCATAATTAGTCAGATGAATGACTGTGAACAGGTATGTGGCGCCGAGGAGGAGGAGGAGGTCGCCCTCAAGCAGTTCATAAAGTTTAAAATGTTCGAATTGAGAATTATGTAACATTTTTTAAAAATTTAATCCCTTAGTTAAACTTTTATTGCATATTATGAGTATCTTGAATTTAACCAATTCCTGTAATTTCTAAATCAAAATATGTCTTAAGGATCGGAAATTTTGAAATGAACTTATGAATGAACAAATAAATCAACCAGGATTGATTAAACATTTAAAAAAAGAATCCGGTATTTATTAATTAAACTTTTACTGCTTGATGATGATCAATTAGATATTTTTATTAATTGAGGTTCTACTGAATTTAAAGTTGCATGGATGATGTGAAAATTAAGTAAAATTTCATTAGACCTGGATAAACTATGTATAATACGTAAAAATAGGAAATTTTTAGACAACATTTTAAAACAATGGATCACATATCATTGGAACCCTTTCCCCCCTCTCATTTTCATCCGCTGCCTCATGTTCTGCAGCATCATTCGTGAAATTACAGCAATCCCCAACCTTTCGAAGAGATCCAATCCTAAAAAATTGGACATTTCAGTCGCCGTCATTCTCTTATCGAGGACGTCGTTGTCCAAAATGTAATTGATTGCCTTCTCCTCCAAGGCCTGAAAGGATGATAATACTGAATTAGACTTATCATACAGAGGTAAGTTATCGGTCCTTGATAAGGTAAGGTGACGTGGAAATCATACCAATGCATTGACGGAGGGGGCGTTTTGGGCCAGGTACACCGCGTTTTCCGGGCTTATCTTCCGGATAAGGATGGCCTCACATTCCTTTTTAATGGCGTCGTGGTCGGCGAGCCGCATTGTGTCGAGGAAGACTTTGACCCCGTTTGGGGGCCGGGTTGTGGTCCCCTTATTTTGGGCAGGTTGAGGTGACGACTTGGAGTTGGAGGACGCCATGGGTCTGCAAGTAAATAATTAAAGTTTAACGTAATTACCGTAAAAACTCAAATAGTAGCCCTTGCTCAAATAGTAGCCGTGCCTTTTTCCATAATTTTATAAATAGTGACCTTGCTCAAATAGTAGCCGTGCCTAAATAATAGCCGTGCTCAAATAGTAGCCTCATTCGAATCATAGACGTTCGTCAATTTCCAATGTACATACATATAACCAGACATCTCCTAGCCAGCTAATTTAAGTAATTAAATCATAATTCAATTTAATCTCAGTTATACAAAATCGAATTGAACATGAAATTCGGCTCATCCGAGAAATTATTAAGATTAAGAGCAGGCATAACCTATAAAATTGTCATCTAATACGAATCTAAAGGAGAATTTGTTGCTGTTATTAAAATTTAATTCGAGTTTGATTCTGGAAACAAAATTACAATAGCTGTATGCTAATAGTAGCCGTGCATCTTTTCATAATTTTATAAATAGTGACCTTGCCCAAATAGTAGCCTTGCTCAAATAGTAGCCGGGTCCCAGCCACCGATTTTTTAAATAGTAGCCCCCGGCTACTATTTGAGTTTTTACGGTATTTAGTTAATTATTAAATATTATTTATTTGTTAGTGTTTATCATGAATAAATTAAGTGGGAGGAGTTAGAGGCGAAAATCTGCACGGAGGAGAAGGTGGAAGTTGTTTGTACGAAAATGCAGGTTTTCTAACAAGGAAAGTGAGAAATACTGCATTTTTTTAACAATCGTGAAAACAATTTAGTTTGGCAAAGATAGAAAGTTGAGTTCTGAAGAAATCATGTGTTTTTGTGTGGCTGTTGGGTTTTCGGGGTAGATTTTCGTTTTTTTTGTGGGTGTGACAGCATAGGAAATTTAAATTTCAGTGGGAAGAATGGATATTAAAATATTGTATTTATTTTGACAGGTTTTTGGAAGAAATTCACTTTTTTAGAGGTGAAAAATATGTTAAAAGGCAATTCAGGCGGGTAAAACATTGAAAAATTAGTGAATTGTGTAGACTTACAAATTCTTACTTATAGTTTATTCAGATCAAGGATGTCTTCTTATTTTGTTAAACTTTGTAAAATGATGGGATAAAAGGCAGTTTTTTTTACGAGTTTTTAATGAACTGGGGCACTGTATTTTTGAAAAATTGTGAAAACAATGTGTTTTTCCACACAAAAAAGTTGTTTTCTTCACAAAACCTGTATTTTTGACTGACTTTGACTCTGTTCGACGTGGATTTTGACCTTTTGTGGGTGTAACGCCGCCTTGAAAATGAAAAAACCCAGGGTGGGATGAAGAAACGAGCTCAAATTTTGATTGGAAATAGGAAAAAAAAACTTGGAAATCTGCTGGGTAGCTCTCTTCACTTGCTCGTCCTGTCCATGTTTTCGGGCGAGAGTGAGACACCACCACCCCGAGAAAAGATGCTGGTCAATAGGAACAGTGCAGTGGTGGCCGGCTAGCTGCAGCAGATTTCTGCACAAAAATCTCACTTACTCTCAAAATCTCACTGCCTCAAAATCTCACTCTCAAAATCTCACTCTGCCTCAAATTCTCACTCTGCCTCAAAATCTCACTCACTCTCAAAATCTCTCTCTCAAAATCTCACTCTGCCTCAAAATCTCACTCTCAAAATCTCACTCACTCTCAAAATCTCTCTCTCAAAATCTCACTCTGCCTCAAAATCTCACTCTCAAAATCTCACTCACTCTCAAAATCTCTCTCTCAAAATCTCACTCTGCCTCAAAATCTCACTCTCAAAATCTCACTCACTCTCAAAATTTCACTCTCAAAATCTCACTCTGCCTCAAAATCTCACTCTCAAAATCTCACTCTGTCTCCAACATATCGTCGCTGGATGGAAGGATAAAACGCCAAGTTGAATAGGGAAAAAGAGAAAGTTGAGACGCAACAAGTGACAAGTTCAGAAATGCAGACACCATAACTAACCTAACCTTTCCATGTATGCTTGATTTCTTATAAATATTTTCGAATAAATAGTACGAGTGATAAAAATGACATGATTGAAGTATTACATTGTAAACATGTCGTTTTTGTTACCGTTTTGACCAAAATACGATTTTTTACAGTAATTTTGTTCTGTATAAAGCTCGGCTCGCGTCTCGCCCCCATTTTTCCATGTGGCGACACAAATATACAAACGCTTGACCAGTGACCATACCTGTTCAAAAATTTAATTTTCGAACTTTCTTTTAGAAACTTTTAGAAATTTCTAGAGAAAGGAAGTCAGCCGTCGTTTTCCGGGAAGCGTGTTGGTCTCTGTCTCCCTTGAGATAACTTTGCTTATCTGCATATCGCACCAACCAAGAGCCAAGTCTCGAATAGTTAGACGTACCAAAAAGTGCAGAATTCTTTCTGTGTGGAGAATTTAGCAAGAAAATCCTGACTCAAACAGGTGGGAGTGATGCTTATTGACCATTCGCTAATTATTATTTAATGCAAATTGCGAAGAAATCTGCGTGCATGCGTCCCTCCACCATCTCGCAAATTTGGTTACGAATCCGAATTCCGTTCTTCTGCTACTGTTACATATATTTTTGGTTCATCAAAATGAATAAGCATTGAAATGCAATATGTGCGAAGAAAATAAATTTTGCACACGATCGAGTCTCAATTTCTTAACTTTTCTCATACCACGTGACTGACACGTGACCCATGCATATTTAATTTAATGGAAATGACCCCCTTGATCAAGCATTGAGTTACGATGCGATGTAAATTGAACACTCCTGGGTAAAATATGGATGCAAAATTGTCGCAAATTTGACACATTTGTTATCAGCTTGCCATCCTTAAAGTGGATTTTTCACTTCTTACAAGTCACTATTACTGGAAGAAATATGCATGCATGCAAAATATTGAGGGCTCACGACTATTTTCTTGTTTAATTCTCTGCATAGACATATTTAATTCTGCATTTTGTCGCTTTTTTGGTAGGTCTGCCTATACGAGACTTGGCTCTTGGTTGGTGCATGGAAAATATGCAGATAAGCGAAGCCATCTCTCACTCCGAGGGAGACACAGATCAACAAACTCTCCTTCAAACAAGAGCTCAGTCCCCTGCTCCAGAAATTTCACCAATTTTGCACATTTCCACTCCTACAAAAAGGCGCATCTGAAGAGCAACCTGAAAAGCACGGAAAGTCCATACACACGCGTTAGGCCAAAAATTAAGAAACCAGCGCTTGGTAAGATTTCATTTCGAACTTTCATCTAAAATATGTCCTTCTACTCGGAATCCTGACGTAATAATATTCTGTGCAAGGATCGATTTTTGCAAACGGGAGAACATTCCGAGCAGAACGATACGTTCCCTTCGGGCAGAATGGAGGTCAACCGGAAATTGCTGGGAGGACGGAAAACGTCCGTCCACATAACGGAGAAAGGAGTCCGTTTTCAACAAAACGGGCGACTTCCTCCTCACTCCGTCCAATCACGGCCAACTCCACGTGACGACAACCACGTGTCCTCTCCTTCAACCACCAGCAGGTCATTAAAAACCTGGAAATTGCCCCAAGAAAATCTTCCCGTGCAAAATCTGCCGTCGTCCCTTCACCAACGCAACCAGTGCTCACTTCCACGCCCGCACCCACCTCAACCCCCACGAGCTGGAGAAGTCCTCACTTTTCCATGAAAAATGTCCCCACTGCCGAAGAAAATCGTTCTTCATTCGTCACCACTTTATCGACCACGTGGCTGCGCACGAAGGTCGCAAGCCCCACCTGCAAGAGGAAGTTCACCCGGATAACAGACTTGACCTGTCATCTCTTCCTCCACATGAGCCGCGAGGAGCACGCGGAGGTGCGATACGGCTGCTACTTCTGCACCAAAAGATTCCGAATTCCATCCCAACTCAATCGCCATCTGAGGAACTACACCAAGGAAAAAGTGCGCTGGAGGTGTCCCACTTGTCGAAAAACGTTCTCCTCCAAGCAAGCCCTGACCAACCATGGATTCACCCATCTCTCCGAGGACGAAAAGGTCGCCCTCGTGAAGCAGGGGACGAGTCGTGTCTGCCTCTTCTGCCAGAAGAAATTCCCCTCCAACGGCGCTTATCATGTGCACCTGGTCACCCACACGAAGGAGAAACCTTTCCGCTGCGTCCAATGTGGGGCGCTGTTCGGTTGCAATGGTGCCTTCAGATCGCACCAAATCATTCACGCTTCCAACCCAAAACCATTCCGTTGCGACGAGTGTGACCATGCGTTCAGTCAAAAATCTTCTCTGACCAGACACAAGACGACGGTTCACCGGAAGCTGAAGGACTTCGCGTGCCCCGAGTGCGCCAAGAAGTTCGGGACCAAGGGTGACATGTGAGGAATGTTCCTGACAAAATCCGCCACCCCTGCCCCCACTGTGGGAAAACGTTCTCGAACGTTTGCAGACATGTCGAGAGGGATCATCCTTCACAATAAAGTCCTCCTATGCCTGCCAAACAACATTTTGACCACGTGGTTCCCATGCTTTATGTATTTTTATTTTCCTGATTTATGACGGGGTATATACATATTCTGGTAAAAATGGGTGTAATTGAATTGTTAATTTGCAAACGGGACTTGATTTTTGTTACCTTTTTGACGATTTTTATGTAGTAAAGTAATATAAAACTCTGCTCGCGTCTCGCTCCCATTTTTTCATGCGCCGACATAAATGCAAGGCTGGACCAGTGACGACGACATGTTTCATCGTGACGAGAAGAAGGGTCAGTTTGTGCAGCACATGCAAATCGTGCAGGTTTCGGGTCGCTTATCTGAACGGCGACTCAATGATTCTGGAGGAAATCTCGATTTGCATATTATTATGATAAGCTGGCCTCAAAAATTGATGGCTGGGCGTTCGCTTTCTTATCGTGAGCATCACATCGAAAAGATCAGACTAAAATTCCAGTATAATTCCTATTCATTGAAAAATTCCGTTTGTTTGAGAAAATCAGACATTGTTTCCGAAATAAAATCATGTTTCAGCCGGAGAAAAAATCTAGTAAATGAGACATGAGATTTTGTATGCAAATTTCCTCCAGTAATACCAATGGCCGCGGAAGCCGTGGGATCTGTGCATGGGGACATTAAAATTATAGGGTGGAAGGTAGGGAGGGGCATGGGCAGATGATGTGGACAACCTTGGGGACATTGTCCCTCTGTCCCCTCAAACTTCTGCGGCTACTGTTTTTCTCATGCAAAAGGACGCGTGCATATTTAATTTGTAGGAAATATGCAGCTTGAGCAATCATTTAAGTTTTATTGCCCCATATTTCGCTCGCTGTGGTTTTTTTGCCACTATCCAAACCCGGTTTTAACCAGTTCTAGGACACCGAATTTTGGCCCGATCAAAATGCCCAAGCGTCCAAATTAGAAAATGGGGCAAAATTTGCACCTTCATTATTGAATCTTTCAACAATCCGATAACGTGGGTGTGTGTAATCTCCTATGAATTTTGGTCTGTAACACGGCAAGGTTTAGAAAATTTCTTAAGAAAACATGCTAAATTAAAAGTTTTTCAAAATTGAATCACATTACAGACTAACCAAAATGCTCAAAAATTATGTGAGATTACATATCTGTTGATAGACTTAAAAAAAGTCGTTAATAAGGAAGAACTTGTAGAATTCTCCATTGTTGGACAATTTTGGACATTTTGGACGTCCAAAATTATTTTGCCCAGTTTTCAACGCTTTTGAACGGTGTCCAGTCCAAAAGTAGTTTTAAACTACTTGTGCGATCCAAATTGACCACCCCTGGACGAAATCTGGACGCAAAATCTCTCAAATTTGGCACATTTGTAGTCAGCTCATCATGTTTATGCTCAATTCTTGATTTCTGATGTATGTACATTACTGGGAGAAATATGCATGCAAAATCCTTCTAATCTATATTATAAGCTGGAAATGTTTGTCTGCAACGGAAGTGCAAGTAATTTTCCGTGACGGAAGTGAAAGTAGCGAAAGTTTCATTTCCCTTTCCAAAAGACATTTCCAGCCAATTATATAGATAAAATAAAATATAATTCGGTGGAATCATGAACAATCCACTTAATTTTCAGGGAAATCAAATAAGCTCTCGCCCGGCGGGAGATGGGCTTATACGCTAGTTTATTTATATGGCTGTATTTTTTTATATTCTCGTGCATAGGGTGAAAAATGAAATGAGTGAGAAATCCTTCATTCACACTAATTCATCTGAAATGACAGAATCTTTCAATCATTTAATTTCATTGAAATCACAGGAAATTAATTTTCATTCACTATCACTCACCATCATAATCGCTCAGATGAATGAAAGTGAACAGGTATGCTTTCATACATACGGTGGGAGAAATCCGTTATTTTAAAATATCGGGGGACTTACATAGATATTTCTGTCCAATGAAAATATACAATTAAAATCGTGGATGAGAACAAATCTAGAGAGTCGAATATGTAAATGAGAAATATTAATTTTGTATGCTTTTTTGGCCACTGCTTTTCTCACCCCGAGAAACTGACAATGGAGGCGCAAACCATGTTCAGCCCAGAAAATTTTTTTTACCTTATTAGTTTGAAAAAGCAAGTCTTTACAAACAACATTTGGTTCGGCACTTGGGCAGATGCGCAAATTTCAGCACGTTATGGGCGCCGCAAAACGCACGAAGTTGAGCTCGCGCTGGGCATTGCCCGAAAAATCGTGCATTTTTGCGAACTTGTGGCGCCCATAACGTGCTGAAATTTGCGCATCTGCCCAAGTGCCGAACCAAATGTTGTTTGTAAAGACTTGCTCTTTCAAACTAATAAGGTCAAAAAAATATCTGGGCTGAACATGGTTTGCGCCTCCATTGTGAGTGTAATTGTTTTAGTGTGCAAACTGAACTAAAAATACGTATGTAAATCTGCTCGTTGGTAAAATCGCTTTTTAAAAATGAAACCCCCACTTTTTAAATAAATAAACTAGAAGAAAATATGAGATGAAGTTAAATTCTGTAAATAATTGTCGAGAGTTTTTCTATAAATTTAATGCACATATTGTATATATTGTATATTTAATGTACAATTGTTATGAAATTTTACAGTTTTTAAAATAGACTTGTTCCTGTCGGTGGATTAAATTTCCTTTTTTTATTATTCATGCATGTTTTCATGTAAATTTTTTTTTACGAAATTATGAAAATCTTTATAGGGGTGGATTTTTATTGGATTTCGCATATTGATGGATGTCATTAATTGCATGATGCCAAACAACATCAGATTTTCATTTTTTTATCCCAATTTAGTACATTTTTTGAAATTTAATTTGAATTTTTCACCTAGAAAAAAACTTTTTGATCGATTTTATCTATTCTATTGCAATGCATGCCTTTTTTGATTTCAAGTATTTATTTCATGAACAGACAAAATTGCAAAGCTATTTTATAACTCAATTTCTGATTGCATGCACAAAATGATGGATGGAATTTATACCAGTAAAAAGACGAAAAAGAAAATGCAATTAATTTCCATGATTCCTCGTAATTACAAAGTTTCTCGAATATTATGAACTTTTTTATGCTAAATTAAATTGATTCAATTACTACAAAATAATCAAGTTTAATGAATTTGATATCTTTATTACAATTTTCTTGCAACAAATTGTTTGTCCCTTCAATTTAAATATTTAGCAGCAGCAGCAGCCGGAGGAGGAGGGGGACGAATTCTGTAAAACAAATACAAAAATTAGAAACATTTTTATAAATTGGGGATAATTTTTTGCCCACAAATAACATTCGAGATGGGGTAAGGGGCTCCAATTATGTGTGACACTTATTAAAAAGGGTCTAGAAACTCGGGATACTACATGATTAACCTCCTAGCTGCCAGTTAATTTTCGGGAATATTCCGTTGCGTAACAAATTAGACAGATTTGTGTAACGATTTTTGATCACTTGACTACCATAAAATATTTTTCAAAATATTACTTTGCCTACCAAATATACATATTTGTGTAGCAAAATTATATCCACTGGCTACCAATTACACACGAGATCGTTTCCCATTGCGTACCAATTACACAAATTTGGGTAATTATGTATATCGAGGATTTTTAAAATTCTGGTAGTCAATGGAAATCTATCAAGTTGAAAAATTCCGGACAACGTAAAATTTCTAAAAATACTTTGGTACCTAAGAGAAATAGTTTTACTACACAATTGTGTGTGTAATTGGTAGCCAGGAGGTTAATTAATGGACGGCCCCTAAATTTCGTACCATGTTTTCCTCCTTTGGTTGATCCTCCACAGTCTCCTTTGCCTTTTTCGCACACTTCAAATGAAGCAGGGTCCCGGCCCGGACGAAGTCGCCGTCCCGATAAGCCTTGACCCATTGGGGGAGCTCTTTCCCCTCCGCTTTCAGCTCCGCCTCCTGTCATAAAACAAAAAGGAGAACATATTTATAAAAAAATTGTGCTGAATCTTTATAAATTTCTAGAATTAATTTGGAATATTTTGTAAAAAAGGCGAGCAAAGAAAATTGGCCAAAAATAATTTTAAAACAAATTCATCAAAAAATTGTGATGGATCTGTATAAATTTCTAGAATGAAGTAAATAATTTGAAAATAATTTGTAAAAAAGGTGAGTGGTCAAAAAAATTACAGAAGTTGTAAAAAAATAATAATTTTAGCATGAAAACATAAAAATTTGCCCACCTTAATTTTTAGCCTGTTCAAAATCTCCTGGCGAGTCTTGGCTGGCGTGGGACCCTGAAGGGCCGCCAGGCCCCTCAAGGTCTTCAGAACGCTGGACATCTGGATAACCTTCATTTTTCCGGTGTAGTTTTGACTTCCAGTTGAGAAACACGAATGATAAGCCTGGAGAAGAGACATTGTCTTTAAATACGTGTCCACAAGGGGCCGTCCATAAATTACGTAAGGCAAGAGGGGGAAGGGGGGGGGGTCTAAGGCTCCAATGATATCGTGCCTATGGTACAAATGACAAAATGTTAAAGGGGGGGAGCGCATACTTGTTCAAAAATTTAGTTTTCATTCAAAAGTCAGTAATCCCAATTTCTGACTGAAGATTTTCACACACATTCAGTCATTTTCGTTCAAATTCATTTCATTTCACTTCACTTCATCGGACTTCATTTCTTAATTCGCTCCATGTATTAAGCATAGGGTGAAAAATGAAATTAGTGAGAAATCTTTCATTCACAGTCATTCATCCGAAATGACGGAATCCTTCAATCATTTTCATTCAAATGATAGGAAATTCATTTTCATTCACCATCATAATCACTCAAATGAATGAAAGTGAACAGGTATGGGTGAGGCGGGGTCTAGAAAATCGCGATTTTTGCATTACATAATTTATGGACAGCTCCTGAGACAGGAAGGATTTGGGAACATAGCGTTACATCCGTTATCATGAAGTCCCATGGAGACCAGACTCTAAAAATGTGAGAAAATGCGATAACATAAAATAGTTCATGCAAAGTAAGAATCTTGTTTTGGAAAGCTTTTATGTAAGGGCTCATATTTCTGTCTAATTGCACTTTTAATCATCATACAGAGTAAAATTAATACCATGAAATCCAACCAAATCCTCTCATGACGTTTGTAAACTTCAATAAAACAACATTCTTTTTAATTGAACAAAATGCTTAGTTGACACGTTATATCATACTTTAAGAATGGAGGTGGACCAGCGTATGCGATCCGATTTTGAGGGTCAAATTAGTGTGAATCGATGACAAATTTATATGAAATTTGCAAAAGACGCACGATCTCCCAATGGCGTTTATAGACGTTTGGCTGAGATATTTACATCCGAAGAGGAGAAAACGCGACTTAAAGCTGACAAATTATACACATTCCAAATTTACTGCGCGTTTTTTCCTCTTCCGATGCAAATATCTGCGCCAAACGTAAACCCCATTGGGTGATCGTGTCTTTTGCAAATTTCACACTAATTAAATTTGCCATAGATTTGCAAAACTTTGCTCAAAATCGGATCGCATCCGCTGGGAGACCTCCATCTTAAAGTTCACTCTTCTCAAAACAACGTTAACTTCTTGGAATTAGAGGACCAAAGTATAACTACTTTGTTCATGAGTGATGACAAATATTTCTAAATATGCACATTAATTTTATCATGAACACGGTAATTAAACACTTAAATATCATGAACAGCAGTTTAATGCAAATCTCTCCAATTTGGTTACGAATTTCCTCTGGGTTTATCCTCTTGTGATCTTTTCACCTTAAGATTGGCATTAGAATTTTGTGCCAATTTCATCAATTTGATCGATATCGTTAATATATTAAGGACTTCCTTATAAGGAAGAACTTACAGCATTTTGCCCAATTCTCTAATGTTCGACTATTTTGGCCGTCGAAAATTATTTTGCCCAGTTTTGCACGCTCATCGACGTTGTCCAGTCCAAAAGTAGTTTTCCACGGTTAAAACGAAACACTGGTTATGCTAAGTACATTGACCACTCGGTGTACGTAGTATGCATAAATGTCGCAAATTTGGTATATTTGTGGTCAGCTTGTTTATGCTCAATTCTTGATTTCATATGGATTTACGTTACTATTACTGGAAGAAATATGCATGCAAAACCCGTCTCATTTACAGTAAATGAAAAAATCTAGTCAAATAAGTAAATCATTTACTTATTTGACTAGATTTTTTCTCATCCTCCTCTTGAAGCATGAGTTTATGAGTTCCATTCGGCAAAAACAATGCATGGTTTTCTGACTTTACTACGTAAAAATCCCTGTGACCAGAACAAAATACCATTTTTATTAGTTGTACGAGAATAATTAACTTTTCGTAAAGGGTGAAACCAGAAAAATATAAAAACATAAAGCATGGACAACACGTGGTCAGTTGATGGGACGTCGACGACCTTAAGAATTAATAAAGAAGACCTTGTAGTATTTTGCCTCATTCTACTGTAGAATTTCCACGATTTTGGACATTTTGTCCGTCCAAAATTATTTTGGACGCTTTTGGATCGTGTGTATCAATGGATGAAACACGTTATGCGATGCAAATTGACCACTCGGTATACGAACGAAAGTATGCATAAAAAATCTCACAAATTTCGTAGTCAGCTTTGTGATCCTCAATTCTTGAATTTATCTAAATATGTTACTATTACTGGAAGAAATATGCATGCAAAATCTGTCTCATTTAAGTACTCGTGTAGCTAGATTTTTTCTCATCGTCCGGCCGAAGCATGATTTTATTTCCATTCGGCCGAAACAGTGCATGTTTTTGTCAAATATTTTTCCATGAAAGAGAATTATGGTGGAATTTTAGTTTTATATTTTGGATAGAATTCTCACGATAAGAAATGGAACGACCATTC